>NC_089725.1:5189378-5503128 GCF_035083965.1 Branchiostoma lanceolatum
AGTGGACAACGACTGCTTGAATATTGAAAGTTCATTCTTCGGTTTTAAAATTGTTTTACCCCTTAACCAAAATGTTTCAATATTTTTGGGGTATTTTCAGGCCGTGTTAATTAAGACTACTGTCTCTCTCGGCCATTTGGTGGCCGTAGTATACTGTTTGAGTGCGAGCTTAATAGTATATTTTACGCCCGATTTGCAAGAATTCTCAGAATTCCACAGGAATTTCAGGAATCCGTCCGTCCAACTCTGTGGATGCCCACCTGTCATTTGATACCTTATTAGCACGTCTAGCATCCAGGCACTCAGCTGTCGATGACAGATGACCTACTTTTACGTGGTGTCCAATTTCGTACTGCCGGGAGTGTGTCAGGGAGTTCACCGAATCTAGTATTCTAGCTTCGGAAAGGGTTTGCACATCCCAGTTGATCTATCATCACACGGAACGTGCTAAACATCATGCCTCTCACCAAGAAACCTCTGTGAAAACCAAAGCTTGAGGAGATTCAAGCATATAAAGAAAGGCAAAGTTTTAAACAGAACGATAAATAACTTGGGTTACCGCTTGGGCAGTCTACATTGAACGCCTTACGGGGAGGCGTGCGGTGTCGGAAAAACAACAGTAGCTCCTCGAAAACACATCCTACAGAGCTATAATAACAACCAAAACGATCATAGGAGCCGCAGCAAAGCGATTTTCTAAACTTCCGGCCTAGTTTCTCACTCCACCTATCCAACAATGCCAGAGAAAAAGGCACTACAACGGGAGTGTACTCCGGCCTTTCCATATATATGCTAGGAACTCCTTGAGTTACATGGTGCCTTTCTATATCTGCTTGGCAGATGTCTTTCTGATTTCTAAGTGCGTTTTATATTTTATGGCAGAACTATAAAAAGATCTAGAGTGCTACGTTAGTACTTTCCTTACAGTGAAGTAAGATCAATCCAGATCCCTTCGCTATGGCAATAATTTTTAATTGCCACACTTATTTCTCTTGTTTTCGAACGCAAGGTTTGCTGCACGTGTATATCAAGGATTCTTGCCCATCTATTCATGTCCTGTTTGGGATTTGGGGCTGTATGTTGTGGCCGTTGCTTACTTGTAGTTCTCTCAGTTTTCAACACGCCAGCTTATGAGTGTTTAAGACAAACCCCTGCCAATATCTCAACAGTCATCCTACACGATTAGTTAAAATATTTGTTGAACACTTTTAAAACTGGGGCATTACAATTGGCAGTGGCTCACATACTATTTGTCTTATTTAAAACATATGGTAGATATTTTATCCTACACTACTAAAGGAACGTCATTTGAAATACACGTGTACGACATAGTTTTCAGAGTCGTCGGACTGATTCTTCCCTGATGGACGAACCGCTTCTAGTTAAATTTGTTCATTAAACTCCAGATCCACTTACAAAGATGGAAGGGGAGACAAAAGAGGTTGTCTCCCCCGTAACAAATAAGATACAACGTACAAGTAAAATACTCAAATTAACAGCGTCATTTACGATGCAGAATATATAGGTTATAATATATATACAGAATCATAAAACAATATGATGACCAAAAATACCAGGGCGTATTTTACGCCATGCATGTAGATGTATGTACGTCACATTAAGATGTCCAAGTACGCATGGAGCGTCAGGGAGGCAAGCTACCTAAACCTATTGTGTAAGTGATTATGAAAACAACTGCCGTTTGGCGAGCATGTGCTTTAGCTGAGAGACACTGTGGCCCAAGGCTCTCAGGTTGACATCGAGACTGTTCCAAATACATATGAGGCTCGGGATACGAGGAAGCAAACTGTTGTGTTTTTGTTCTGAACAAGGAGGTTAAAAATAAGCACCTTGTTCTGAAGGATGTGATCATTTTAGAAGCCGTTCTCCGTTTCGTCTTCAGAACAATTGTGTGGTGTTGTCAGGCATCACTGTGCTCCCTCTTCCTGATGTTATATCTTCTCTTCTACAGAACCAGCTTCTGCCTCTTTGTTTCATATGTCTCAATTGTTTATTCCCTTATATGTAGATCGACGCTTTCTTCTCTTCACTGCTCTAACATACCCAGTGCCCTCATGACGAACATTCAGCATGATATGCATATAAGAGAATTCCAAAATTACATCCTCTCTTATAATCCTCCCCATATATCTAAGTTCATGTACATTTTCGGCATTGTTTAGATGTGGTAAGTACACATGAGCCACGCGGAACATAGGTTCAAAAACCATGGGCAGCCGAAGCACCTCAGGCGGGACGGACAGCTCTCTCCAAACACCGTGACTCTCATCACACCTGTACATGTCATACACAAACATCCGCTTATAATTGACAAAATCTACCAATGAATGTAGACACTCATCTGGCAGGCGCTTGTGTCGGATAGATACCCATAAAAACTATAGCTCCTCGGGAACTACCATGTCATGTAGTACTTTAGCTGTTAGAGAGTTTTTTTTACGTATTACTGTACTTAAAAGCCACACCCCCTTCCCTCGTCTTACCGTCTTAGAGTGTATCCATCGATCATGAACAAGCATGGTTCGGGCATATGAGGTGAAAACGACGTAACACAGATCTGGTGGAGGACGGCTTTGGCCTCTTTCAAAGTACTGAACTACAGGGAGGAAAACATCTTGATTCAAACTCAACACAAAAATGTTGTGGCGGCGGTTGTTAACCGCTGTCAAAAATGTGAATACTTGATTTAGACGTTGGAATGGACGTTGTAACAATGTTTTTTTTAGGACACTCTGGCACATTTCACATTTTAATATGTGTCTTTTGAAATCCATGGGGTGTTAGAAAGTTTTTTTTACGTATTACTGTACTTAAAAGCCACACCCCCTTCCCTCGTCTTACCGGGCGGCACTTCGAGAACAGAGTGTATCCATCGATCATGAACAAGCATGGTTCGGGCATATGAGGTGAAAACGACGTAGCACAGATCTGGTGGAGGACGGCTTTGGCCTCTTTCAAAGTACTGAACTACAGGGAGGAAAACATCTTGATTCAAACTCAACACAAAAAGGTTGTGGCGGCGGTTGTTAACCGCTGTCAAAAATGTGTATACTTGATTTAGACGTTGGAATGGACATTGTTACAATGTTTTGTTTGAGGACACTCTGGCACATTTCACATTGAAATGTGTCTTTTGAAATCCATGGGCTGTTAGAGAGTTTTTTTTACGTATTACTTTAAAGCCACACCCCCTTCCCTCGTCTTAAAGGGCGGCACTTCGAAAACATCGATGAACAAGCATGGTTCGGGCATATGTGGTGAAAACGACGTCTCCGACACTACCCTGTCATTGTCCAGCATAATAGTTTGATATTCGTCTAGCTTATTGGCCAAGGATATAGGGTTTCACAATAAAATGGATGGTGTAGCAGCCTTGGCAACATGTTGATTTTCTTTCTTGATATTTACAATGATGTGGTTTGACTTCCTTTGGTATTTTTAAGTATGGCAAAAAGATTATATAGGCCGGTCATTTTGCCTCGCCGACACAATAGTAGGGATGTGTCAGGTTAATCTTCTTTTCAATTTGCTTCCTCTTCCATGGAAATGTTTCTTAAAGCCACAGTCAATGATACCACGTTTAATTCAAAAGTTTTTTTCCGGAGAGTTCAAAGTGTCTGAGAGGTAAAAGCGAAAAACAGATGTAGGAGCATCATAGGTCAAGTCGAGATTCAGGTCCAGAGTTGTAGATTTAGGGCACACTCCAAGCTTGATTTAAACGGTCTCAGACGTGACTAGAAAGATGGTTGTGCAACTTGATCTGAAACTACGGTTACACTGAAATACCGTAACAATGGTATGTTATTCCCATTTTCTCAACGTTTATATATCTTGGGGGATACTTTATTACACATCTTCTTCAACTTCTCTATTGAGGAAAATGTCTTCTCAACCGCCCTCGGAAAAAAACTTTGCCGACTCTATTGAGAAGAATAGCCCTAAGGGTCAATCGTGGTTTTTACATTTCTTTCATTATGTTTATTTGTGTATTTTTCAATGCTGCCTTACTGTTCCTTTTTCCAGTTCTCCTGAAATTTCTTCTAAAGTGCTGCAGATGCAACATGTTGCCGGTTTTGATATACACAATACTCTACAAACTGATGTACAGTAGAAGTCACTTAATTGCACCTCGGATAAACGCACCTTCCATTTAATTGCACCAAATCCCAAAATCCCAAACCGGTTCCCATTCACTGCATTGTTAGTGACTCCGTATATCTGCACCGCGCATTGTCACCAATGCCGGATAACTGCACCATTTGTTTTTTTTTCAAAAATCCTCGACAAGTTAGCTAAAAAGGTGCGCTAAAAATCGGCAAACGTGGTACAAATGAGCCGATACCTGCCGGTGTGAAGGCGCAATACCTCCAATATGTTTAAAACTGTTTTTGAGTAACAAAAGAAGGCGGTCTCCATTGACAGTCACGTTGATAGGAATCGTATGCTAGGTCCCGGGCGGGTCACAGAGCGTGTCGGCACCATTAAGACACGCACGTTTCATGTTTGTGATTACGAGGTCAAGTGTGGCAGTCATCCTTGTTGGGATGTCAACATTTTGTAAGAGTTCGTTACCTTGGCAGAGCTGGTGGATATCTAGCCGGTTGCAATCCCCCGCGATACATATACCGACGTTCGGAGTCTTAGCTCGGAGTGTGTCAACGGTGTCTGATAGGTGTTCGATCAGTGCCGTATCATGTGGGAAGGCAGGTGGTATAAACACTGCGCAAACAACAATGTAGGGGATTGTGCGGGGGAAGCGTTTTGGTCTAGCCTAAACTCAAAGGCATTCCAGTCCATCAGAAACTGTGATGTCCAGTTCCTGCGTAGGGATGTCATTGTTTACATATAACGCGACCAATGCATCCTGGTCAACGGCCCCTTGTGATGTAGATAGCCTTGTTGAAAATATACGAAACATTTATTAACCCTACACCATAATTAGTTATAATATTTGAACACATTTAAAACTAGATAGCTAACTGCAGTGATGCACGTTCGACCACCATGTAGGGGACATTTCTAGAGTATTTGGGACAAGTGTAACAGTGAACAATATCTATCTGTCGTTCTTTTAGTGCTACAATCATAGGAGATGGCATTAATTATTTTATGAATAATATACGTTGATCAACTTCTCTAACAAAATTACATAAGTTCCTTCAAAGAATAAACGTTATCAGTTATACTGCTGGAAATGTCACATACAGAACTTATATCGTGAATAAAAATGTGGGATTTGGTCTCCGACTGTCTGTGCTGTGCGAGAAAATGGCAATTCAAAGAGAGTGTAACTGATAGCAAGTCCCTTGGGATTCTATTCTCAGCATCATATCAATTCGTCACAATAATACAACAAGGCTGTTTATCAACGATTTTCATAGTCACAACAACAGCAGGCGCTGACACAAGGTAATCACTGGCAACAACAGCCACGGTCGGCCGACTCTCTCTTCTCAAAGTCTCTACATCTCCAACAGGATTTCCTTTTTCTGCTTTCTTTCTCCTCTGATAGGATATTGGCATCAAATATACAATATTATAAAACAACACAGCTTGCTAAGTCCGCGTGAGAAAGGTGTATAGCGGCTATAACCCATTGGTAAAGAGTGGGAATTTCTTATTTGTGACAAGCAAGTAATGACTTATTTCTCTTGTTCTAGTTCAATTTTCGACATCACTATCCTCTTCATAGAATCTCTCTTCATAGTCTCTACTGTTTCCTTCTTGCTGTCCTCTCTGGTAGGATTTTGACATCAAATATACAATATTAGAAAACAACAAAGCTTGCCACTTTGTCAATGACCGTCGTCTATCTTACAAATAAGACAGCAGGGCTCAAAATACTCATTTGGAACCTGGGTATTTGCAGAATGTTTTCGAGATTAGAAACAAAACAATTTGTGTAGCATTGTGTATTTGCATTGGCAATAGCCGTTAAAACTGAAACATTCCGTACATAAACACCAAATGCAATTATAACATCCATTCGTCGTCATTCCTACCTATCAGCCTCCATTCCTTCTTGGTTTCAGCTTGCTTTGCTCTGAAATTTGCCAGTCGTTCGCCTCCCTCCTTTTGAATTTTTGCGCGCCAACACTACACCTTTAACGTGCTTTTTGCATTGCTCATCTTTCTTTGTTCTCTGAGCAAATGTTGATAAGAAATGAGCTCTGTCCAGTTGCCCCCTCCCCCCCCACGTGCGCTGGTGTCATATACCATACTTATAGTAACATAAGCAACGGCGTTTGATTATAGTTATGATTCTATATTTCCATCACTGCATCCGGCACTTTCTATGTCACTACTGCAGTCTTCTTGCGTGTTACGCGGGAAAGATGTGCCATTAAGGCACGGTATTAGGTATAGCAGTCGTTTTCTATTCACGTGGAACGCAGAATTCCTTTTTTAAGTAGCTGAACATGTAGTAGGAGTGAAGAGTTCAAGTTTATTTATTCAAGTGACCAATCAATATATATGTATCAAATCTCTCAAATCTGTACTTGAATCCCTGTAAAGCCCCGATGTTTTTCCCTGGGATAGACATTTTTACATATATTTCCCCACTGGGCTTAGGTAGAAATGAGAATGACCTACATGTAATTCTTTTCTTGCCGTTTAATGCAAATTTGACCGTTACCATTGACGACATTAAAATCTCTGTAAGATAAATCAAGCAACAAATCTTACATATTTATGAAATACCCGATCTGAGCAACCGTTCTGTACTCCAAGACTTGCTTTCGGATATCCGGAACTTTTGCTGCTGACTTTCCTTGGAGCCTTTGTACTTTGTACCAAGGTATGGAGTCACATGGCATTGGTGCATGGATAATGTCCCTTCCAGTCATCTCCGGTTTCCTTATGTAGAAAAGAGTTGTGTAATATTTTGGTTCTTGCTGGGGGGGTGGAGATGTTGCGTTTGTTCCTGAGTGAACGTCCAGTAGCTGCGGATCTACAGGGGGGACCAGATCGTGTAGGGGGTGGTCATCTTGGAGTTTGACAGCGGCATCCTCGTGCCTAGACTTGAGGGTGGGTGGTTCAGACACATCACGCCGGCCTGCCTGATTCTATGATATCATTGATATTTTCTGTGCAAACCCGAATTCTGCGGTCCCGACCAGCTCCGTTGAGAACAGGGCTGTGCGGGAGTCTCCGAGATGTATAGGGTGCACGGTTGCGCAGTGGGTTGGGAGTGGCAGGGTTGATGTTGGCAGGGTTTCGGGTGTCCACCTGTCCATCACTGTACACCGATTTTCTTGCCTGCAGGAGACAGATCTACCATCACCCTTACCACCATTTATTTATCTATTTATATATCAAACTCCTACATTTGAAATAATGAAGGGGGAGTCAGAACAGGCGATCTCTCACCTCTGCTAGCTGTCTTCCCGTAACAAACAAGATACAACATACAAATAATAAGAAAATGTACAAATTAACAGTACCATTTACAATTAAAAAAATACGCATATACCATGCTTATAGTAACATACGCAACCGCGGTTGATTATAGATATGATTCTATATTTCCATCACTGCATCCGACACTTTCTATGTCACTGATGTTGTCTTTTTCTTGCATGTTATACGGGAAAGCTGTACCATAAAGGCACGGTATTAGGTAAAGCAGTCGTTCTATAACAACGAAACAGATAAGTATCCCTGGAGTAGATTTTGTGGTAATAGATCATGCTAGTTTTCCTCCACCAGATGTTATCTGAGAGAAGAAGTTCAAAGCACAGTCTTGGTTTAGTCTTTTAGGGATAACATCCAAACCGGGATAGGTGGCTTGGAACTTGGCAAGGTCTTCAAAAGTCTGTCAAGCGAGTCACAACAAACTAACTGATTCGAGGCATATTTGTCACATCATAACCACCTCAACCCACAACGGCAAAGTACAGTTATGTGAGAGGACAAACGTCTTATGCCGTTTGAGAAGAAGAAAATTGATGCATAGATTCAGAATTTAAGAACATCGGAGATGAAGACGATCTTCTTTCCAGGTCTGCCGATACATTCTATGTCCAGTATACAAGATTTGGGCCGTCACCACGGTTCATAAAGTCTGTAGTTAAAACAGTGTTAATCACAACAAGTCATAATGTATTTGAAAAAAAACATGTTAAAGAATATCATTGGAGACCTATGTGATCGTCGAATATGAGGTTTTGGTTTACATGTAATCCCAGATGCTTGAACAGTGGGTAACTGTTGTAGATGCTGCCCATACATTTTGATCTTCTTCAAAAGAAGGACGTCGTACACAAGGTCAAAAGCTGCACTGTAGTCCAGACAAATCCTCAGTAGCTTTTATTCCATCATGGGGTTTGCCATCAGGTAGTCTTGACAGAGTTTGTGTACGTTCCTCACTGAAACCGAATTAAGCACAAATGTTATTCCTGCCCTAGATTTGAGTAGGTTTTATTACCGTCTATGTAGCTCATACCATAGCGAAGGTTGGCGACCTTCCTCCGTAAAATTCTTGTATATTCTTTTGTACATGTGCACTGTTCATAAATAATGATAATAAAAAGATCTATGTACTAGGAGCCTTAATATAATCTAAAATGCTTGAAGATTCAAGAGGAAGTTCATTGGGACACGCGTACGGGGCCTTACTTTTAATTCCATTTATGGATTGCTAACATTCTCTTTAGGTAGCTGGTTTATCCATATCATTTTTCTCAAACTCTGTAGTGCATGCATTATCTAGTGTTATGTCTGACATATATCTATCAACATTATCAGCATTAATGTTATCTTTGCTATATGGGTCTTTATAGAGGTTCACAGCTTCTGCTAAAAATTCATGTTGATTAAAGATGCACTTGTCTGCCTGTTCTAGCATATCAATGTTCGATTTGGCTATTTTTCCTTTATATATTAAGAACAAATTGTGTGCATTTATCACTCTCATTAATTCATTTTGCTCTAAGCTTTATGTAGGATCCTTTGGAACTTGTTTCATATAATTTATCTATCTACAGGTTTGCCTCTTCCAGTGTATTCTTAACTGATAAATCTGCCTAACTGTCTTCTTTTTCTACAACTTCAGTTGGTGTTTTTATTGTAGTGGTTAAATCATTCCCTTTTATATCGCAGCCAAGTATCACAGTGGTCTAAAGATGAACAGAACTTTCTTAAAGCTACTGATGACTGCTCTACATTACTTATTTTACCTCCCTTTTTATCTTATCACTGTGACAGAGTTTTTGATCGCTCCCAGCAATTACATCTCTTGCAGTATCATTGCTAATCTGTCTATTATCATCTTTTTACTTAGTAAGGTTAGTTAATGGGGTATTGTTATCAGGCTCTTTATTTGGTCCATGAATGTTAACTAATGCCGAGTGTAAATCTCCAATACAGCACTTGATCAGAATTTTCCTCCCTTCCCCATTATCATCAGAAGCTCCTATGTTTTCTACATTGCATTTTAGTCCGAAATAAATGGGGACTCCCCTATCATTACTGGTTCCAACAGATAAACATCCTTAGCGTCAAATCCGTAAGTCCGAAAGTCCGATAAATCATTATTCCGTTCCGCTCCAAGTTCTTCATTAGCGAGGAGACAGCATTCAATATGCGTTTCTTGAAAATCCATTAGCTGTACAATAGTCTGCTTCATTACTTGGTCGTTCACTTTGTTACGCAAGCTACAAACATTCGCTAAGTTCATTATTGCGATGATGTACACTAGCCCAGCTATGCACATGTACCACTTCATTTTCCTCTTCAAGTGCTGAATTAGAGCAAAGAAAAACAGCTGTTAACTTAATCTAATCAGCGGATCTCGGTTGGCTTAAATCATTTACATATAATCAACAAGTTGACATAATTGCACCATACACTCAGCCTAAATCATTTAAAGTTGAATTTGATTGATTTACATATCCTTACCTTAGACCTTAGGTCCTCCTGTGCCACAACCCGATTAAGTAGAAAGGCAGTAATGTAGAAATGTCCATTGTTATTGCTGGAATACTTTTATATCCACCAACTGATTCTTTTTTCAGTTCTGAAAAGATAATATACTAAAGGTACATATTTCCGACATTTTCAGAAGAAAAACAATTAGGGTTTTGCTAGGAACACGCCATCTATAAAATTGACTTATGTCTGTTAGGGTTTCTTGCCACAGACCGCCGTATCTCCTCCATATTCAGGTGCAGACGAAAAGTAGTGCCTATTGTAGACGTTGGAATGTCGCGCGTAGGGATATGAATGAGTGCTGTGTGATTTGTGCGTGGAATCTACACGCAGGCATTTTAGGACCTTCTAGGAGCGGCGTTTGGGCTGGCATTGTTTGTCATGGTCAGTCAGTAGGTCTCCCTTCGTCGTCGATTTAGGTAACTTGTATTGTTCTAATTCTTTCCACGAGTGTGCGGGAATGTTATAAAGCCGTGTAAGACATCTAGAGCCGGTAGGGTTGCGAGTCAACTGTTCGGTTTGGCTTAGTCTTACTGTATTGGTATCGGCGAAGTTGACGTGCCGCCATGTTTGTGTCCGGAACATGTCCAGACTCGTCTTTAGCGAGTGTCTGCTCTTCAATGCTATCTCTGCCCTTTTCTTGTCGCTTTTTATGTGACACTCATGTGTTGAGGGAAAATTACAGAGTTGCCTTTGGCAGTCAAAGTGGCTATGCTGCCATTTTTGTTCCCTGAAATTTTACAACCGGTTATCACCGCCAAATTGTTCCGAAGTTGAGGGGGCCGCCATGTTTGTGTCAGAAACATGTCCAGACATGTCTTGAGCGTGTGTCTGCTCTTCAGTGCTGTCTCAGACAATGCCCTTCCTTTTCTTGTCGCTTTAATGTGACTCCCATGTGTTGGGGGGGAAATTATAGAGTTACTTTTGGCAGTCAAAGTGGCTTTGTTGCCATTTTTTGTTTCTTGTCAGTAAATTTTCCAACCGGTTATCACCGCCATGTTCCGAAGTTGACGTGCCGCCATATTCTTGTCAGGAACGTGTCCAGACACGTCAGTTAAGCGTGTGTCTGCTCAGTCATGCAACGCCGTCCCTGCCCTTCATTTTCTTGTCGCTTTAATGTGACATTCATGTGTTGGGGGAAATTATAGTTACCTTTGGCAGTTAAAGTAGCTATCTTGTGGCTATGTTGCCATTTTTGTTTCCTGCAATTTTCCAACCTGTTATCACCGCCATGTTTCGAAGTTGACGAACCGCCATGTTTGTGTCCGGAACATGTCCAGACACGTCTTAAGCGTGTGTCTGTTCTTCATGCAATACTGTCTCTGCCCTTTCTTTTCTTGTCGCTTTCATGTGACACTCATGTGTTTGGGGGAAATAATAGTTACTTTTGGCAGTCAAAGTGGCTATGTTGCCATTTTTTGTTTCTTTTGAGTAAATTTTCCAACCGGTTATCACCGCCATGTTTGCGCCCTCCCCTGAACTCCTCATCAGCGGTGAAATGGCTGAAATGAAATGAAGCAGTGTGGACACGTCCCGGGCGATCTTTTACAACGAGTCATAAACGCCGTTTCCTGTAAATTTGATACAGGAACCAACTAAAACGTACATCATTCTACTTCTCGCGCATTCCCTAACTTGACCATTGACAATTGCTATACATTGTCGACTTTTACAATATTTAGTGATTTTAATAGTCTACTCTATACTTGATTGAACTCTCTGACCAACACCATCTTGTGCTCAGACTCTTTTTTTCACAGTGAAACCTGAACTTTATCTGTCGGCCAAAGGTATAAGCAAGTAGTTGATTTTAACCTCCTTGGTATAATGATGTGGCATCGGTATTTTCTACACCATACGTGGATCTGGGACCACTTGTATCTAGGTATCTTGCTATAAAGAAAAAAATCTCAGGAGATTCCAGCCAGTTCAGGTACCTAAATGTTAGTCAGATTTGATAACCACTCGTCAGCCTCTTGGAAACCCAGACTTCGGGGACCGCTCTCGAGCGGATGGGGCTGATTAAGTGTAGCTTAGATGTGCTGGCTGGAAGATCCATTTTTATTGGCTTTGTAGGGCAAGCTATCTGGAACAACCATATTGTTCCTGACACGTTAACGTTTAAACATAGAAACTATAATAATAACGATTCGGTACATACTACTAAATAGTGCATAGAAATGCACTGTCATTCACAATATATTTACGCAGATAGTATGTTCAAGTTACTAGTACCATTGCTGTTTTAAATTTGAAACGAATTGAATTATCATTTAAGAACTATTATAACAGGATACTGAAGAGCATTACGCTAATGTCTGTATATCAATATTAGATTGAATCTACAGTCTCAAAATTATCATGCTACTATGTGCTCTTGGTTAACAAATGCCTCAAAGTGAATTCTTTTGTGACGTGTCGGGAAAGGAGGAATGAAATTGAATTTTTATTAATGAATAAAACATATTTGTAAAACAGACGTTTCGAGCGCCCATCCGGCAGCTCTTTGTCAATGAGGAGGACGATGTTTACTTACGGAAGCATCAAGAATATTTTTATATAGTTCTCTATAAAAAAGGGTAACGACTCAGACATTCTAAAATATGCCCTTAAAACGAAAGGTAACGGACAACATGTTCTATAATCCGTTCTAAAATACAGAGAAGTAAAGAACGGCTTTAAAGGACATTGAATTACAAAAGCAGACCTATATCAAATACGTTGTAACGCATTTTCCCAAGTGCTAAACAGTTCAATCCTTAGGCCCCCTTTCTGTTTAGCGACGGTCGATGGATGCGTTCATATACACGGCCTTCTTTACGCCACGTTCGTACCATCTTGATTCCATGTCTAAATGTCCGTAGTTTCAAGGTGGAAAGAGTCCGCTTTGTTAAGATTCTGCCATACGTAAGAGGAAAATCAACTGTTACTGGCTCTGCAATGCTGCTTGTATCTTGCCTTCAGTTGTGGCTTGTTTCCAAGATGTAAGTAGCCTTACACTGAGGATCATCACACTTCAATCTGTAAATCACATCCGACTTAATGTTTTTTTTTTTTTTTGTCCTTGAGCCGTATGCACTAATCTATGTCTGATATTGAAATAGGGCTTGAAGATGGTGGCAATGCCATGGTTTTGCAGCAGACGTCTAATTTTCTCTGAAACTCATTGAAGGTACGGAATCGTAATGTTTTAGTTTTATCCAGCTGTGAGTTTCTGGATGGTTTCTTAGATTCATTTGTGGCTTTAAAGCTTTGTTAAGTCCAAGACGTATATCCACATTTCGATAAAGCCATGGCCATCTTGAGGTGTTCCCGAGTCCAAGACTTAAGTTTTAGGAATTCGAACATACGCAACTTTTGCCGCCAGGACCTCTGATTTGACCTGTACTTGTACTCCTTTTTTAGCAGTTTGTCGGCCAGCCACGTCTTTTTGAGTCTACACCAAGAGGTGTCCACATGTCTGAACCAGTTTGCCAGAAGGTTTGCTAGGAAAGCACTGATAGCCTCAGCTTCTAACCTCTCCATATACATATTAGCCACGTTGGAGAAATTGCAGAACCCATGACACAGCCATGTGGCATGTTTGTAGAATTTACCGTAATATATAGGCGAAATACGTACACTCGCGACACCGTGCCCCAGTATTGTAACGATTTCCTTTGTTGAAATCCCTTGTCGGAACATTTATTGAACGATCCTCCATCGACTTGCAATGGTCTATTTTGTTTCTTATAAATGTCTTTTTTCTCTTTTTTTTAACGACACGATTGATGCCGCAGCCTTTCAACGATATCCTTTGTTGCAACCCTTGTCTGCATAGCCGAAGCAATAAAAGGCTCCGTGTTTCCTCCATTGGCTTGCTGCGTCGGCTATTCTGTTTTTAAAAATGTCTTAAATTTTCGATTCTCTCTTTTAACGAAATGATGCCGCGGAAGTTATAGCTCGTCTACACTGATGAGGACTGTACGGCTTCCAGGCGGCATATTGAAGCCCTTAGTTTACATTATCCCGTATTAATATAGTTTTACTTTGGTCTTTAAAAGGTGACTGTTCACGTCAGCAATAATTCCATTCTTCAACGTACAGCCTTGCCTGCAAACCATACACAATATCCCTGGAGGGCTTAAGTATATCTGTCCCGAGTTTTCGAAGGCATGGCCTAGTCAGCTGTCAGCCAACCAGAGAATTGCCTAGCTTCTAAGGAGAATACATTATTCTTGACATCTATATCAACATACCCATTTCCCCTCTTCATTTCCCAGTAGATATCAAACTGGAGGTTTGGATCTCCCTCCTGTTCAAACAAGGATGGGGATGTTGACAAGTCACATTACAGCGTGATACTTACCATGGTTGAACGTTACCAGGAACTGTTACAGTTGTATTCTTGTGCTATCAAGGCAGAAGAATTAACATCATTAATCAATATCTCACTTCTGCTGTTGGAATGGAACCTTACGACTCGTTCCAGTCCTTCAAGTCAGTCACGTTGCCATGCCTGGCAAGCAAAAATAGTAACAGGAGATGGAAATATCAAATGACTTAAACCCAATATTGCTAAACATAAACTGAACACCTATCATTATAGTAAAACATTGCTGAAAGCTAATTTTTCTGCACAGCTTCCGATTCTCCAGAATGTGTTCTGCTGTTGACTGGTAGATCTATTATTGAAGAATTAAATCCATTTCCTTCTACGAAATAAAACTTACTCTCGCACTAATGCAGATTCTGGGTTGATATAAATCAACATTGCCCGCCTTCTTCCTCTTGTCTTCTTGTGTCATCTGTATTCGTCACTACATGAAAGTCACGCAGAGAAAGAAAGCAATGTATGCTATCGGTCACTTTACTTATGGGTTCGGTAGACGAGCTTTAGCCTATTTATCTATCGTTAACATGCTTATGACTTGAAAGTTAAAAGTGACTTATAAATGGCACTACGGAAACAAAAGTACTTATTAGATACATATCTTCGCCAACATTCATATGAAGGAGCTGTGCCAACTTATGCTACTTTTGTCATAAATGCTTCTGCAACATAACTATACTTAAACACATAAACCTTCGACATGAAGGAAATTGTATAAAAGATGTCAGCTCACCTGAGCTCTAAGCATTTTTTTATTACTTTTCCCAGTCTTCCACGATGTCGATGTTCTTCTACACTGGCCCGGAGTAAACACGCACAGTGTTTGGCCTTGAACAAAGGAATATGACCAATCTTTGTTTATCTCAGTAACTCTCCCTCTCCCCCACAGGGCCAACCCTTTTTATAAGTACTGAAATAATCATATTCAAGATAAACATAACCATCTTTCTGTGAGTGTAGCTTCTAACAACATGCATGCTCTGACGGACAAAGATGATTTATAAAAAATAATATATAGATAAAGATGCTTTATGACAGTGAGTAAAGAAAGATGTCGTGCAGTACCCTCTGTTTATTACAAATGCATTATTCTTGACAGCTATATCAACGTACCCATTTTCCTTCTTCATTTCCCGGTAGATATCAAAGTGAAGGTCTGCATGTAGATCTCCCTGAGGCTCCTGCTCAAACAAGGATGGGGCTGCTTAACGGTACCGTTTGTCCTCCATCGGCTAGCAATGGCGTCTGGCTATTCTGTTTCTAACAAATGTCTTAAATTTTGCCTGCTTTCTTTTCGCGACAACGTTCCCCAGCATTGCAACGATTTCCTTTGTTGAAATCCCTTGCCTGGAAACCTTACAAAATATCCCTGGAGGGATCTACATTATCTGGCTGAGTTTTCCACTGTTGAGGGCATGGCCTAGTCAGCTGTCAACCAACCAGAGAATAGCCTTACTTCTAAGGAGAATGCATTATTCTTTTTTTTCTTTTTTGTTCTGTTTTCTTTATCCAGGGTGGACGCACTCAGTGCTAAACGCACTTCTTTTCAGGCGTGCCCTGCACAGAATAAAATAAACAGACTGAATAACATAACAAGGAAATAACATAAAATAATGAACAGAAAGTAACCAAAATGATAATATATACATAACTGAGCATCGAATCTAAATCATAATCCGTAAATCAAAGTCGATATGGCAGGCCGGGTCTAGAAGTCAGAGGTCAGCAGTGCTGTCTTACTTGTTTTTTTAAAGTTAGACCCGACATGGCCACTCTAACTGTAGCCGGCAAATCATTCCAGGCAAATGCACCCCTGTACGCAACGATTCTACTTCTTGACAGCTATATCAACGTACCCATTGTCCTTCTTCATTTCCCGGTAGATATCAAAGTGAAGGTCTGCATGTAGATCTCCCTGAGGCTCCTGCTCAAACAAGGATGGCGCTGCTTAACGGTACCGTTTGTCCTCCATCGGCTAGCAATGGCGTCTGGCTGTTCTGTTTCTAACAAATGTCTTAGATTTTGCCTGCTTTCTTTTCGCGACACCGTGCCCCAGAATTGCAACGATTTCCTTTGTTGAAACCCCTTGCCTGGAAACCTTACAAAATATCCCTGGAGGGCTCTACATTATCTGGCTGAGCTTTCCACTTTTGAAGGCATAGCCTAGTCAGCCGTCAGCCAACCAGAGAATTGCCTAACTTCTAAGGAGAATGCATTATTCTTGACATCTATATCAACGTACCCATTTTCCTTCTTCATTTCCCGGTAGATATCAAAGTGCAGGTCTGCATGTAGATCTCCTTGAGGCTCCTGCTCAAACAAGGATGGCGCTGCTTTACGGTACCGTTTGTCCTCAATCGGCTAGCAACGGTGTCTGGCTGTTCTGTTTCTAACAAATGTCATCATGCCATACCTTGGTCACACTCCAACAAAAGCTTCTCCTTTGGGCTCAGCTGGTGAGTTCTCGGGTACAAAGGGGGCATCTGGGGAGATCAAACACTCACAATTGTAAAATCCAGTGCAAAAAGTAGTGGCATAATGTAACAGTTTTAACTTCCCTGATTTCTAACCAAAGTGCACATTCATATCATCAGCACATAATATATATACAGCATATATGGCACTGTTTCTAGTTTTTTGCCTCATACTGTATACTTACTAGGGAAATGCTTTAGGTTACAACAGAAATATAAAAAAAGCAACAATATGATGAACATCTGTGTTAACTATGTCTATGGCTATGCATCTTGATATGATCCTCGAAACGGACAAAACATCCATCCAATTACATGTAAGTCCCCTTAGAATGCTAAAGTTTTCACATTTTCAAAATCTCCTCACCGTGGAAGGGCCAAGACCTCTATATTCCGTACCATCCCCCCCCCCCCCCCAATGGTCGCTTCGCTAACTCGCCAGTACAATTACGCTAAAATAGAATCCTGGCTAGAACCCTTGACCCTTGAAGCAAAACACTTATCTTAAAGTTTTGTGGTAATATTGCAAAGTATCAACATTTATCAGAATAGCTGCAAATAGGTTTTAAGGATTCTATTAAAGCATGTACTACATGAAACTTACAATGTTGCTTTGTGTCCTGCTGGGTTTGCCCAAGGTTCCTAGCGGGGACGTCTGATTCCCAGCAGACCCCGGCGACTTGGCCCTGCGGTCACTGGTGGGCGTGACCGTCTTGTCGCTATAACAACCAAGAGTGAAGTCCAGGGGGTTAGCAGGGCACAGGTGTGTATGTGCATCAGGTGTGAAGACAGGATGTGGGATAGTAGGATCATCATGATGGTAAATTCAATCAAGACAAATACTACACATTTCGACCCAATTGATGCAACAAATACAGACTAGAAAAGTAAAACTGAAATGCATTAGGCAATCTATGGTATTTTCAACATCATAATACTCATATTGTAACAGCGCTGTCTCCAGGTCGAAATTTATTTACGCCCCTGCACATTTTTGGGGGAGGGCCGCAGGCCAGATGCGAGCTGCTTCCAAAACTAGGGAGGACTGGGAGCAAAAGGGGGCGGTCTCCATTAACAGTCACTTTGATAGTAATCGTATGGAATGTCCCGGGCGGGTCACGGGGCGTGTCGGCACCATGAAGAGACGCACGCCTGGCAAAGGCGACATTACGCTTTGGCGGACAGCATGCTGCGTTCAATAAAGATAAGTCTCTACCTGTACACTGTTTTATTACTGTGAATGCAGTTATAGTCACATAATGCTGGAATGATAAAAGACCGGGGTCTTTACGTCTTAAATCTTTACAGTATCTAGGTAAACTTAGCAAGATTGTTTTGAACGTCCATGAACACTGTATATGTAAATAAAGTTAATAGCTGCATAATTTCGTCTGTTCTTTTTGTGCTAGTGTTTCTGACTAAAAAATACACCCTCCGCCCAACTTGAACTCCTGGCATGCAAACATGCTAGCAACAATTCCAGCACAGGATACAACTCATTGAATGATGACTCGACTGTCCATAATAAAAACATACCCTGTAATGTCAGCTCTCATACTTCGTTTGGGTACCCAAGACTGCCCTGCCACGTTAAAAAAAGTGGTTTTGAGACATATGAAGTGCGCATACCTAGGGGATTACTGATGTTGCATTTGTTATTACATGTACATCTCTTTAAATTCACTGATTTCTTATTATGGAGACTGTCTTTGTTGCGCGCGTTTGTGCGTGCGTTAGTATGTCAGTGTTGGTATGCGTGTATGTTATGAGACAAAAATGAAACTTGACCCTACCTAACAGATAGTAAGCTTAACAATATGATACATATCGTCATCAAGTGCATACTTGCTGTGCGATCGATACACTGTACGTTCTATAATAGGTCATTAACAAGAACTTCATCTACAGAATGCTGACAGGAAGCAAACTTGATTTGTCAGTTCTGTTTATTACTACTACCTTTGTGGTGATTGGCTTATCACTGTTTGTTTCATCAGCTTAGGTTTCTACCTTCGTTGATCTCCATTCCATATTTCCTGGAAGTAGAGTCCAGAGATTCCACTAGATTGGCCGGTTGTGTTTCCCTTCTGCCAACCCATCTATATCGCCCGCAAATCGTAGGTTGGTTAGATTCCTCCCCCAATGTTACCCCTGGATAAATAAAAATAAACAAACAAACAAACAATGCTCATTGTGCCATGTTTGTACTATTCTTCTTTTTTCGTTTTCTTCAACCTGTCAGGCATCTGTCATGATTTGTTCTGATTCTAGGATTAGGTCTCACAAATTAAACGGTTTGGAATGAAGCGAATCTATAACCGTTTTGCAACGGCCCACTGACAAATGTTTATTGTCACAACGGCTTCTGAAAGTTTTTTTTCCTAATTATGATTACGCCTCCAGAGTTTCTTCTTAACACTTATTTGGTACTGAAAAATATTAATAGATTCTAATCTAAAGCTATTCCCAGGTTTCTTGCAAGCAAGCAAAATCATATTTGACTATGTGGGGAAAATCTTCCTCTTGACTTAATTTTGCGAATGAATTCTGCCTTAGTTGTCTCATGTGATATATTGATATATCCTCAATTGCGTATAAACAAGGAGGTTTATAAAACCTGCTCAAGGGCGCATATGTTCCAATATGCGACGGTTAAAAGTGCCCGGCTTGTCATTCTCTGAGCCTCTGTACTTCTCCTAAATGTGCTCTGGCCGGTGGCCCGCCAATGGGGAAAATCATAGACTTGAGTAATCTTTTGACTGTTTAATTTGACAGTTTTCGTTCATCGGTGAAAATAGATAAAACGACTTCTTCGAAGTTTTTCTGGGCCTCATAATTTACTAAGAAGTCTTGGGAAGAATTGGAAAACAATTCTAATGTCAAAGAATGGCACAATCAGTTCCACCTGGAAGGTAAGGATACGTTATTGCCAGTTGGTCAAAGTTTAACAACAATTTTTCCTTGCGGCTCAGTTTTTCACAGATTTCTTGTACAAAGGAGACATCTGCAGAGAACAAACATTCACACATGTTGTAACTAAGGCTCTGATGAGCCTCCATATTTCTCCATACTTCTCTCTTGGGAAGTTCCACCTGGAAGATTTGGATACGTTATTGCCAGTTGGTCACAGTGGCCTTTGGGCTCATTTGGTTCTTCAAAGATTTCTTGTTCAAAGTAGACATCTGCACAGAACAAACATTCACACATGTTGTAACTAAGGCTAGCCCCCGAGGAGTCACCAAACATACAGCGCAAAGATTTCTAACCAAAGTGTACAAGTCATGTCAGCACATAATGTAGAAACTTCACATACGGCACTGTTTCTAGTTTTATACTGTCTGTACACTTACTTAGGGAAATACAAGTTACAACGGAATTATGAAGCAAAGCAACAATATGATGAAAACTATGTTTAATACATCTATATCTGTGGCTATGCATCTGGATATATCCCTCAAAACTGACAAATAAATCGATCCAATTACATTGACTACAATATTCCAGTCTAAAGTGAGTTCTTTCACATTTAGCAAAGTTTATAAAGAGCTGTTCTAATTAAAACAAAAGATTCACCCGTGCAAACCTCATTCCTATATGATATGTACATGACTCAGGTTAGAATGGGAATGACCAAAACGTAGCTTCACTTAGAACGTCAAATGCAAATATCATCGGACCATTGTCCTTGACGAAATTTGATTCTCAATAAGACAAAGCTAACAACAAATCTTACGTTGTGTATTGTCATGGAATTATTGCCACATCAGTTTGCTGTTGTTGTTTTTTCAATTTTCTCTACCGCTAACTTGAGACATCCATAAATAGGTGTTTGTATATCACAATAACTTTTCTCGTCTTTTGTTTGAATCTTGTTGGGGTAGCGGCCCGATAATCATCAAATGATATTTCCTGATCCGAATCTGAAGATCCAAGGTACCTCTCTGGCTGTCATGAATATGATAAGCTTATATCAATATCTAATCTCTAGTTATGGATGCCGAGAAATGATCCTAGTTGTTGTTGAACACAGGGCCAGCCCTTTTCATAAGTACTAAAATAATCATAGTCAAGATAAACATAACCTTCTTTCTGTGAGTGTAGATTCTAACAACATGCATGCTCTGACGGACAAAGATAGATGCAATATAAAAGAAAATGAAAAAATAAAGATGCTATAAGTACATGTAAGTAAAGAAATATCTCAGGCAGTGCCCTAAGGGTGTGATTATACTATTCTGTTTCATATAAATCAGTTTATTTTCGACACGATTTCCTTTGTTACAATGCCTTGTTTGAAAGGCTTCGCTTGTCCTTCATCGTCTTGCAATGGCGTCTGGCTATTCTGTTTCTAACAAATGTCTTTAAATTTGCCTGCTTTTTTCAACGACACGATCGATGCCGCAGCCTTTCAACAATTTCCTTTGCTGCAACCCCTTGTCTGCATAGCCGAAGCAATAAAAGGCTCCGTGTTGCCTCCATCGGCTTACTGTGTCTGCTATCTGTTTCTGATAAATTTCCTATTTTCAGTTTCCTGCAGTAACATGTCATGTAGAAGGACGAGAACATTCCGGAACTGTTACATATTGTGACCTTACAAATTAATTCAGTCGAGTATCCGTCAGAAAGACCAACATTTTAAATGACGGAAGAGCCCTGAACTAAAACAAGAGAGGACTTGACTTTGGGTTATGATTAGCAAAGTAAAGTAAACTGTAATGAAGAGTACTTATCATGGTTGAAGAATACCAGGAGATGTTACTGTAACAGTTGTATTCTTGCCATCAGTGGCAGAAGCACCTAAACATCAAAACACTGTAACTGAAGCTGAACACCACCTATAAGTACATGTATCAAGTAACAACAAATGGTTGTCACACCTTGCCACAACCACCTCTGGCAATGCCTCTTCCAGTGTCTTCTGTACCTCGCCATCATACACCGTACTACCTGCAGTAGGCATGATCTACAAAATGCTGTAACAGTTGTCTTCTTGTCATCAGTGGCAGTGGCACTTTAACATCAAAGCACTGTAACTGAAGTTGAACAGTGCCTCTATGTACGCATGTATTCACTAACAACAAACGTCCGACACACCTTGAGAATATTATTTCTGGTAGGACTTCTTTGAACGTCTTCTGTTTCTCCAGATTGACCTTCGTTTCGCCTTCGATCGGCACAATCTGCAAAATGTATAGGTACAAATTAAAAAGAAGGGAATATATTACCAGAACTGTGTTTTTTAAAAGTACAAACCCCCTGATTGAGTAGAATGTTTTCATGTAGATTTTCCTGTTCAGCCTTTACTTTTTAAAATGGGACTTTTAGATGCTACACGTATTAACAATTTTAGAAGACTTGAACACTTTTTAGACATGAAAAGTTGTCATTCTTAAAAAAAATTGAAACTTGAATTCTGTCCACTGTATCTCTATCATCACTTTATATCAGTGAACTTTTTTTAATAAGTACAGATCGAAATTTAAAAGACAACACATCGATCTACTTTTAGATAGTTTTTGCAATATATGGATGTGATACTTAGCTTTGTCTAACTCTGGTAAAAAGTCCCTGCTTGTATACAGTGCAGTATGCCCAATTATTTGCACATATACACAAAATCATCTTTTAAACATGCAAAACTGGCATTATAAAATACAATATTCAAAGTTGGCAAAGTTGCCTACTTGTCCTTAAAAAGTGTCTATCTTATGCAATATGGTGTAGTAGTATGGGATGACAATGAGATTTTACAATCATTGGAGGAGTTTCTTACGTCTAGACATGTCATTATGTACTTAAATTTGCTGTTCAAGTCCATTGAGATAAATCCTTGTAAATCTGACGATAGCATTGAGTGTAGTGAATTACGTATATCAAAATATTTGGGGCATACAATCAAAAAGTGATATTCGTCTTCAACTACCTCTGGACAAAATGGGCAAACCCTCTTGTTGATAGGAAGTTTTTGAAATCTCCCCGTTTCTATACTTAATTTATGGCAGCCAATTCTGAGTTTTGTGATTGCCCTACGTACGTCAAGGCTCTTAAACAAGAATTATAAGCAAGAAAATTACCTTTCAAATATTGAGGTGGAAAGAAAGGAAAGTTTGGAATTGTTTCCAATAGTGCAATGCCAATTCTGTATAAATATCTTGTAGACGTTGTCGTAGTTGAGTGTTGACTATATCTATATGGTATGACTTCGGGTTCAGCCATATATGTCCAAAACCGTGGTAGTTGAGGATATTTTTCACGTGGAGAATCCAATCATGTTCTCCTAAAAGAACAACATTGTGTGCCTCCCGAAGTAAGGTATCTTCGGGTAAATGAACAAAGCGATGCCATTATTTTACAAGTTGCATTTCTGGGTTGATCATCAATGGGAAAGTTCCCATTTCTCCTCTGGCACCATCGTTTGAGGCTTTGCCATGTATGCCTAACAGGAATTTCTGGAAACGCATATCAATGATGTCAAATTCTGGATTATGTTGATTTGCGTGTAGGTTTATTATGAGTTTGGCTATTGGCATGACGCATTAGTATTTCTTTATCTGTATTTCTTTCGAAACATACAACATAAGTACTATTAGATTCAGAAGAGGTGGTTTTTCGAATGGTGGCAGGAAAGCTATTTTGAATATCAAGTATTTTAGTAAAGTTAAAAGAACATTTTGAGAAGATTCATGGATGTTGCCGGTATGCGATGTAATAGTTTTTATAGTTTCGAAAGGGCAGTCAAAGCACGTGATCTCTGAGCCGTACATAAAGATGGGCTTGACGAATTTATCAAATATTTTTTTTCCAAGATGGATTGAAATGTCATTGTTAGAGTAGAAGAGCCTTGAGTTTAAAAAGTGCTCTCTGATTTAAAATATTTCCTGGCAGTTTTGAACTTACCCGAAGATGTAAAAGTAATGCTGAGGTAGGTGTAGCTGTCAGTGATTTCTATTTCTTTGTCATAAATATCAAATTTGTATTTCTTCATCGAACCTTTGCCGAAAACAACAACCTTGTTTTTTGAAACATTGACAGATAGCTTCCATTTCTTACAATAATTTTCTAGGCAATCTATAGCATCTCATACAATGCTGTGGCCCTTGTTTTGACGGTGATATAGAAGATCTTTATTGTGCGACTTTTTGTATCGGGTACAAAGTATGGCAATAATAGTAAACATAAAACAAGACATAAGTATGGAATAAAACGATTCACTACAACAAAATGACTCTTAGGTTTTACATTATTCAAGTTGGGCTAATTTTGAGTATCAATAATTTTTTCTAATAACAAAACAATCTTTTATATATTTGCCTATTTTAACACTGTATGAGCTGTTGCATTTAAATATATAGTCAAATCTATCTGTGGCATTGAGTGTCTTAAACTCTGAAGTACTTGAATTGAGACAGGGGAATAACTCATCGCGTAGAGCATCATATTTAGTGCATTCCATAATAAAGTGAAACTCATCCTCAATTCGATTTTGACAGAATGGGCAGAAACTTTGGTTGGGAGCTACATTAAAGTATGTCCCTGTTTCTATATTCAATATATGGCTACTAATTCTTAACTGTGTTATTGCTTTGCGGATTTCAACATTATTCACATCATGAAGATACTTTTCTTGTATATAATGATTTTTGGATTTGTGAAGAAGGGACAATTTTGAATTTTTGTTGACACAGCTAAACCACTCTTGTATATGAGCATCCTGTAATCTGCAGTTGAGTTGGTGTTCAATATAGTCTACTTTATAACATTCAGGATTCATCCATATATATCCAAGGCCGTGATAATTGAGAATATCCTTAACATGATTAATCCAGTCATGATCACTAGAAAATACAACATTGCATGCTTCGTGAAGCAGAGAGTCCTCAGGTAAGTTTACCAAACGGTGCCAATATTTGATGAGCTGAATTTTTGCAGATAATATGATGGGGAAAGTTCCCAATTCTCCTCGTACTCCGTCGTTGGAGGATTTTGAATGTACTCCTAGCAGAAATCTTTGAAAACGTAGGTCAATGATGTCAAATTCAGGTATATCCAATGGACGGCCGTATGTTAGCTACTGAAAATCCACCATTTTCTAGAGTGAGCTTAGACGTTAATTTTAGAAACATATCTTTGTCTGATCTTCTTTCAAAATTAATGATAAAAGAATTAGTTAAATCGGAACAAGTACTCTTTACAGCTAGTAAGTTTTCATCCAATTGAAGTTTTCTGGGTGTAGATATAGAAATGTTTTTCGATACAGTAAGTTTCACTGTTTTGGAGGAATGGTCAAAGCAAGTTAGTTCGGATCCATACAAAAGGATAGGTTTAACAAATTTGTCAAAAAGACTTTAACCTAATTTTATTGAGATTTTCCGATGATAAAAGTGTTTTCAATTTGAATATAGCTCTCATAGCCTTGGTTTTTAGAAATTTTCTGGCTGTTTTAAATTTACCTGAGGACGTAAGTGGGATACCAAGATAAGTGTAGCTGTCCGTAACTTCCATTTCTTTACCATAGATAAAGAAATCTTTTGACATTTTCTTTGTAGTACCTTTTGTTTTGGAGACATTAACCGATAGTTTCCAGTTGTTACAGTATGTTCCTAGGGCATTGATGCAGTTTTGGAGTTCCTGCTTTGACAAAGAGACCAAAGCAAAATCGTCCGCCCAAGACAAACACTTGATAGACTTTGAAGTAAGGACAGCAGCATCACATTTGTTACTATCAAAACATTGCGGCAGATCATTGATGAATAAATTAAATAACAATGGGCTAAGATTACATCCTTGTCTTACACCACAAGTTGATACAAAAGAATCAGATAGACCATTCCTACTCTAACTGCATAATTGACATTCAGATACATAGATTTCAAAACATTAAAGAAATTTCCATCGATACCACAGTGTAACAATTTAAAAAAATAACCCATCGCACCAAACACTGTCAAATGCTTTCTTCATGTCAACGAAACAATTTACTTTTCATTTGTTGTGTATATTTCTCAATAAGAGATTTTAAAATAAAAATATTATCGGCATTTCTTTCTGAATCCAAATTGAGTGTCGGCCAACAGATTATTATTCTCTAAGAAGTTTTGTAGCCTAGTATATTCAAGAGTCGGGTAAATAATTTTGAAAGACAACTGGAGAGGGCGATGCCTCTATAGTTGTCAACATTGGTCTTGTCACCTGATTTGAAAATTGGAGTAAGGATGCTTGTATTCCAGTTTAGCGGAAATGTGCCTTTGGAAAGAATGATGTTGAAAAGGTTAACCAATGAGAGACATAACTGTTTTGAAGTAGACCCATGTTTTAACATGTTGTTGGAAATAAAATCCATGCCACAAGCTTTATCAGATTTGAGTTGCCCGCTTGTGTTCTCGATCCTGCCGTCTGGTTCACTGTAGAGGGCTGACGAGACGGGATCCTCGGTCCGAGTGGAACAGTGTTCGCGTTGGGCCTGGTGTGTTGCCTCCTGGTCCCCACTCGGGTCGGCGCCGCACTGCTGTGTACGGGGAAGGTGGGTTGACTCCGTCCCCGGGCCGGGCCGTAGGTGTCACTTCTCGGGAGGGTGGGTTGGAACCACTGCGGGACATGACGGTTGAAGTCGCGGTACTCACGTACACGTTGTTGGTTCATCATGGAAGACTGCTGGGTGTGTGATCCTGTAGTTGGTCTGGACAGGGGCAGCAAGTGTGTGTTTAACATCAGCGACAAGGTGTTTGGTGCCACTTCTGGGGTTTAAGTGAATCTGGTCTGAAAGGTAGAGACTTCTATCCTGCGTTAGCTTCTTGTGTTTGATGTAGATGATGTTCGATGTTTTTGACAAGTTAAGTACCTCTTGATGGTAGTCCCTGATGTTCTTATTCAGAACTGAGGTTTGGTTTGGCCCCCTCTGCAGCACCTGAGATATTGCAACTAAGGCATCTGGAAAAGAACGCGTTTTTTTTAATGTACTACGAACAGAGTCTTGTGACCTTTGGTGTTGTCGATATCATTTGAGCCGACGTGAAGGATCACGGTTTCAGTCGTCAGATCTGTCATGTTCCTGATGAGTCCGGTGGCGGCTGTGATGGTGCTGTTTCTGTTCAGCATAGCAGACTTCTCTTGGAAGGCGCGAACAGGGTCGACGTCCCGGAACAAAGAATCTGCAAAGATTATTACTTGAATATCATTTTCCTGTGCATTGTTCGGTCTAGCAGCTGGTCGCATGTTTGTGCGATTTTTGTCCATGGATGCCTGTCTGTAGTCGGCGATAGGTGTATTCTTGTCTCCCTTATTCACAGTTGTTGCATCATTGTCATGTGAAGTGGTATCATCGTGTGAGTTGGCGCCGTTTTCCTGGTTCACGATTGTCTATTCATTGTTGGCTGGAGAGGTGACATTGTTCGAGTCGGCGCCGGTTCTGTTGTTATGTTGAGGATGTACTGTCTGTGATACGGCGGATTCTTTTGTTGTCAACTTGCAGTGGCAAGATCCCAGCATGTGTTCCAAATCTTTTGATCTGGCTGTTAGTTCGTTGATTTCTGAGTCCTGTTTTTTTAATGAACTCTTGAAGTTCTGCGTTTGAAGCCGAGAGTAAATCAATTTTACAGGACATGTTACGAATCCTTTCCTCCCATAAACCCCTTGTGACGGTTGCCTCCTGTGCTAGCTTCTCCCTCTGTAGAACAATGTCTCTGCGTGCCTTTGATAGATCATTTTGCAGTTTTCAGATGGTCTTTTTGATGTGAACCTCCAGAGATTTCTTTGTCGATTCTACCTGTGCCGTCAGGTGTTTTAGCGTCTGGGCGTGGGCTAGATCTCTTTCGTTATCTTTAGAGATCAGGTCATCCTTCAGTGTGTTGAAGTTTTGGACAAAACCAACGAATTGATTTTGTAGTTCTCCAAAAGCTGCATGCGTCACCGCTGACTGTGGACTCTGGCGTCACCTTGTTCTTGACAGTATCGCCACCGTCTTTGGGGTCATTTTTAGACGAGATCTGCTCCTCTCTGTCGACTTCGTTACTGTCGGGTTTCTCTAGATCTAGCAGATTTCGAAGATTGATACCCCTCGACAAAGTTGGCGTGTCGCAAACATCAGTACTCAAAGTTTGCGTGGGTGTTGTTGGATCCAGTGGCATAGTAGGGAATTTCTCTAGGGCGTCCCTTACCCGTTGGGTGCCATCTTTAATTGATGACCTTGTTTGCTGAGAGTTTATGATGTTGACAAGTTCGAAATACAAGTTGTCCACCCACCATTTCGTATAGTGTCCCTGGACCAGCAAGCCTTGTTTCTTATCGTAGAAGTGTACGGATAAGAGATTTTCTCCTGCCTTCCTTGTAGTTGAGGTGGTGTGAATAGACACGCTTGAGATCCCCGGCGAACTTTTCCAAGTAACGGCTGTTTCCTTGGAGGTTTGAAAGTTGTCGTCAAACGCGTCCTTGTGAGCCGCCACCCACTTGTCTAACTGGTTAGATCTCAGTTTAACACTGCATAACCGAGTTTTACCTTGATCTTTGTAGTCGACGTAAGTCAATGATTCGTCCAGGGGGAGTTGGTTCAAGTTGATGTTCCAGGGCTTTGTGCTCCGAGTCTTGCCGCGTCTTGGCGTCTTCTTTGGCGTCACCTTGGTGTTTCCTCCCATTTTCCGATGAAAGTGCCCAAAAAAGACTCGAAAAGTGTATACAGGAAGTTGTACACGTACAAAAAAACTATATAGAACTAGAGTTCCACGAACACATTATCTTCGCCAAATAATCAAGGCTTATTGTGGAGAGTGATTAATATTTACATGCTTATCACCCCCTGCAAACTTGATCATGCACCATAATCTCCAAGCAGATCTATAGGTTGCATAAAGACCGTATCAAACTGACAGAGGAAGTACGTTTTGCAACCCAAGCTCCTTCTTCCAGTTGGATACGGTCTTTGCAATCCATTGGGTCTGGTTGGAGACTACATACACCATACCGTTTGAAAGTTATGATGGGGGGTGGGGGTGGAGAATGAGTCCAGTCTAGATAGGGATAAAAATCATTTGGTGGTACAGGACTAGTATATGTGTATAGTGTGCTGATATATGTTATAACTGGTCATCAACAAAATTGAAAATTATAATCAAATGGTACAGTCAATATATATGAATAGAATAAATCTTTATTCCATATCATACACATTTTGCAAGACATAGTACATGTTACTTTTCCATACGGTGCTAGGTAATACCTAGCAGTGGTGCAGTTTTGGTGCAGTGTACTCTCTGAGCAGAGGAGTAGGTCCGGCTGGTTATTCACATGTTTTTAGGTGTTTTGTAAGGCTTTCTATTTTGTTCCCTTTCCGTTATGTCTCAACCCGTGTGTTGGACAAAAATGCCGAAACTGAACACTTTAAAAACCAACCGGACCCACACGTCTGCTTGAATTGTAGTGAGACTGCCCCATTTGTTTATTTATGTACTCCATCTGTTTATTTATGCTTCTAGCTAGCAGCACCATCTGAGCTCTCTACATACAAAACTTCACGACAATCTCTTCACCCCTTCTCAAGTAATACGTGTCCGAATGTCAAAACAAAAACACCCACTGCAGTTCTGAACAAGCCGCTAGGAGGCCCAAACTTACAGAACTTACTTCTTGTGGCATGAACTATCTACAACACAAATATCATGACCATAGCACTTTCAGAAAATATGCCAGTAAATTTTAAAGTTCCGCTGCAGTACCTTAGGTACTCGCTAGAAGGCCCATTATCGAACTTGACCTTCCTTTCCGTAAACCCTACCTATCCACTAAATATCATACAGATCCATCAACAGCTCCTTGAGTTATGTTGTCCACAAGAAAATACACATCCACACAAAGCCCACTGCAGTACCGACGGAAAATGCCAGGAAAACCATTTTTGAACTTGACCTCCGTTTCTACAACATCTACACACCTGCAAAAAATCATGAAGATCCATCAACGTTTCCGTCACTTTTTTTGCCTACATACAAACGCTGCAGTACTGTTGAAAAACGCATGGTAAACCATTTTTAAACTTGACCTTCCTTTGCACAACCACTACACACCTACCAAAAATCATAAAGATTCATCAAAGGTTTCTTGAGTTATGCTCTTGACATACATACAGACCCACCAAACAGCTGGCTCAACCGAAAACATAATCTACCCCGAGTACTATAGTACTCGGCGAAGATAATTATAACAATCGCTCGATAGCTCACTACACGTAGCTTTTAACACTCAATCTAACCATAGAGATAAGCATTACACGGGAGTGGTCACGAGAGCACGACGGGATACATAGGCTTAACGCACCAAAATGGCGGCGGTCGGATTTTGAGCCAATGACGTGATGCAGAACCCCGGGGACTGTGCGTTAATTCAGCACTGTGCAGATTCATGGAAAGTGCGTATGGGCAGAGGATATATTGGTGTTCCACTTGACATGACAGATGTTCTTCGTCAAGTGCCTGCTGTTCTTCTTCCGTGTTTTCTATCTGCAGATACTACATATTTTGCCCTTTGGAGGTGTTAAACAGAGTCCTAAATGAATACGATAATACAATAGCTACATTTTAATTGAACCCTCTGTCACACCTACATAGACCCTACTTACACAGAAAATTTGAAGTCAATCAGCCAAGCCGATCTTGAGAAATTGACCTGACAAGTTTACATTGTTTACAAGTCGCTAGGGGTCTCTTCATTGGCTTGGTCTATGTTTGTCTGCTCTCCAACAATCTTTCAAAAGTTGCTTATAATTCTCACTTTACAAAGACATCGTGTTGGAATCTACCGGCAAACTGGTGCTGTTATCTTCACGGAACCCCACGATCGTCCTTTCGGGGGTATATCGCTCATCCTTGCGAGAATTTTGTGACTTTTAACGGCTGTATCTTTACGTGGGGAGGGCAAGCCGGCAACCCTTTGTTTACACCGAGTGATGTCAGTGAGGAACTACTGTGGTCGACGAATTTGCAATTCGTGCTACACCGATCGAGAGACATCGAGTTAAGGATGCCACTGATATGTTCAAGCACCTCAGAACAGGCCATAGATTCTGCTACGTAGAAAGGTTCACTGAGCGCCCCCCGCCTAGGTTCACTACTATGTGTGTGCCTCACCCACTGAACCCCTCGGAACCTATTGACGTTGACCTCGAGATATTTTGCGGCCAAGGACAGATCGTGAACTGCCGACGTTGCAGAGGTCTGGACCACAAGGCACATGAATGTCCAAATATCACGTGCTTCTCGTGCGGTATGTTTGGGCACACCAGGGCGAATTGCCGTTCGAGCACCGACGCTGAGCGTCATCCAACTCGCCGTCACAGACGGGCTGCTGACCCACGAGAAGTTGTATTCAGCCCTGGGACTCAGGACTCAGTTAACCTGATAAATCATGCGTTTGATACATATGTTAAACCAGCTGCAGCCTTGCCTACGTCTAATCGCTTCCAGACCCTGATAGACCTGGAGGAAGAAGCCGTTCCCACCAGCATCTCGGGAGTCATACGAGACATACGTGGGCACCAGTCAGATCACCGCCGTAACTCTAGGAGCAAGCAACGGTCTTCAAGCGCCAGAGTAACGCAGGTCGTGGAACCAGAGACCTCTTCACATCCTAACACCAGCAATGTATCTGCGAACTCTCGGCCTACAAATGACCGTTACAACCTGAGAAATAGGAAACGCTCTCTACCATCACCAGAGCAGCGTACATATTCGGCACACAAGAAGCAGAATGCAGAACAACCTCTGGGCCCTGCATGTGCACTGCCATCATCCGGTCAAGGATTTCTGAACTCTTCTCGTGATCTGTCCCCTAAAACTGGCTCCCACACTGGAGGACACCTGGACGATCCCCTCGACCTTAGCAGTACCCAGCACGCTTTATCTTCTACACGACAGGGCGATGTAGGGAACAACAGTACGTCTGATAACTCTCACGGGTCACCTGCTACTACTGAGCGCTCGAATTGGAGGTCTTCTGCGAAGTAGCAGCCAGTTTCTAACGGTTCTGTTCAGTTACGGACCAGGTCGGAGAGCATTCGTTTCCTCTACATGAATGCCAGAAGCGTCAAGTCTGTTACCCGAAAATGCAACAAACTTGTCCTTTTTCTCAACTTAGTTGAATCTATCCAACCTTGCGTTATAGCAATGACTGAGACCTGGCTCAACTCTAGCGTGTATGACCAGGAACTCTTACCACCAGGTTACACTGTTTACCGCAAAGACAGGAGTGCCACCTTGCCTGGTAAGGCTGGTGGAGGAGTTCTCTTAGCTTTGAAAACAGATATTCCTTCGAAAAGAAGAGACGACATGGAGCCCATGGACGAGGTGCTAGTATGCGAAATGCAACCCTTTAAACAGTCAAAAATTGCAATCATAGTATACTATAGGCCTCCCAGTGGTGACATGACCACATTCAATGCTAACCTGCAGTCGGTATTGAGCTCTGTCTCCTGTGAATACGACCAGATATTGCTGACGGGAGACTTCAACGTTCCCAAGATTGATTGGTCCAACTCAACTAGCAGCTCTTCACAGGAGCGTCATCTATGCGATATTACAAACGATTTCTCTCTGTCTCAAATAAACAATGTAACATCTAACCAGCACGGACACCTACTGGACGTTGTCTTGACGAACATACCGGACAAATTTTCTGAAGTTGATAAAGTGTCGTCGGACTATCCTACAGACCATGAAATCCTCCAATTTGAGCTGTCCACAAGATCTAGAACAAATATTGGTCAATCTAAACGTTATGTTTACAACTATGGTAAAGGAGACTTTGACTTGTTAAAGTCAAGCATAGTTAACTTAGTCGCAACTGCTGAGTACATTGAAAATGTTGATGACATGTGGGAAATGCTAGCATGTAAGCTGATTGATTGTGTTGACACTTGTGTACCGAAGATCTGTGTGAAAAATTCATCCTCCCTACCATGGGCAGATGGAGAGGTGCAACATGCTCGTAACAAAAAATTGACAATATGGAGATTAGCCAAAAGGACTAATAAATCTTCTCATTGGTCTAAGTTTAGGAAACTAAGAAATTGTCTCCAAAAACTCCTTAAAGCTAAGTACAAAGCTTTCTTGGGTACCCTTGGTCACAAAGTCCACAGCAACCCAAAGAAATTTTGGTCCTTCTTTAACCCTATCCAGACTGGGCTTTTTTGGTATATCTGGGACTGGGGGGGGGCTGATTCGGCCCCCCCCCCTCATAATTTCCGAACGGTATGATGTATCATCACCAAATTTGCAGGGAGTGATATTCACGTCAAGTTTTATAATTCCTGTAATTTTGGTGACGTTATGACGTAATATGACGTAATTATGACGTCATCGATGTGATTTTATTGGCTAAATAGAGAATTCCCGTAATATCTTAAGGTATTAAACAAAACGGTTTGTATTATTCATTTTAAGGTATGCAAGGCATACAACGTCAATGGTTAGTACGTTGACGTCAAAATGACGCCATAGAGTGACGTCATGTGTTGTTAGCGATCCCTTGGGATCCGCCATCTTGGATTGGCCATTTTGAAATTTTCAAAAACCCTTTTTTTCCACTTATGACCCCAAAGGACACTGAAAATAGACTAGAAACGTTAATCTAAATGTTTCTGATAAAGAAAATGTCAGGTATTGACGATTTTAAAGGCAAAAAAGCCTGCTGATACCTGAAATAGTGATATAGTCCGCCATCTTGGATTTTGACTGATTACGCCATCAAATTAGCATAAATTATGAATATTAAATCAGGAAAGTTACATCTAATTACATACAATGTTATACATGTGGGAAAACTAGTGTAGTTGTGCAAGAAAACCTGAGAAATATCATTGTTTTCAAAAAATTATTGATTTTTGCATAAAATGCTTGTCAGAAACCCGTTGCCATGGCAACATGAAAAATGATAAACTTTAACCATTGGTATAAAATTGTTCCCAACAAAATTTTAGGAAAAGTCACCAAGTTTGGTAGTCATAGCATACATCGTTTGGCAGTAATACGATGTCAAAGTTGCCGCGGGCACTTTTAGCCCCCCCCCCCAGTCTGGATAGGGTTAAATCTAAAACTGGTTCCCGCCGTCTCCCTTGTGTAGTGAAATCTGGTACTGACGAGGCAAGCACTCCCAAAGAAAAGGCGGACATGTTTAACAGATATTTCCACTCTGTTTTTACCTTGCCGAACGCTGGAAATCATCTTCCTGACATACACGTGTTTAAACATCCAAATCTGGGGCACATTGTCTTCACGAATGACGAAATATTGGAAGTACTTGTCAACCTTGACTGTTCTAAGGCATATGGTCCTGACGGCATATCTCCTGTTGTTTTGCGTAGGTGCGCATATGAAATAGCACCTCATCTAACGACATTGTTCAACAAAAGTTTACGTCTCGGCTGGGTTCCGACACAGTGGAAAGACGCTAATGTTTGTCCTGTTCTCAAAAAGGGCCGCAAGGACCTTGTTGAAAACTATCGCCCTATATCTCTGTTAAGTATCGTTAGCAAGGTGATGGAAAGATGTTTATTTAACCGCATCTTTCCACATCTTAAAGGGCAGATTCACCCACTTCAACATGGCTTTATTAAGGGCAGATCTACCGCAACATTGTTACTTCAAATTTATGATAAAATTGGCCACATTCTAGATAATGGTGGCCAAGTTGATGTAGTATTTCTTGATTTCTCGAAAGCTTTCGACTGTGTCTCCCACCGCCTTCTAGTACACAAGCTAAAAATGTATGGAATACATTCCAACCTGCTAGCTTGGTTCGAAAGTTATTTGTCTTGTCGTAGACAACGAGTTATTGTAGAGAATGTGCACTCCGAATGGCTCCCAGTTGTCTCAGGAGTCCCCCAAGGTTCCATACTTGGGCCGCTCCTATTTCTATTATTCATAAACGACCTTCCTTCTGTAGCCAGTAATACAATGGCGTTATATGCAGACGACTCTAAATGTTTTAAACATATCTCAACTGTCATTGATTGTATATCACTCCAAAAAGACATTGATAACATGTACAATTGGGGCAAAACATGGATGATGAAGTTTAATGCAGGCAAATGTAAGTTACTATCAATAGGTAGGGGAAATAATCTAATCCAGTTTCAATACAAAATGAATGACACTTTTTTAGAGGTAGTCTCTGAATACAACGACCTAGGAGTTTCGGCAACTGGTCAGTTATCCTGGAAATTTCATGTTCAAAACATCATCTCCAAAGCCAATTCAACATTGGGTTTCATCAAACGGTCTTTGGGCTTCCATGCCCCATTGCCTGTCAAAAAAGCTCTCTATGTGTCCCTAGTCCGAAGTAAACTAGAATACTGTTCGACGGTGTGGTCTCCCCACACCCGAGAACTAATAGAAAGGCTGGAGAGTGTACAAAGGCGAGGATCCAAGTTCATCCTCAATAGCTATTCCGCTGACTTCACGTATAAAGAAAGATTGCTTAAGTGTACATTTTTACCATTGTCATATAGACGTGAAATACTAGATTTAGTTTTCATTTTTAAATGCTTCTTAGGCTATTACGAAATAGACGTCAACGATTACTTATCCTTTCCGCACCCTTTCCTAAGGGCATTCTCTCTGGCCAAATTGACCCCAAGAAAATGTCACACAGAGACCTTCAAGCACTCTTTTTTCTCAAGAATTGTCCGAATATGGAATGCCCTCCCAACAGAGATTAGACACCTCAGGCTAATTCCGAACACTTCAACCAAACGCTTTAAGCAATCTATTTCAGAACATTACAGATCTCTTCTGACAACACACTTTGACATCAACAACATATGTACATGGACTACCTCCTGTTAATGCTGCACAAGATAGGCAAACCGTCCTTTTTCATGAGTGGATTTAGAAGAAGATTCGGGGGGGATATAGGCATGTTTTAACCAATGTATACCAGTAGTTATCGTTTCTCAGTTACCGTGGGATAGATTCTCATGTTGATTATAGACGCAGTATTTAAATCTAGTAAATTGTTTATTATTTTGTCTAGTTGAATGTACAAGTATATTTAAAGGGGCCCCACCCCCATTTTCTTACCTTCGAAATGGCCGAGCGGAAACTCTAGCCCTTACATTTCGAATTTTACCTCCTTCGTGAGTTAAATGTTGTGGTTTAAGGTAAAGACACAAATAGTATTTGAAGAATTGTATTGATGAAAACGTTATATGGCGGAAGCAAATGTTTCGCCTTTTGGAATGTTCACGGTCTAGGTTCCAAACTAGAGGATATAGAATTTTTAGATGAAGTTCGTAAATTTGACTTCTTTTCGCTACTTGAAACCTGGAGTACTCAAAATACTCAAATCAACATCACTGATTACAGCTATTTCCATTTGTATAGAACAAAAAGTAAACGGGCAAAACGCTCCTCAGGGGGAATATTATTTTTCTACAAAAACGAGTACAAAAATTATGTAAAGAAAATACCTTCAAAATCATCGGATGTCCTCTGGGTACAAATTGATCGCAGCTTGTTTAGACTCCAGAAGGACTTATTCCTATGTTCCGTTTATATAAGCCCAAATAATTCAACTATTCATAAGAATGCCGATAATCACGTGTTAGATATATTAGAGGAAGAAATTAGCAGGTACGGCACAGAGGGATTTATTCTTCTTGGGGGAGACCTTAATTCGCGCCTCGGCAATCTTCCTGATTATGTAGATAATAGTATTTACAACGACGGTTTCCCCGATACCTCCTCAAACCACGTCAGCGATAGACAACGCTTGGACATATCACCTCCCAACAAATTTGGCCGACTTCTATCTGATCTGTGCATTCAATCAGATCTTAGAATCCTAAATGGCAGGGTAGCGGGCGATTTGCAAAGCAACTTTACCTGTCACCAGCCTAACGGTAGCAGTACGGTCGATTACATAATGTCCAGCAAATCCTTTTTTCAAAACATCTTATTATTTCGAGTTCATCCTTTATCTGTTTTTTCCGACCACTGTATGTTATCAGTATACATACATTCCAATTCTGCGCATCAAAATCACTTCGAAAAAAAGAAAAGATCTAAAACTAAATCTTCCCCCAAACGCTTTCACTGGAATGATAAATCCACACAAAAATTCATTCAGACCCTTTCACAATCTAAATTTAACACCAGATTGAACTCCCTCTCATCCCAAAACACCAACGATATAACCTCGAAGGAGGAAATAGAAAAAATCGCATCGGACTTAAGTTCAATCTTGAGGGACGCGGGTTTCAAATCATTATCAAATAGGAGAACTAATTACAAAAAACATACCCAGCGTAAGCAAACAAAGCAATGGTTTGATAAAACCTGTGTGGAACTAAAACGGGAGGTGAAGAACTTATCATCATTTCTAGTAAAACAACCGTCCAATCCTGTCATATGGGGAAGTTACTTTAGAAGAAAGAAAGAATATAAAAAACTAATAAAAAAGAAGAAAAGGGAATTTCATAATCTTATCATGACCCAATTAGCCTCCCTTAAGGACAGAAATCCAGGTGCTTTTTGGAATATTATGAACAAACTAAAACCAAAAAAAGCACAAGATAATCATCAAATCACAGAAGAAGAATGGTTTAAACACTTCAGTAACCTAGAAAAACTTCCCAACAATGATATTAACGACTGTCTCACTTCTACAATCGACCAACTAGATGTATCGTCATTCCCTACAAACCCATCTGTTTTAGACTCACCAATAACACCAACAGAATTAAACTCTGCCATCTCAAACCTCAGTAACAATAAATCGAGCGGAAACGATATGATTTTAAATGAAATGTTAAAATCAGGTAAACTGTTGCTTCAAACACCACTTCTTCAATTATTTAATAAATGTCTCCATAGCGGGTATTTCCCCCAGGAGTGGTCCCTCAGCCACATTGTTCCTATTCACAAGTCCGGAGATCCCTGTCTCCCAGATAATTACCGCGGCATTTCAATAATGAGCTGTTTGGGTAAATTGTTCTCGTCAATTCTAAACACTCGCTTAGTTAATTTTGCAGAAGTCAATAGTCTTTTCAAACCTCACCAAGCAGGGTTTAGGAAAAATTTTAGAACAGCAGATAACCTCTTCGTATTAAGTACCTTAGTTAGCAAGTAAATTAGTAAAAACTCTAGGCTTTTCGTATGTTTTGTAGTTTTCAGTAAAGCTTTCGACTCGGTCTGGAGAAACGGTCTTCTTTTCAAATTAAACAAGTTAGGTATAGGGGGTGATTTCCTACAGACAATCAATGATATGTATTCAAAAACTACTAATCAAGTCAAATACAGCCAAGGTCTAACAGAGCCATTTGTTACAGGTCGTGGTGTCCGACAGGGCTGTAATTTAAGTCCGACATTGTTTAACTTATTTCTAAGTGATATTACCTCAGTATTTGACATTGATGCCTGTAATCCCCCTTCCATGTACAGTAAGCGAGTTCCTTGTCTTCTATATGCAGACGACTTAGTGATTTTTTCTGAGTCCAAGCAAGGACTACAGTCTTCCTTAGATAGACTAGAAAGCTACTGTCATACCTGGAAACTCAATGTGAACCTTAAGAAAACAAAAATTATTGTTTTCTCTAAGGGGGGCCGTCTACCGAAAGAGCTGTATTTTATATATAAGAATAATCCGGTTGAAATATTGACATCTTATTGTTATCTAGGCATTGTTGTCAACTCCGCGGGCACTTTCAAGGCGAACAACAAACATCTTTACAGTAAGGGACTAAAAGCTTTATTTAGCATGAACCAATCACTGGACAAAGCCGACGCACCTTTCTCTGTTAGAAGCAAGCTTTTTGACAGTTGTGTTAAACCCGTAATTCTTTACGGGTCGGAGATCTGGGGTTCAGTTAAAAGCTCCAAAACCTACCCTATCGAATCCATTCACCTAAAATTCTGTAAACAAGCCCTGCGCGTACCGAGATCGGCATGCGGCCTCGCTGCAAGGGCGGAACTAGGTAGGTTTCCCATTCAAGTGGAGGCCTCCCTAAACGCCATCAAACATCTTTTAAGACTTCGTCTGAAAGTGCCTGCCGACAGTTTTCAGTTAGATGCTCTCGCTTGTCAGATAGAACTAGATAAAACCGGAGCCAAATGTTGGGCGTCAGGAGTTCGGAAGTCCCTAGAGGAGTGCGGTTTCGGCTACATCTGGCATTGCTCTTTATCCCCAAACACAGATACGTCCCAAATCATTAATTCCATCAATCAACGCTTGAAAGATATTCACTTTCAAACTTTCCTAAAAGAAATACACAATGATAACAAAGGTGAATCAGCTAGAAACAAACTGAGATCCTACAGATTGTTCAAGTCCACATATGACGAAGAAAAGTATCTAAGCCTCGAAAATATACGGCATAGGACCGCAGTCACAAAACTCCGTATCAGCTGTCACAGACTTAACATTGAAACCGGACGTCATAACCGCACTCCCCTAGAACAACGTATATGTAGACATTGCAATTTAAATAGGATAGAAGACGAGCAGCACTTTTTAGTAGAATGTAGTTTATACAACGAAGAGAGAGCTGCGCTTTATAAACTTATTCAATGTAGCTTTCCCCATTTATACATCTTTGCAAAGAGGAACAATTCATATTTCTAATGACTTTAGGTAAACCCTCTATTATAAAACACACCTGTACGTATATTTACAATATTACCAAGAAGCGAGAAGAGGCCAAATTAACGTAACCATTAGATTAGAGTTAGCTTATCATTGTAATGTATATATATATATATATACGTACTTTCAAACTGTTATGTTTTCTGTTGTGACCTGTACTAGACCAAGTGGGTATGTGTGTACAATAAAGGTCTTCATTCATTCATTCATTCATTCAATAATGTAACACATTCTTTGAATGTGTTTGCTTGTCCTGCCACTTTCACGGCCTTGGAGGCAATGCTTATATTGTTTCTCATTTGACGACCCATATTCATAGTAAAGCTTTATTTAGCCTGTGTATGAATGATAGTTGTGTGACTGCTTAGTACATGTCGTATTATAAGCGGATTTAGCCACTAATATGCAGTGACCAGTAATCGTAATGATTCAGCACACTACCATCATTATGGTTTAAATTCTAATATTCAAAAAGAAAAGAAAAGGAATAAAATACGTAAAAGTGTATTTAGAATACAAAAGACAGTTGTGCGCATGGACTTGGTTTATCAGTGGCAACAAACATGGCGTTTATGCATAATGAAGTAAGGAGGCCATGTATCAGATGAAGCTTGTGCTGATGTCATTACCCTTATCTAACAGTGGGGTTTCGTGTTATTCATCAAGTCCAGCGTGTATTCCCTACTACTATATAATGTCCTTGGTTACACCATCAATTTCAACTGCCATTTGTCCAAGATCAGCGCTGGTCACAATATACGTACCAACATCTGAATGCCCTGAAATTTGTTCTTAAGTTTTACGACCGGTGGTAACACCGGCATTAGCCGACATAAACATCAACAGACTCCCGGAATTTACGCCAGGACAGACATTCTAGGAGAGAGGGGTAACAGAACAAGTCGAGACCATCGCCTCGACACAGACAGGGAACCACGGCTCGAGCGATGAACCCGGCCAAAAAAAAAAGAGCCAATTGCAAAAAAGAGCAAGAAAAAACTGCAAAAAATAAGAAGATACTGGGGTACGTTTTTACATACATTATTATGCCACATAAGAAATAACGTCGCGCCAATAACGGTGTGGCATAAATGCGCTAACTTTTACTTTTGTCTTATTATATTCCTAGTCTCTTTTGAACTATATATATTTTGTTTACCAAATACTACAAGTTAGACAGATGTTGCAAATTTTGAAACTAGATACCAAAATCTACAGTGAATATGATCACACTTAAGTGTTCCTTCCGCTTTGTGACAATCTGTTGCTCTTTAAATTTATTTCAGTTACCTATTAAAGCCATAGTGAGTTCGGGAGGGTACATGATCTAGCTTCTAAAGTAGCCGACTGGAAAACAGCATGTTGCTTCGATAACATGCCGCTGTTCACGTGATGATAATGAAGATATTTTTCCTGTAAAACCGGATTCCAATGTAACCCCAATAGCCTATATTGCAAATTGTCTCATGTGTCATTTATGCAGTATTTTGTATCAATGCTGTAGGCTTTTTTTGCTTCCTGACGGAATCATTTTCAATCAATCGCATTACGCGTTAGATCTAAATAGAGCATGCATAAAAGGAAAACAACACTCAGTTTAATCAATCAGATTATATATAGAAAAGATGGAGTCAATATTATGACGTCATTTTAGTTTTGATAAACGAATTCAGTAAATGCATGAAAATGATAATTGCTTGACTTAGGTGCTGATATATTTTTGCAATCGAACAGCCTCAAAGGAAACTGTACCAATCTTAAGCATGGACGGTGACGACACAACGGTGCCCGAGATTGAGCCATTCACAAAGAAGAAAGAAAAAGGGGTAAAAATATATTACCTTGTCACCTGTCATAGTTTTATGCATATTTAAAAACAGTTACGCACTGATAGTCAATATGCATGTACAACGTACATGATCTGAGTGAACTCAGAAGTGTGAAATGTAGAACCGATCGATACAGAGATTCGTCGGTACCCTATCTTGCCAGAGTACTCAATGAAGGCATATTGTAAATGATCTATTTCATTTTGAATGAAAAAGAATAGATTTACGTATATGTTACAATACGTGCAATAAGTCAATGGTTGACAATGTTTCAGTTATAAGGTGATCATGTAAATAGTACAGTTTTAAACGTTTTTATGAAGTGTTGTCTGTGAGAAATGACGCAATTCAGCCTGAGGTTGCAATGTTCTTTCAATTCTAATAAACCATTCATGAATTCATTCATTTATTCATCTAAACACAGAAGTAAAACATCAATTTATCTGGCGCCATTTATCTACTGTAACTAACCATTGTTTTCTTTCCTACAGTCATTCACAGTCTTGGCTAAGGGACCTCCTGCACCGAGAGCACACACAACACCTGAGAACACCCCTTCCCACCTGGTTCCCAAAGAACCCGAACCCCCCATCCACTGCATCCAGTCCTGCAAGATCTGCACACAAAACGACCCAAAACATTCCTTGGACTTCGGCATCACACTTACAGACGTCATGGAGATACTAACCGAGGACACACTGGACACCATACAAATGCAGGTGTCGTAGATAGCAAGCAAAGTGTCGGACATGGCAAGCAATGTGTCGGAGATGGCAGGCAAGGTGTCGGAGATGGCAGGCAAGGTGTCGGAGATGGCAGGCAAGGTGTCGGAGATGGCAGGCAAGGTGTCGGAGATGGCAAGCATGGTGTCGGAAATGGCAAGCAAGTTGCTCTCCTTGGAGACAAGGTTCGACCGGTTTGTTCAGCCTGTCACATCAGGGACTCATCAGTACGCACAACTGCCATCACATCACATAATCTTCATTGGCGTCTTCTAATCCTCCATCCATACTTCTTCTCCTCTCGCTTGTGCTCAATCTGAGAATGCGACACATGACGACTTACTTACATACCCAGCGGCATAAGTGTGTAAATGCTGATGGGAAATTCACCAAAAAACATGCCGATTTTCTCTTAGGAAGAACTCATGAAAAATAACTGCTCTGGGACGAAGGGAAAGTCTGGTCATGGTTCAGTACGGCTAGACCGCTTCAGAGAAGCTACGGGGGTGTATCATCAGTTAACAGACCAGAACATGGTAGATACATGGAAAGACTGCGTGAAAGTGATTGACTTGGGGAGAGCCACACCCCACGCACGTAAAAGAACCCACCACACCTTTCGAAAAAGAGTAGGGGCATGCCCCGGTGTGCGATGGTCCAAAAACCTACAGTCGGCCGCACATGGGTTCGCCCTTAGTAATAGCCTCTGGCTAGTTGGGTAACCCTGGCAACATGCCGAACCAAAAAATAAATAGTGGAACGTGAACAAAACAGGAAGGAGCGGGAGAAGCAGCAGCAGCTGCAGTCTGAGAAGTTCAGGTCTCAAAGGAGAAAGACTACTGTTTCGATTGTAGACGTTGTAAGGTATTTGATACAATTTAGTACATTTTAAACAATAAGTTACAATGGGCTGTTAACTAACACTGATAGACCGACTGAATAATTGTAATGTTATGAGCATGATAGTGACATCACTTATTGATGTTTGTATGCAGCTTGGGTATGAAATTCAAGAAACAATAAAAAAACTACTATAAATTTTGCAGCTATTAGTTATTGAGCTCGGAGATGAAGGTCTGATGTTGTATGTAGTGTAAGTGTAATACTTCTGTAACTAGTACATGTTGTATAATGGGTAATGATAACACGAAGTGTTTGTATTTTCTTTCTTTTTTGTTGTTTCCATGTCTTTGACAGGAAATGCAGGCGCTACTTGAGCGTCCAGAAAGGCTTGGATAAATGGAAACGGAGCAGACTACAGTACGTCTGCTGAGACAGGCAAGAGCTAACGCGGCGAGGAGTTCGGCCTTCGACTCTACTAAAATGTCGGCATTGCTGAAAGCCTTGATCGAGGCTGCGTTCAGGGCAGGACATAAGCTTGCTTCTACATGGACTTACGCAGCCAGTGCCTTCGATCGTCAATTGGAGGAGAATTCAGGAGGTTGTGATCGCCAGTTATTGGCCGCGGAATTCATCGGAGATTCTGAGCAGGCACACGTTACCAACACAGCGAATGAATGGAAGAAGTTGAACATGATTTGCCAACAGCCCAAGTACCAGCCCTGACTCCAACAACCCAACCATCCACCAGCTCTGGCATCAGGGGGAGGAGATTTTGCTTGACAGGCTATGGTAACCCCATGAGTGATTGTAGACAGACATTACTAGATTTAACACCAAAACGTTTGTCAGACATGCATATTTTGTATTAAATGCCTTGATTGTCTTTAAAAGGAATGAAGTGTACCTGGAATGACCTGATACCTGCCTCTACTGGATATAGTTTGACCACACAATTATGGTCACTATAAATGTTATTAGACATTTTGATTTGTTATCCATGCCTCATGAAGAACAGAATCCAGAGGCAAGCACCAAATCTACGAGGGTGACAGTAAACCTTTCATAATTGCACTGGTAACTCCGTTGATGGAGATGGTGCATAAAGAAGTCCCTCAATCAGGAGAACTTGTATTCATGGATGCTACCTCCAATACTGAAGAACATAATTTAAAGGTCTTTATGTTATGCACCCACCATGTGGTAGGTGCACTGCCACTGGGTATTTTGATCACAAGTGACGAGAAGGAAAATACCCTGTCTCAAGATTTTCAGACACTAAAGTCTTGTCTGCCACCTGATGCCTTTTATGGCCGTGGCCCAGACATTGGTCCCAATGCCATACTGGCAGATAACTGTAATGAAAGGCGCAATGCTCTAAGCTTAGAATGGCCGAGGGCCACTCTGCTACTGTGTATCTTCCATACTCTTTAACAAGTATGGAGGTGGCTTCACGACAAGAGAACGATATGAACTTGGCCCAAACGTGGTACATACGTCAACCATGCAGTCTTCAGCTGACCCTGGACAACCTTAACATCTGGATTGGTCAACACAAAATGAAACTAAACCCGGGGAAATATAAAGCGCTTCATGTCTGCTATGCAAAATCACCCCCAGAGCCGGTACCACTCACCATTGATGGCCAAGAGTTGGAAACCGTGGGGTCCGTCAAAGTAGTAGGGGTGACGGTCCAAAGTGACTTAAAGTGGAACCTGCATGTCTCCCAGATTATCTCGGGAGCAAACAGAAAACTCAATCTTCTACGCAGACTCAAACGCTTCGGCGTATCCGTGACAGATCTGACGACTGTATTTACTGTATACATCAGACCTGCACTCGAATACGCGACACCAGTGTGGCATCCGTTCTTAACCGTCAAACAAACTGCAAGTCTGGATCGTATCCAGAAAAGGGCATGCATGATTATACTTGGGCCGCAGTACCACAACTACGAGACAGCCATGATCACTCTGAATCTCATCCCGTTGGCAGATCGACGAGTCAACATTTGCCGTTCGTTCGCGAAGACTCTGTTGAACTCTGCTGAGTTTCGCAGCTGGTTGCCCCCACCTAGGCAGCAAGTTACCGGACGTGAAACCCGTAACTCACACAAGATTGACATCCAACACTGCCGTACGTCACGCTACAAAATCTCACCCACCCCCTACTTGGTTGGACTGATTAACAGTGACTCATGAACATTTCTACATGTTGTTTGTGATATCGTGTCCGGACAAAAGTAACGTACATGCATTTAAACAAGTCGCCCTACATTGTTTGTTTTTCACGTCGAAAAAAACAGTATGGATTATGTTATCTGGGTTTGTAAACTGTCGCTTATCCTGTTTTTCTAATATTATCTGAGTTTTAAATTACCGTTTTAAGAAGTATTTTACGATTTTAAGAAGCATTTGTCAGGATTAATTTTTAAATGTGTTACAACCTGTAAAAAGTCAACACAATTCAGACACAGTGTCTGCAAAGCTGCACTTGATTAATAAAGTTTCAAGTTTCAAAGAAACAAGAGCCAACAAGATGGCCGTCGACACTTGTTAAGACTCTTCAAGAAGTGTCTCTATGCTAAAACGGTTGAAGGTCAGACCTGTCTCAGTATGACAGATGTAAACATTATGCTAACTTTACAACATACATGCAAACCTGTGTGAGAAAAAGGAGGCCTTTGCCCTTTGTTTCAGAAGTCACTTGCTTGTGAGAGGGAATCAGACAAATAACGTGGAAGCAGTTTCTTGTTTTGAAAAGTAAAAGAGTACAATGTTGTGGGTATTAGATTACATCACATTTAGAAAATGAGTACAAGACAAATTTGCTGTCATTAGCTTTAGTAGATACAGTGCCAAGCTAGATATTATATATCGATCTAGTGATCTAGCAAACCAAAATATAACGGTGGTCCAACAGTCGATTTCGTACGAAATTTCCGATATGGAATATGTTTTACTAAATTTCTGCAAGATACTTCTTCGCGTCCCCAGAGGTTCTGTTAACGCTGCTGTGAGAGGAGAATTGGTTATGTATCCATCACTGCACGAAATGGCCTCGTTTCCCGGCGTATACGTACCGGTATTTTTCTCTATTTTTGTCGGATACTGACGGATACAGGCGGATTCGTGTAAGGTATCCGACTATTTCCGCACCGGTATATGGAATATTTCCCGAAGAATCCGAAAGTAAGGTATTTTCGACGAATACGGAGCCGTACACTGCACGGAAATGCCACCGATCCTGACGGATACGAACAGGAATTTTTCTGTATTTTTGGCGGATACTGATGGATACAGGCGGATCCAACCTGACGGATCCGACTAAATGCGCACTGGGATATGGAATATTTCCGGAAGATTCCGAAAGTAAGGTATTTTCGACGAATACGAAGCCGTACACTGTACGGAAATGCCACAGATCCTGACGGATGCGTACAGGGATTTTTCTGTATTTTTGGCGGATACTGACGGATACTGACGAATCCAACCTAACGGATCCGAAAATAGTTCCGCACCGGGATCGGGAATATTTCCGGAGGAATCCGAAAATGAGGTATTTTCGACGGATACGGAGCCGTACACTGTACGGAAATGCCAGAGATCCTGACGGATACGTATAGGAAGTTTTTTCGTATTTTTTAAAGAAAACTGCGGATACTGACGGATACAAGCGGACTGTGATCCGGATCCTCAGATACGGAGGAATACAAAAATAGGAATTTTCGACAGATATGGGGCCGTACATTGAACGAAATGGCCCAAGATCCTGACAGATACGTACAGTATGTATTTGCCACGGATACAGACTGATCCAACATACAGACTTTTCTACAATCTTTGACATATTGTGACTCTGAATATGTTTGTATTTGCCACGAATATGTAAAAATCAAACACACAAAGTTTGATAGAATGGTTGATTATTCATAAATACGCGTGCATTCTTAATTCAACGATACCCCAAACATTATTATTCAATGACAGGAAGTTTTGGGAAAGCCTGAATGTAACATTTTTTCATATTTCAACATATATGCATTTCTAAGTTCAAAAACTATCAAATACAATACGGAAGTTCTATGTGGCTAAATAATCCATTTCGTTTAAGACAGGCCGAGGGACATCGACATACTCAAAGCACCTCTGCATATGCAGGTTAATGTCGGTAAATTGGGGTTGTGTAAGCACAATTGTTATAAAATGTATTACAATTAACAACCATCACATCATGGTGGTAATATTTACTGCCGTATAGTGCACTTGGACCAAAAAATTCTACACTGTTCTACATATTCTACTCAAGAAATGAAAGCCTTATTTGTGGCCAGTTCTTCGTCTAAAAGATATCAGATACAAATAATTTCAAATACAGAGGTTGAAAATAGAAACTTCAAAGTAACATTATACTGTCTGAAAAACTCCCATGATGACACGCCACATTTTACACGTAAGTAGTATATGCCGTGGAACTGCATGTGTATAATCGTCCTCTCCCCATTCTATGACTACATCTGAGTTCACTTCTTCCATGCACTCTTGGTAAGGTACAGGCAAGGCTGATTTTTTCTGTATCTAGCATGTTGGACTCAGCTTGGAGTTCATCTTGTGATGAATCAGTTCCTATATGCTAAAACCAAATGATGAATAAATATCAATTCACATACTTAGTATTTAAGTAACATGTCACATGATTTTGACATAACTGTGATCAAGGAGGTTATATAGACTATATAACCTCCTTGCTGTGATGGGCTTCGTTTCATCACAGCAGCTAACAAAAAACAAGGGACAATGGGTATCCATCATGCCTGTCTCAGCTAACATTGAAGTGTACCGATGATGGACTTAAGCCTTACCGAAGGAGCCTGAGGTACTCTGAGCATCTGACAGCTGATTGCTTTGTTCCAAGCCAAGCTAAGGTCCTCAAAACATGTGCTGCATTTGTGAAGGAAGTATCTGCCGATGCTGTATAGGATATATACTGATAAAGGGATACAATGATAAATATTTAACATATCACATAATCACATTTGTAAAAAATGAATCCGGCATCGTTTAATTGAATACGTAAAACTTACATTCATAACTTGAATATGATATTGATCAAACATGTACAGCTATAACTGAATGCAATAATCCCTGAAACACACTACTACCTCCACATAAGTTCCAGCTCACTATCCACAAACTGTGGGACCTTTGTGGGACAAATACTTATGACATTCTCTTCCGTTACAGGATATCTTTAATTATATTTCCCTCAACCGCTTGCTATGTTGTATCTGAAACGTTAACCAGACACAAATGTCTGTTGACCATTGGCAAGAACGAACAAATTGAAAGCTATAAATTTCCTAGATCCTAACGGAGTAGAAGTGCAGGTCGACTGGACAATTCTTAATGTCATGCAAATGCGATGATATGTCAAGCCACAATAGGAGGATAACTGACGTTCAAACTAGTTAGAAACAGGAATTTTTCAATTTGTACTTACCAAAGGGCAGTCCCTCTAAATGATGAATCGACTCCCTACCAACTTTACAAGGGGGAGGGGGGCGACGAATATTGCATGCACGAAGAAGACTACTTCGCAATGCCGCGCGTTTGAGTTTACACCGAATCCCGTTCGACTCTCAAGTCACTAAAATCACTGGTCGACCATGGTAGACTCTGACGATGCCATGTTAAGCACAGAGAGTGATGAAACGCCGTTCTTGTCTCCGTGCTGTTCACCGACAAAACCGTTTCTCGCGCCTGACGTCATGACACGCAGTGTCTTGTGGGAGATTGGACACGAATCCGTATTTCGGACACGTCAGGATTTGTCAGATCCAACAATCCAAATTGTTGGATCTGAGGTGCATCGGATCCAATCGGAAACGTTCCGTATCTGCTATGATGCACGATTGCGGATCCGCTGGATTTTTCAGGATCTGAGATCATGCCGTGCAGTGTGTATTTGTTGGTTAGGATCCGAAGCAACTGCCGACAAACAAACAATCCGATTATCTCTGCCATATTGACAAATATCTGAAAACGAGGGATCCGGATCCAGACGTATACGGCGTCGGAATTGCCGGATCTGAGCTGTACCTGGTATTTGTCTGAATTTGCTCGGAAACGTATGAAGGATCCAGACGTATACGGCGCCTGAATTGTCGGATCTGAGGTGCATCGGATTCAATCGGAAACGTTCCGTGTATGCTATAATGCATAATTCCGGATCTGCTGGATTCGTCAGGAAATGAGATCATGCCGTGCCGTGTGTATTTATTCGTCAGGAAATGAGATCATGCCGTGCCGTTTGTATTTATTCGTCAGGATCCGAAACAAACAAACAATCCGAACATTCCAAATATAAAAAAAAACCGAGGGATCCGCACAAATATTTTCGGGTATCCGAGGCGCATCACGGATCCAGAGGAATACGGCGTCGGAATTGGTCGGATCTGCGGGCACCTCAGTATCCGAGCAGTGAACTGGGATATTTCCGGATTCGCTCGGAAACGCCATGAGGCCTGATTCCGGATACGTCGGATCCGTCAGGATACGTGGCCATTTCGTGCAGTGCATTAGGCTACACCAAGTAATTTTTATGGATGACGTCCGCGCGCGCATTGATTTTGGTATGTTCTCAGAAAAAAAACAAGAAATTCCGCTGCCTGTAACTATGACCAAAGAGGTCCTCTTTAATTAATATACTGTGTTTCTGTTTCTCAAAATCAATGGAATATGGAAAGAAACAGGACAGGACAACAACTGCTGTTCAACTTCAACTGATTTATTCAAATTATTGCTGTTTTCCTGATGAACAAAAGAATTGTTAGTTGTTACACTGTGTTCTCTCATTCAATTTGTGTCCTAACATGCGTCGTCGACTATGATATTTCAAATCTGGACATCTTGTTTTTTTCGGCCCTTCTTGTTTTTTTTCGCGCTCTCGCATTAGATGTTGGGTCTACAAAGGACGTCATCCATAAAAATTACTTGGTGCAGCCTTATACATAGATACTCAGACTCAAATGGTCAAATACTGGATACGATTAACCCTATCCAGACTGGGCTTTTTTGGTATATCTGGGACTGGGGGGGGGGGGGGCTGATTCGGCCCCCCCCCTCATAATTTCCGAACGGTATGATGTATCATCACCAAATTTGCAGGGAGTGATATTCACGTCAAGTTTTATAATTCCTGTAATTTTGGTGACGTTATGACGTAATATGACGTAATTATGACGTCATCGATGCGATTTTATTGGATAAATAGGGAATTCCCGTAATATCTAAAGAAATTTAAAAAAACGGTTTGTATTATTTTATTTTAAGGTATGCAAAAGCATACAAAGTCAATGGTTAGTACGTTGACGTCAAAATGACGTCATTAAATGACGTCACGTGTTGTTAGCGATCCCTTGGGATCCGCCATCTTGGATCGGCCATTTTGAAATTTTTAAAAATCCTTTTTTTCCACTTATGACCCCAAAGGACTAAAAACGTTAATCTAAATGTTTCTGATAAAGAAAATGTCAGGTATTGACGATTTTAAGGGCGAAAAAGCCTGCTGATACCTGAAATAGTGATATAGTCCGCCAACTTGGATTTTGGCTGATTACGTCATCAAATTAGCATGAATTATGAATATTAAATCAGGAAAGTTACATCTAATTACATGTCATGTTAAACATCTAGGAAAACTAGTGTAGTTGTGCAAGAAAACCCGAGAAATATCATTGTTTAAAAAAAAAAAAAAATGATTTTTGCATAAAATGCCAGTCAGAAACCCGTTGCCATGGCAACATGAAAAAATGATAAACTTAAACCATTATTAAAAAAATGTTGCCAACAAAATTTTAGGAAAAGTCACCAAGTTTTGTTATCCTAGCATACATCGTTCGGCAGAAATACGCTGTCAAAGTTGGCGCGGGCACTTTTAGCCCCCCCCCCCCCCACAGTCTGGATAGGGTTAAACAGCATGCCGAACGACAGGATTGTTAAAAAGGCGTATGACGAAGCCGTTAGACAAGAACAAGACTGGGTTGTTCATATACGTGATACACTTTGTAGACATGGACTCCAAAACATTCGGTTGAACCCTAAATAAAAACAGACTTTCATATAGAGAACTACCTCCAGTCAGTCCAAAACAAATCCTTCATAACACACACAACAAAACTCCGTATGGGAGCACACTGTCTTCAAATTGAAAAAGGTAGACCCAGAAATGTCCCAGCCAATCAGAGACTTAGTCCTAGATGTAAAGAAAATGTCGAAGACGAATATCACTTCTCAATGGAATGTCCAACATATAAAGATGAAAGAGTGAAGTTAATGCAGACAGTTAAAGGCAAAAGAAATGTAACATTATCTCAGTCAAAAACAGGTACTTTTTGTGTACTTCTGTCATGTCCTGAAACAATATCTGTATATCTAGGCCAATATATATATTCATCTATGCAAAAAAAGAATCCGTGAAATAGCGATTTGATTGTATAAGACATTCATCTCCTCATCATGTAATTGTATAATTGACATATATGACTCCCTATTGTATCCCCTGTTGATATCATCTACCTTTGACAATATTATATATATAGTGCCTTCATGAAGTTTGAAATGTGCATTGTGCAGCCTAGAACTAAACCATTGTATAGTACAGAACCTATCTATAGCTTCTAGTAGTTTGCTATAAGTATTTAATTTTTGCCTTACATTGCACCTATTACAATCGTTGTGCAATACTTGACTTAGCAGATGGAAGCTTTGGTGGTACCTATATACTGAGACAACTGAAGACCATCGTGGTCCCAAAGGTAGTGTATCCTTTGAGATTGGCGAACCTAAAACTTACGACACTGAAGAAGGCAGACACATATCTCTGGAATGTTGTGAAGGGGCTGGATGGAATGCCGAAACGAACGTCCGACACCTTCGTGGATCTATCGCGAAGACGACTGGGGGGGGGGGGTGGCAGGGCAACCGAGATTCAGGAACTTGTATAGAAAAGGACTGCAGCTGGTACAACGATTCGCAAGGAAAAGGCCGCTAGCGCACTACAGCAGACCCTTCGAACGATTTCTAAAGTATGAGGTCAAGCTAGTCCAGTAGGAGTTGTCACGCTCGGACCGTTATCCTGGACGAAGGGCACAGAGTCAAGAATCCAACAAAGACGACAAAGGCACTCCATTCAATACCTGCAAAGAATTTGTTAATAATTTCAAGCGTCAGGAAGAGAACAGTGCACGAAAAGAACCAATTAGTCACTATAGAGAATGGGGGGGGGGTGAAAAGGTATATAGATAGCAAGCGTGTGTGTGTGTACTCTCGTGTCGTCATGTTATATAGTTGTCTTTGTTGATGTTCTTTTATTCTGTTGAACATAGATTTAGAAAAAAAACACATTAACGAACACGGCACCAGGACTGACCGGAGTGTCGGACCGAGATTTGACTGGGGCCGGCCGGTGCTTTTGCCAGCAACTGGCAAGCACGCATAACGAGATGCTGAGGACGGAAAAAGTCCCTTATGCAGCTTTTTTTTTCGATCCCTACCACTAAGCCACAGAGATGAATACTTCGCTGCAGATGAAAGAAACACCAAAGCAAAACAACGGACTTCTGACTACCGGAAGGAATCGCGAACCATATAACATTAACGCCAGGAGTGTTCACGAGCTTCTGCCAGCATACCATTTGCTATGGGTTTGACGTTATGTTGGAGCCATATAAGGAATCCCCTAAGTACCCCTTTCGCATCATCAAATCCCGCTTCTCCTCAGCACCAGCCATCATCATCTACAACAATACATGTCAACTAAATTCTAAAAAAGGGACCAATGTCTTTTTCCAAACCTCTCGTTTCTTTGTGAACCGGATATAATGGAGGGCTGTAGCAAGGGATATTGCCTTGATAGCTACAAGGCAGCAATGAACATCTGATTCAATGCAATCAATAGTCAGATCAACGAGCAGGCGAACTCAGGGTTCAAACGCTTTGAGGGACGGCTGTCCTATATGAACCAAAGGAACTTACTCATCCGCTTAGTAACCGTCTTAGCAGTTTGGAACATGAAAAGAATGTAAGAGCAATGAGGTAAATCAAGTACTCTCATTCTTGTACGACTGATTGATATTTGACAGCTATAATGTAGGAGAGCCTTGTTACACGTGTTGCAGAACAGGTATAAGAAATACCTGTGATAGAATGTTTAATAGATATTTGAAATTCATACTTACTGTAAGAGTTGTATTCATGATATGAAAATAAATGACATATTTTTCTTTCTCAGTCAACCATGATGCACATGACACACTGCACTGTGGACCAGCCCGCAGCCGTTGGATGTATGGAGCAAAGCAGTACAACTACTTCCAGTCTACAACCCCATTGGCGATACATGGTAAGTGACAAAGGTTAGGATAAGGAGACTTGGTCTCGGGGGGAAGGAGTGGGGCAAGTTTGGGTGTATCCGGTGTAGGTTTTCACACCCACCTACTCTCCAGGTCCGATACCTCTATTAGTGTTTTTTAAAACCTTTTTGGACCTCGGTCTTCGCCTTTTTGGATGTTCATCGGGGTAAATCTATACATGTCAGAAGGATGACACCAAGACAGCCCACTGTGACCCCAGAGATGAACACAGCGGAGAAGACTAAAGTAGGTTCTGCTAGTATAAAATCACAAGCATCACCTCAAAGATAAAGATTGTACCTGTACTTTAAGAATCTTATTACAGTTATAGAAGGTGCAATGGAACAGTCAAACTGGGAGGGAGTGGATAATCCTGCGTTTACTATTAAAAAGTGAATTTACATCTAAAATCATTCATTTGCTAACACATCTGTGTGTTACAGATCTATGAATCGACCCAGCAGTTAGCGCTGAACAACGTCGTTCCAAAAGGTTTACTGATGCTGGGACATAGCTGAATGCAGGAACAGCTGCAAGGAGGGATTTGGATGGGCCATTGGAGACGGATGTTGAAGACGAGCAGAAAGAGGAGTGCCAGGTTGAAGAACCGTCAGTTCCAGGTAAGCTCTGCTGAATTAAAACATCATGGTGCCAATCTAGAGTGAATATGCTGAAGCTCGTGTGAACAGCTCAAAACAAACCGTCTTACTTCACATGTTTTGAAATGAAAAAAAAACTACACTTGAGAACTTTGAACCTTGTCAACCCACATAGCCAAGGTTAGCATGGCTAGCAAAAAACAAATGGTAGTGTGCATAAGTAAGATTCATCGTGTATAGCACTTCTTTTATCACACATGTAGGATTGGGCTCCCTCACATCCCAATTCCGGCGACCTGAGCATACCAAATTGTCAGAAGAGGAAGTTGCCATGATAGCAACTACAACAGATACCACCACTAAGGGCGTATCGACAGAGGCCACCAGGTTTTATAGCGCCAGGATTGGCAAGCCAAGGGAGCAGATCCTCAGCTGTCCATTGGTAGACAAGCCATCGAGTTGGAACTGTTTCTCACATATAGGTGGTCTGTCTGCAAGTGGTAATGTCACTTTTGGTAGAATACTATACTATGTTGATGTCTGTGTGAACCAGGCCAAACATGCAGAGCTGGCCCTTGTTCAGTGGCAACCTTCGATATTACATTCAATCAAGCCCCAACAACTCCTAAATGTTCTTCTTAATGATATGTCTCTGTTTTATTCATCATTTGCAGTAATATTCTATGAATGTCCTAGTTGTTTACATAATGAGAATGATATCATCATAGTGCACTTCCTAGTATTGTAATATTTCTGGTCTTCGTTAATGATAATTTCTTAGATTTTTCATTATACATTTGTTCCTTATATTCATGTCATCATTTGTTATACCTTTGTTCGTTATTCATCATATCACACTTGTATCATAACTGACATTCTTTTAAGTTGAATTGAGGAGGGTTTCTTATAAGCCTTTCAGGCTTATTTTCTCCTCCTGCACGTTCTTTTAGATACTCTCAATTATTTCATTATGTTTCTTTTCATATCTGTGCGAATGAATAAAACAAGACAAACAAAACCTGCTCCGCAGCTCACTGAAGGCATGTGGAGGGTCAACTGTCGTGAGATGGCATGCCACCCGCCACCTTTTGCCAAATGCTGGCTACTGACCCCACCTCTTGTTACTGCCCGGGCATCTGAAAACGTTCTGTATTTCTTGGATGCAAATGTAGAAAGGGTGCCAAGAATATTCTTGTAGATGAGATGTTTAAGATTTCAGGTTTGGGGTTGGTTGGGGTTTGCCCTCTCTGTAAATCACCAATTGCTGAGATGACATATCATATAATTGATTTAATTTAACGTGAAGATTTCATTTAGTATTATGAGGAACCTGACACCCATCTGTCACTTGTAGTTTTTTGTTTGTACATAATTTGTATTTCAAACATGGCTTTGTCTTTGCTGGTATTATTTATTACAAAGCCAGGGAACAATCGCCTTGATTTTTGTGTACATATTATGTAACTTAGTTTTTTGCAAGTCGTGGTCAGGTGCCTGGTTCTGGACCCAGCTACCGTGTTAATTGTGACGTCATGACAGGTATAGCCAACGTTTAATCTGAATAGCTGGTGGCAATATGCGAATGCTGTAGATATGATTTTTTTATGTTCAATAACACCAGAAGAGTGTATTTGGTGGAAACGTTTGTCTTCAGTGAATGTCACTATTTTTGTTCCAGATAATGGGCAAATGTGGTATTTTTGTGTCATTAACACTTTAAGTTAATGTTTTATGACTGTGCCCGATTGAAGGATATATTGTCTATTTTTCTGCATGGGAACTGTCCCTTGGAATATTCTAATATTGCAGAAAACAACCACTGGGCTAAATTTTTGGGAAAAACGTTAACTTTACAGCTTTTTTTAAATTTTCAAGTCACCCCTTAATTCGGAAACAATATGGGATGATTTTTTTGGGGACAAATGAATAGCTGGCAACGCCGATGTCCCCAACCGGATCAACACCAATGTCCCCGTCCGAGTCGACACGGAGACACTCGTCCGAGTCGACTCCGAGACACTCGTCCGAGTCGACACGGAGACCCCCTTCCGAGTCGACACCGAGACCCCCTTCCGAGTCGACACCGAGACACTCGTCCGAGTCGACACGGAGACCCCCTTCCGAGTCGACACCGAGACCCCCTTCCGGGTCGACACTGAGACCCCCGTCCGCGTCGATACCATGTGGGGAAGGTGGGGGGGGGGGATGTTGGGTGACTGTAAAGGCGCCATTTTGATCTTGTCAACGTTTTCCAAACTTTTGCCATCCTTTCTTGCAGCAATCATAATATGCTATTATATATATATATATATATATAACAATCGCGAGATTCGGTAGAGACCATTCAGCATTATCTTGTATCGTCAAGCTTGCAAGATGAGTTCACCGGAAGACTGCCTGGGTGCTCGCCACAGTCATCAGAGGCAGCTCGACCACGGTTCAGGGATCAGCGCACCTCAGGAGTCGAGTCTACGGTCCAAACGTCAACCGGCGCGCCATCAGAGTCAGCTCGACCACGGTTCAGGGATCAACGCACCTCAGGAGTCGAGTCTACGGTCCAAACGTCAACTGGCGCGCCATCAGAGTCAGCTCGACCCCGGCCCCATAGCCAGGAGCCGAGTGTCATATCAGGAGATATCTGTCATATCCATTTCGAAACAATGATGAACTGTGTTGTAGGCGTGCTTAAGCTCCGGTGAAAGCCAGGGTTGACAAGCACTATGACTGGCAAAATATCAGAAAGGGTAGGAAAATTCAAGAAACTCCCCCGCTCACTATAACAATGCAGGGGTTTCTCTGGGCCCTTGTGCATTGAACTAAATTCAGATGTTTCAGGATTACATGGCCGATTTCCAGATTGTTGTTGTTTGGCGCAGCCAGCTAAATCCGAGCCGCCATCAGATAATCTTTCAAGGACCAGTCGTAGAAGATGAAAACAAGAAACTGATACTCTATCACATCAAAGAACCCAATGCTCATTACGATGTTATGACGAGTATGAAGGGGTTTCTTGGGACAGCTTACTATTGCCCAAAATATTTCAACGGATACAATAGAAGGAATGCTCACAAATACGAAAACAAATGTAAGATTTGTAAAATAAAATATTGTACTCGCGCATTTGGTGAATGGGTGTACTGTAATGACTGTAATCTCTATTTCCAGTCGGATCAGTGTTTTAAAAATCACAAAATCCCTAAAAAATAGGGTGTGAGCAAGTGTAATCAAAGGTTGAATTATGAAACGTGTAATAAATTACATTACAGGTTTGAAGATCACAAATGTTGGGCTGGAGTGTGTAGATTCTGCTTTAAAGATGTAGACATGAACCATCTTTGTTTTATTCAGCCACTGGGAAAGAAAATAAAAAGGGAAAGAAAAAGAAAGGAAAGAACAGAGAGAAGTCTAACAAAATAACAGAAGACAGCAGTTATTCGTCGGAATGTGAGACTGAGTGTAGCATAGGGCCTAACGTGATTGTAGACATTGATGATGAGTTTGCAGTGACTGAACTCACTTGAGAAGATATAGATGGTTCTGAGAAAAATCAAAGTAAGGATGAGACAGACGAAGAAGAAGACTTAGAAGATTCTGAAGACGGACCACCATCTTCACTGTATTTCTTTGACTTCGGATGCACGCACGTATCCGTGGAACATGTACCGATACTTTGTGTTGTTCAAAGAGCTAAGACAAATTCTGCCGTATATTTCAAAGGGGCAGACACGACAAAAGTCTTTTGCAGATGTGCGCTAAGGGAAGAAATGAAACATTCAATTTTTGTGCCCATAATCTAAAGAGACACTTCATTTTGAAATATTTGATAGATAATGCAATCACACCACGCGCTATCTACTGTGGTTGAAAGCTTATGTCTATTGAGATCCCTCGTTTGAAAATCAAATTTGTCGACAGTTTCAACTTCTTACCAATGCCGTTGGCTAAATTCACCGAGACTTTTGGATTCGAAGACTTGACAAAGGGCTGGTTTCCTCACTATTTTTATCTTTGGAAAACATGTCATGGTCCCTTTAAGTTACCTGATATCAAATTCCATGCCGTGAACACCAGGAGTCCCGAAAACAGGCAAAACTGTGTTTCGTGGGTGACGACCAAAAAGCAGGAGTGTTATGTGTTCAACTTCGAAAAGGATCTGATTGACTACTGTGTCATTTTGGAACAGGGGTTCACCACATTCCAGAAAACATTTGAACAAATGAGCAATGCGACCGACCCTATTGAGAAAGGGTAAAACAGTTGCCTCTGCTTGTAATCATCTGTATAGATGTCTATTCTTAACGGATAATCTGATTGGCATCGTCCCAGTTCGTGGCTATCGCTATAGAGAAAAACAAAGCCGTGACGCTTTGCAATGGTTAAACTACGTCGCGTGCAGTGAGAATAAGACTATTCATCACGCAAAGAACAGTCAAAGGGAAGCCGTAGTGTGTGATTCCAAGGTAGATGGATTTGAGAAGGGGACCCCTGGAACCGTTTACGAGTACCACGGGTGCTTCTGGCGTGGTTGCCCCAAATGTTTCAATCCAGATATAGATGATGTCAATCCTGTCAACGAGATTAAAATGTGGGAATTTTATGCTAAGACAAACCGTAAGGGTACCATCATAAAACAAAACTTCAACTATGTGGAGGTGTGGGAGCATGACTTCGTCAAAGTGAAGACGACCGACGATTACCGAGGATCATCACCAGGACCCACGTCCGGGTCGACCCCTAGACCCCAGCCGATGCGCACAAACAATGACCTGGAGGGCTATCATATTCTATGTGCTGGTTGACCTCCTTCACAAGAAAGTCGCAGTAAGTGCGTTTGCAGGCTCAGATGTTAAGCATGAACCGCCTAACTCGCTACCAGCGCAGACCGTACAGGGCTACAGTGTAAGCTTTTTGAAGTGTTTGAGAACTACCTGGCCTGGGAAATCAACACTTCAACATTCAAACGGAGAGTGTTCCGCCTGTACGGACCAGTGCCCAAGTGATTTTCCCATATCAATATTTTTTTAATCTTTTTTTGAAGTAATTGGTTTCTAATGCGAAATATTTTGTATTCTTTCTTTCTAATTCAAGTATTGTATGCTGTGCAATACTTTTACGTTATGCAATGGAAGCATATATATGTACGTAATACATGTACTTTTGTTGTCAATAAAGACTGTAATTGTATTTTTCTGGTGCACATATGGACAGTAATTTGTTAAGAGTCTATTCGGGAGGATCAAAGATGGCGGCGCTTGGATAGACACACGTTGTATGTGTACAGTGGTAGAGTTTATGTATTCTTTGATTGTTTATGTTTGATTGATTGTTTGTTTGTTTGTTTGTTTGAATCTAGTGGGGACGAGGGTCAGGAGGGGTTTACGGTCTAGCCGATGGATTGGGAGTTCAAGTCCCTTAGAAAGCTGAAGGACTCCATAGAAAAGGTCTGCCCACACAAGGATGCTGCACGGGAGCCTTCAGGATTACATCCTCTGAGCACCCCAAAACTGATAGGACTTGCGGAAAAATGGGTGATAACAAGTTTACTTCAACATCAAGTCTAGGTGGCTACCAGGAGGATGAAGTGCGAAACAACATTCTTTTATTTTTGTGTGTATATTCTATGTCGTTGGAAGAGGAAATGGTATCTTACGACATTGATATTCGTTAACAACATATTGTGCAATTGCACTATGGTGGCAAACGTTTTTTGCAACCGGACGAAATTTGATGCCATCCGTATAATCCAATCAGCATGGCCTTACTTATGTACATGGGGTATGTTTTCACAGTAGGCGATACATTATTTTTCATATTTAATTACATAAAGGCAAAGGTAATTATTACATGTAAAAGTTGTTCAGTGAAGCAAAATATGGTGACATTTGCTTGTGAACAGCTCATGAAAACAACAAATAATCAAATATGAATTTTTCAGGCTTCTTTCTGGTCTTAAAGAGACAATAGGTGACCTTCAAAAGGGACAGGGGTCTATGAAGGCAGATTTGGAAAAGGGACTGAATCACATCCAAACCACAGTTAATAACTAGCCCAAATCGCTTCAACTAGCCCCTGCAATACTCAGAAAGGTGCCTGCAAGGCTAAACGTAAGTATAACCAGAATGTACTTTTCTTCTCAGTACTATCCAGTAATTATTTCTTCATGTACATCACTTATTGTAAATTGCTACAATAGCATGAGCTTAGTACATAGTATACTGTTATTCCTGTCATTCTCACTGTAACTTCTGTACTGTGAACTTATTACAAAAAAAAATTATTTGCTCTCGCTCTTTATCCCTTTCACTTGCTATCACAATGAAAAACTAGTGCAAGCTTATTTGTTCATAAGATGGTTATTGGAGCATGCCTTATTCATCATGTTTATAAACAATGTGTATTTTTGTGCAGCTTTTGGAGAGGAGACAAGCTGCGGGACAAACAGTCCTCACCCCGGATGACATGACGTTTCTACAGTCAGTCAGCCAGTTTCGTCTGATGAAGAGGAGGACCCGGAGGACCACCACGCCTGGCCGGTGCACAGCCCGACATGGAGGAGCAGGAGACTCGAGAAGATCTTGCTTCTCTGTAACACAGAGCTGCAAAATAGACCATAAAAAAAAAAAACCATGCGTGTGTGGGAGCATCAGCACCGTGTGAAAGACCAGCACCAGCTAGGGGACCTCCTGCACCGAGATCACACAAAACACCTGAGAACAGCAACACTACTCTGGCAGACAACGCACAAACAACCACAGAAGACGACACCCCTTCCCACCTGGTTCCCAAAGAACCCGACCCCACATCCACTGCATCCAGTCCTGCAAGATCTGCACACAAAAAGACCCAAAACGTTCCTTGGACTTCGGCATCACACTCAGACGTCATGGAGATAATAACCGAGGACAAGCTGGACACCATACAAAAAGCAAGTATCGGAGAAGGCAAGCAAGGTGGCGGATATGGTAAGCAAGGTGTCGGAGATGGCAAGCAAGGTGCCGAAGATGGCAAGCAAGTTTCTTTCCTTTGAGACAAGGTACGATCGGTTTGTTCAGCCTTTCGCCCCAGGGACTCAATACACATCACATCACAACACCGCGACACAATCATTCTTGGAGTCTTCTAATCTATCCTCTCTGAATGGACCTTCGCAAGCTGCTTCTCCTCTCTCTCATCCTCAATCTGAGAATGCGACACATGACGACACCGCTTATATTGGCCTTAACTTACAAATGCCGAGGACAAATTCACCTCTAAGGAAGAATTCATGGCAAATAACTGCTCTGGGACGAAGGGAAAGTCTGGTCATGATCCAGTACAGCTAGGCCGCATCAAAGAAGCTACGCGAGCGTATCATCAGTTAACAGACCAGACCATGGTAGCTAACGGGAAAGACTGCGTGATAGCGATTGACATGTTGTAACGTGAACAAAACAAGAAGGAGCGGAAGAAGCAGCAGCAGCAGTCTGGGAAGTTCAGGTCTCAAAGGAGAATGATTCACCGTTTAGATTGTAGACGTAGTAATGTCTTTGATATAATGTTGTACATTTAAACAAGAGCTCGAGGTTACAATGGGCTGTTAACTAATACTAATAGACCAGCTGGCTAATTGTAATGTTATGAGCATGATAGTGACATCACATGTTTGTATGCAGCTTGGGTGTGAAATTCTTACAATTAAGAAACTACTATAAATTTTGCAACTATTACATTAGTACTTGAGCTCAATGATGAAGGTTTGATGTTGTCTTTAGTGTAAGTGTAATAATTCTGTAACTAGTACATGTTGTATAATGGGTAATGATAACAAGAAGTGTTTGTATTTTTTCATGTCTTTGAATGGAAATGCAAGCGCTACTTGAGCTTACAGAAAGGCTGGAACAAATGAAAACAAAGCAGACTACAGTACGTCTGCTGAGAGAGGCAAGAGCTAATGCGACCAGGAGTTCACTCTTCGACTCTACTACAATGTCGGCTTTGCTGAAAGCCTTGGCCAAGGCTGCGTCCAGGGCGGGACATAAGCTTGCTTCTACTTGGACATATGCAGCCAGCACCTTTGATCGTCAGCTGGAGGAGGGATCAGGAGCTGATGATCACCAGTTGTTATTTTTTTTTTGATGGTATGATGTTCAATACCACCAGAAGAGTTTGTATTTGGTGGAAACGTTTGTTTTCAGTGAATGACACTATTTTTGCTACAGATAAAAAGCAAATGTAGTATTTTTGTGTCATGAACACTTTAAGTTGATGTCTTAACGCTGTGCATCAATGAAGGATAGATTGTCTTTTGTCTTGATGTCTATGTGAACCAGACCAAACATGCAAAGCTGGTTCTTGTACAGTGGCAACCGTCGAGCGCATCTTCTATCAAACCCCAACAACTCCTAAATGTTCTTCTTAATGAAATGTCTCTGGTTTGGTCATGATGTACAGTAATACTCTATAAATGTCCTAGTTGTTAACATTTTGATAATGATATCATCATATTGCACATCTAGTATTTCTGGTCTTCGTCAGTGATAATTTCTTACGTTTAATCTGTAATGATATATTATCAGTAATCGATTTTCATGATATATCTGTTCCTTCTGTTTATTTCATCATTTGCTATATCTTTTTTTGTTATTCATCAAATCACAGGTGTATCATAATTGACACTTGTAGTATTTTGTATATACATATATTTTAAGCCTGGCTTTGTCTTTTAGGTATTTGTTACTAAGCCATGGAACTTTCGCTTTGAATTCTGTGTATATGTTATGTAACATAATTTTTGCAAGTCGTGGTGCCAGGTTCCTGTTTTTATTGTGACGTCATGATAGGAATAGCCAATGCTTAATCAGATTACCTGGTGACAAGAGCTATAGATATTTTTGATGGTATGATGTTCAATACCACCAGAAGAGTTTGTATTTTTCCGTGAATGACACTATTTTTGCTACAGATAAAAAGCAAATGTAGTATTTTTGTGTCATGAACACTTTAAGCTGTGCATCAATGAAGAATAGATTGTCTTTTTCTATTTTCTTGCAAGGGAACTGCCCCTTATCCTTTTGAGAATAAAATTCTATATATTTTGTTATGTGGAACGTTGTTCTTTTTACTTTCTTTACTAAACATATTAGATCCAATGAGCGACACTTCCAAAATTGGAAAGGAAATTTGCTGTCTAATCTGATAGGTCATTAAATCAAGGAACACAGATCTTCATGTATAGTAGATATCTAAATCTTCACTTCTACCGAGATCAGTTTCTCTCAATAAATCACCCATTTCATATGTACTCGCTTTCATAAATTTGTGTCCATCATTAAATTGAAACAACAACGTACAGATTCAACATACTTGCAGTCATGAGCTTTATTTGCTCTAAATACACAGAAAGTCAGGAAATAGCCTACTAAAACAACATCGTACGGACTTAATATACTTTCAACTTTGAATCATGAGCTTTATTTGCTCTTAATAGACCGAAAGTCATGAAAATGAATGTCTTAATCTTGCAGAAAACAGCCACGCCCATTGGGCAAAGTCTTTTGGGATTAACGTTAAAGATTTTTATTTTCAAATAACGCCTTGGAATACAATAGGGAAATCTGTATTTCTTATTATAAAGGAGCCCAGAATTCAATCTCTTAAGTGGATAGTACTTCATTATGTCTACTTGACTAGGGTTAAGTTACATAGAATGAGATGAGCCTCGAATGGCTGACATGTGTTTATGATGTCAAGGGGTTGACAACGACGGATCGTCGATGACTTTATACTGAAGATGACGTTGGTGGTTGAATTCGCATAAGTGACATATGTACACGAAATGGGCAACTGCCAGCAGCTCAAGTTTAAAAAAATGGTGACAGCACTACTCACATATGAGATGGGAGTACCACAAACTATTCAGCACTACAGGAGCGAGTGGAGAGATATGCAATTCCTAGACAAGTCGACAAACACTTTCACAGTGAAGACTCCCGTGGTTCTGGACTTTGCTGGAATGATACATCGAAACAAGGATAACTGGGTATAGCTATATCCGGGCTTACAAAAGGCGGTATGGAAGTCTTCAAGTGGAACTACAATATAGGCCTTGAAAAAAAAAAAGCCAGAATGGTGGAAGCTGGCTCTGCACAAGTAAAGACGGGAGGTAGCAGAGTAGGTAAGATTGAGAAGGAAGGACAAAGGCAATGACCGGACTGGGTATAGAAGAAAAACCGCAAGACTCCAACACGAAATGCATCAAAGTAGACGTCTTGTATCCAAAACAAAAGTGCGACAAGAAAAATAACGTTCTCAATAACGGAAGCGACAGAATTCGTAGAGCACTCAACCGTGCCAGACCCTACGGTACTGTCGGCACTAATGAGGCAAGGGATACACGGGACGCAATTACAGTTTCTGCACGTTTCCCAACGTTGATACACACTGAGCGCACAACTCGCCCTGTCCTCCATTCTGCCCAGAGACGACCCTGTTCTCGAGCGAGTAGGGGGTAATGTGAACTCTTCGTTCTAAGAAATCTCCGAAGGAACCCGGTACGGAAATGTTAATGGCGACAGCAATCTGTCAGACATGTATGGGATCGATAAAGCAACAACTCTATAACGACGGATACCGCCTGAACAGATTCGGGATACGGGTGTTAGCGGCCGACATCGAAAGGGCAGTAAACCCGCTAATAGGACATTATATTCACTACATATATATATATATATATATATAGGAACAAGGAATACGCAGATTATGTTATCAAAACCCTGTTAAATAAAACAGAAAAAAATGAATCCAATAGATTTTGACATTTAAAAAAAAACATGGCAGGAATAGGTAAACTAAAAGGCAGCAAGTCTTGTGGCACTGATCCCATCATAAACGGGAAGCCAAAATGCAATGCCACGTAAATAAACTGTTTCATTTTGTACTCCAGTCCGTATCCTTGTCTCGTAGACATGTACAAAAGCGGTTGTTAAGCAAGCCAATCGAACAATAGAGGAATTGCTATCTCTAGTTGCGTTGCGATTGGGAAACTGTTCTTTCCTTCTAAGCAATAGTCCACAGCACTTTCTAGAATAATGCAGTTTTCAAATACCTTCCCATCTGCCTTTAGAAATCTTGAAAAATCTGATCTATTTTCTTCTCGACCTGTTCTTCTCCGATTTAATAAATACAGCAACAAACCTAATATAATGAACAGAACGATCCAATGTCCTGGGAAGACGGCACTCAGACCAAATTACGCCTTCTCTTCTGTTAGATTCATGTTTCATGGGCAAGGACGGAGAACCTGCTCCCCAAATTGGAAGGACAGATGGCAGCCGACGTGAATGAGGACTGACATGGGAGGGCTTCGACTGTAATCTGGAATGTGAGAACATTCAGGACGTCACAAAGTACATGCATGGGTGGGACTGCGAGGAATGGCGTAGTATCAGGGTCCGTGCAGTCGCATGTTCCCCCATGGAGACACTGACACCACAAATCTCATAGAACATTGAACACACATCGTCAAGCTAAACACTTTGGAGAGAAACGGTTAATGGGCTCATTGGGAGCTGATTAAGTACACAACGTTCAACGGGAGAGCTAACCATCGTTTGGATGAACCCATGGATGCTCTCGTTGGAAATCCGGTTGATGGCAGCTTTAATGGGGGCAAAGTACAGTAGGGTTCTGAATGGAGAAAAAAGGGAGGTAGATCTCGGGCTTCATACTGCACGAGCCATGGCAGTGGAGAGGAACAGACAGAGCATAGCAGAGATTCTCAAAAGCTCTGTTCTCCGGCTACAAAGTGAGGCGCTGCTTCCATTCAAAATCAAAAGCAGTAGCAGATAGGAGGTGCCGTACGCGGTACAATGTTGAACAACCATGGTCTGTTAATGCAGCGACAAATTCCACAATGCCATCACCTGTAAACACATCTGCACATGCCGACTTTATGTACAGAAGTTCAAGCCCTACCTGCTGGCAAACATCCCTCTCCCGGAGGTTGCATATCCAACCAATCTTGTTGCCTCATTCAGTGCTAAAATGGCCGTGTGATTCAGTGCCAAACCGTGTTGTGAACAGTCGTGTGTCGTTCGTATTCTAAGATTCCCTAGAATCCCTAGAACATATCTGTACCAGCACAAAATCTTCGTCACTGAATCTTCGTCTTGTAGATTATTAAATTAGAAAACCTGAACATTCACAAGGGGATGGCCAAATTCAAGGGCGAATGCGAAAGAAAACTTGGTTTAGATCAAGGACTAGCTATACTGGTTATATAGAGAAAACATGTCTTGAGATACCGTCAACTGACAGATCTAGACACTTTTGTCCGTGCGAGCTATGCAACTACACAAATTTACTTAGCTGGAAAACTATCAAAGAGCATGTAAAGGCAAATTGTCACTTCAGCGAAGACAGTGAGGAAGATTGCGACGCTGATCTCGACTTTCTCAAGTCTTTGGGCCACCACGGTAGAGGCAGACCTTTGTACAATGGGGCGTATATGACGTTGCTACAAGCAGTGATAATATTACTTGAGCTGCAGAGCACATTTCCAGGGGTGAGTACAATCTTTGCTAGGTCGTTCATTAAGGTCGACCTTTTCCCATTATGAACAATTGATCAAGATTCTCAGACAACTCGGCACGGCTCGATATGGCAACAACATGTTACACAAGAATTATCTAAGAAATACAACTCACTCAACCCTATTAGTAATCAAACGATACAAGGCTGCCGAAAAGACCACCGGCGTCGCCATAATTCTTGTTATATCGACCCTCTTTCACGAAGTCGCTATTCTTATGTTTTGCTGTGACCGTCTTACAAGTCATTATCAATGAAACGGATTTTTTTACCAGTTAAAGCAGCTCATAGGTTGGAATACATTGAGACCGTAAACCGAACTGATGATTTGCCGACTGACAAACAATGTTTCAAAATGTCCATTGAAGTACTAGTATATGACACAAGAGCTTTATTTTCCTTGGTATAGATTACACGTTATTAGTGGGACGAAATATTTGGCGGTGGTCAAATATGTTATTTTATTTCTCATATAGATCTTAACAATTTCACGTTCAGTTTATAGGGTCGATGATCTTTGTCCGTTTAGAGGCTAAAGTGTTCCGAATGACTAGCACCGAAGGTCTCGAGTTGTCTTGACATATATGTGTGTATAAGCAAAAAGTTTGGGAGTGTTTCGTTGCTGTCTAAAGATCTACAAAAATATCAAAGTTGAAACGCATAATTACGGACAGGGGGATACCGTATTAGAAATTACACCTAGTTTGTCATAGTTTTCTAAAGAAACTTGTTTTGCCTTTGCAGGTATCACAGAACTTCATGACAGCGTTGTTTCGTGCGCTGAAAGCTCACTTCCTCCCCGCAGACAACATCTTGCCCCGCTCGTTCGCAGAGGCTAAGTCCGCCATCAATCCACTTCCAACGCCCATCGAAAAGGAGCAGATGTAAAGAAACATTTGCCAAGAATGTTTTCATTGATCAAGATCGAAAGTTGTGGGCGCAAAGGCGATCTGATACCACGACCATAATCAAAGTCATCGGTGACCTAACAAGTGATATCCCGAGCACGGATAGCCCAATCCATATGGCTTGAAAAGGGTCAACGCTACCACAAAACTGGTACCACTAGGACCTGACGGAAGGGCTTACCTACACACCTTCCTCTGTGCGGATGTGTGGTGCGGGGACCGTCACCACCTTGTGTTTGCTAACGACAAACAGCTCGCGCTGTTAAGCAAGGCAAGGGCTTATTACGTCGATGGAACCTTTTTCGTAGTGAGACCACCATTCAGCCAGATGTTTAGCATCTACGCCTTCATCAAACAGGACGAAGACTACAAGCAGATGCCACTAGCTATATAGTCTTTGTCCTGCTGAGTCGGTGGGAGAAGCAGGAATACAAAAAGGTAATGTATACGATATATTATCATTTGACATTGATAGTTTAATTTTGTGGTTCGATAAAATGCAATGCATAATGTAATTTGTTTCATCCATGATAATAACACAGTAGAACTCGCTTTGTCGTTTTTCAGGTTTAACAGAAGGTGAAGGAAATGCTTTCCAGAGATCCGCGAGTCGAGCACTTCGTCATAGACTTCGAAGACGGGATCTGGGGCGCCGTGGGTCGGTCTTCCAGAACTGCTCAAGGAAGGTGTGTGCCGTCCACCCCACCCAGGCGATCTTCAAAAGATCCAAAACCTTGATATGTACACACTTTATGACTGTGCACGTGTGAATTCAATTATTTAAATGAATTTATATTGATTCAAAGTTGATGCATAAATGTACAATTTAAATGTATTTTGATCAAAGTATTTTTACATCGTATTTTAGGACTCCAGCCAGCTTACTATGAAGAGTGAGGGGCTTATGAGCTCCTGAGATAGCTCATGGTCCTCTATTTTCTACCAGCCCAACGGATCACGAGGGCCGTTGAAGATCTGCGGGCCCAGACTACCTATCCCACGATCCTGAAGCTGATGAACTACATGGAAAGAGAGTGGCTGGGGAACAGCGTGTGGTCCATCGAGGAGTGGTCTTTAATTCAGCCAATGCGCACCAACAACCCGGAGGGCTACCATACGCGCCTGAATAAGAAGACCCAGCAGAGCCTTGCATTCTATGTGCTGGTGGACCTCCTTCAGAAGAAGTCGCAGTACGTGCGTTTCCAGGCTCAGATGGTAAGCAAGAACAGCCTCACTAGCTCCCAACGCAGGCCGTACAGGGCTATACAGTGCAAGAATTCTGGGAGTTCTCCTGCAGGCCGACCTGAAGTGGAATGCACATGTAGACCACATTTGTAACAGTGCCAGCCAGCGGCTGTACCTACTTCGGAGACTGAAATACTTTCACGTTCCCAAAGAGGACCTTGTCTCAGTGTATGTGTGTTATGTACGTCCCGTCACGGAATATGCCGCCCCAGTCTGGCACTTTGGCCTCACAAGTGCACTGAGTCAGAAGATTGAGAAAATTCAGAGAAGAGTCGTCAGGATAATCCTGGGGTCAGACTACTTAGTCGAAGGGCCAAGCATCGAATATTCCATTCTACTTCCGGGTTTTTCTAAAACGGCACAAAATCGAACATCGTTGACACGAGTAGCGCGGGGACGAGAGGCCATGTTAGCTTCTGACGTTTAACCGTTTCACGAAAAATGAACACCGAGGGCCGGTGATAACGGTGATATCAAGAAGATAAGGACCAATTTGAGCCCTTTTTGTTGCTAAACTTTCAATTTTACATGTTTTTCTCCTGATAATTTGGCGAACATTTGGGTCTGACGTCAGGGATTTGTTTAACTGGCTCAGTATTTCTAGTCAGTATACTAGCAACCATACTCTAGACGATCATGTTTATAAACGGCAACTGTTGTACAGAAAGTATCTAATGTTTTGTGTCAGTCCAAAAATAGGGAGCACCAGGTTAGTATTGTGTGGGAAAAAACTTGAAGTCGGGTCAGCTATAAACCCGGACTTTCAGTTGCCTCACAACCACACACAATCCACCCTCCTCACCCTCTTCTCCCGTTATATTGATTTGTACATATACAATGTAGCCTGGGGTCCAGCGTTGGTAGCTTTAAGTCCGCTCCCGCGGGAGAGGTAGACAGGAAAGTTTGACAAAGCATCTATTAGGTATATGGGACAGTGCACTGTTGCCGTACATGATTTATACACAACTTTCTAGTGACTACACACTGTGGCAGTGCGATGCCCGCAATTAGACACGGCACAAAAGGACTGGGTACGACACAAAGTTCCGAGTACGGCAGGAAATTTGAGTGGGTACGGCAAAAATCACCGGGCACCGCACGAATTTGTAGCGGGTACGGTACGAATTACTAGGTACAGCTAAATGAGTTTTGTGGGGGAGTTATAGAGGCCCGCGCCCAACATCGGTCAGGGCGGAGCCAGTCACTTTCTCGGACAGTGGAGTTGGCATTACACAAACTAAACAAACTAAATAAAGTCTGTGGTTAACGGGTAAACATGTATATAATTGAATACTTTATGCACTTTGTGACAGCTCAGTGTCTTCAAAATCAGCAGATTATTTCCACAGATACCAAAACCAAAGTTTATCCATATCTGTACGCGTAAAACCCATTACAAACTGAGTATGATGTTGATCACAAAGCTAATCGTTGAAAGTTTTTGGTTTACAAGTTTGCTGCCGAAGAAGTGATTTCTTTGGTTTGATAACTAGACTGCTCTACGGTGGTTCAAAGTAGAAAACAACTTCCTCCCCGCAAAATTGAACTCACGCGCACTTGAATATACGCACAAGTGTGACAGGGCCTCATATAATGTTATGGTACAGAGCAGCCTTATCGAAATTACCTGAGGGACCGCGTTCCAATGTGCAACGCACAAGCAGCCGCGTCTTTAACAGAGCGAACATTACTGCGCCATCAACCATTCAAATCTACAAAAAGCTAAATTAGTTATGTTCCTGCAAATCATGGCACACGTTTGCGAAAGTTTCAGGAACTCTACGTGCTTATGATATCGATAAAAACAAGACGGACAGGTTCATTGGCTCCATGCTCACGGGGTAGAACGCGCGAGGAGCCGCGTCTTCATTACGGAGTGGACATTTTCTATATGAGTGCTGCGCTCCCCTATATACAAGTCGACAATAAGCTATATATGAAATAAAAGCCATTGTTTCTAAAAATCAGGTCACGAATTTTCACGATTATTCATGAACTTAACATGCTTACAACGCCGTTAAACTTTTGACCGCGAAGTTCCATGATTGCACGGAGAGCGACCGCGCGCGCAGGTAGAACGCGCCAGTTACGGCGTCTTCATAACGGAGTGAACATTTTCAGCATTCCACGTCGTGTACTCAACTATTTAAATCAACATCAAACTACGTACCAATGGAAAGCTCAAGTTTGAGAGAATCAGTATACAAATCATAAGAGGGTTAGTGAATTCTTGGTGTTTACGACGCCGTGACAAAGATGAACATCAAGTCCCGTGGTTTCTGCTTCGCCGACGCGTTCGAATTGTGTTCGGAACGGGCGAGGCGCCGTGTCTTGTTTTTCGACAAAGTGAACATTTTCTATACGAGTGCTGCGCTCCCCTGTTTTCAAATAAACAATAAACTATATATCAAATGAAAGGTAAGGTTTCTGGAAATCAGCACAGAGATTTTCAAGAATATTCATGAACGCTACATACCTACTGCAAGCCATCAAAAATTGCGTAAAATACGCAATGTTCAGTGGATAATTTCTTATAGTGTGACTCATTTAAAACCAATAAGTTGGCCACTGGTGGGCGCACCAATGCTTGTTTTTTAAACACGCCAAATTTCATGAACCTGCAGTCAACCAACTTTCTGCTAGGAGTGTTAAAGTAGAGCCTACTTGAGGGTATTTTCACGGGAGAGGCGCGTTACGTCGTTTTAGCGTTTTAACAAAATAAGCGTGTTCTAGAGCGTTGGCCCTTCGACTAACTCCGGCTACACCGATGCCTGTACCATCCTGCATCTACCTACTCTCCACACACGTCGTAGTAACCTGACTCTGAACTTTGCCACCTCTCTGCTATCATCTGAACTGTACCGCCACTTCCTGCCACCCGTGAGACAGTTAATCAGCAGCCGATGCACGCGTTCGTTGAACAAACTGCACCTTCAACGCTGTAGAACTGACCGTTATAGAAACAGCGCCATACCTCAGATGACCCGTCTGATGAACAATACCTGACTTTACCATCTGTTTATATGGCTTTACTACATGTCATTCTGTCTCAAACGAAATAACGCTGATTCTCAGTCTTTAGCTCTACGCCGCTCGTTTAACTTCCATTGTTTTTAATATGTATTTATATTTTACGAATCAATGACTCGTACGTCTTGTAAAGTCAGACTGCAATTCAGTCTGTTGACTGTCACGGTTTGATTGTATTGTGTGTGCAATAAATAAACCATTCATCATCATCATCATCATCAAGCTTTTCGAGCTGTTTGAGAAATCAACACTCATACGGAGAGTGTTCCACCTGTAAGGACCAGCGCCCAAGTAATTTTTCCATACAAATATGTTTTGTAAATTTTTTGGAAGTAATTGTTTTCTAATGCGCAATAATTTGTATTCTTTCCTTCTAATTCAAGTATTGTATGATGTACACTACATTTACGTTATGCAATGGAAGCATATACAGTGTTTTCAATAAAGACTGTAATTTTATTACTCTGGTGTACATATGGACAGCAATTTGTTAAGATCCTTTTCGTGAGGATTTAAGATGGCGGCGCTTGGGTAGAGACACGTTGTATGTGTGGCTGAAGAATTTTGCAATTTTTCGCACCTTTTTTGCCCGTAACGCTTCCATTCAACTGTTCGTATCTGTTCATCGGATACCGTCCTGGATGCGGAAGCAGGCTCGTAAACGCGCGACGAAGAGCAACAACGAGCAAAACGAGCCCGGTTTCTACCCCCGAAGTGCAGAGGTTTGAACGGCCCCCTCCCTCTGTCTTTTGTGATTGCATCTGTGTAATCTCCTTTTGGAACGAAGTAAAAATTTGGTACAACAATAAAACGGGACAAAATTCACATTAAAACTCCTTCAATGTTAAATTTAGCCCTTGAAAATTGTCTTCAAAATCCTATAATTCTATTGGCCAAAATACGTATATGCAGAGCAGAGGCAAATCATATTCAAATTTTTAGACATTCCTTAAGTATGTAAATTTTTTCCACCAAGTAGAATATATAATCGTGAAAAGGAGGGGGAGACAAGAGAAACACCTTGGTAAATGGAACACTATGTTATACTCAATGAGTCTCAAGATGGATTTGCCGGATGATGCTTTATGTACAGTTATATAATTTTGAGATATGAAAAAAATACGAAAATAAAAAGAAATGCGGAAAAAATATTCCGTTAAGTATTGTGCAAAGTATAATTGGGCAAAGTTTTATAATTATTTTATTGTTAAGTAATGCAAGTATTTTGATTAAGACAATAAGGACGTATCCATTGCGATCTAGTTTTTTTTTGCATTTTGTATTGTGAATGTTTTGTTATGAATTTGTAGGTTCTATTCTACATCCCTTGAAGCAAGTAGTCACTGTGATCTCAGACTTGACAGCATCCGATAATGTATCATCGGACTGCAGGGATATCTTGCGTCCCCGCCGCTGCAAATCTGTTGGCTTCAAAGTTTGCAAAATTCGTCAAAATTGAAAAGAAACACTACGGAATACAAATATTACACTTATTATCACAAACAGTCGCTTAAGAAACATAAATTCATCTCAGATTGAACATAGACACAACCACTGACGAGGAACCGTCTTACATGGCGGGCAACCGTCCACCCCTACGGGGAAAGTGCATGACGGGGAAAAGCCATGGCGGGGAACGACCTGATACCGAGAAAAGCGCACAGGTATCAACAAGTGTAGGATGAAATTCGCCTGGTAGGAAATATCATCACCAGCGTGAATAAATCAACCAGAACGAGCAAGCGCGAACGACAGGTTTACCATACATTCGTACGAAGGGCGACGGCGAAACACCGGCGGAAGCAGATGTCCCCGGACTAATCAACCGAAAGGGAGAAACAACTACTGAAGCGGCGCCGACGACAGCTTCGACTACGAGTCGAAATGCTGAGACGAGAGAATAGGAAAGCAGGACCGTCGATTGCAGCTCGGTACAGGGAGGGCAGGGCCGGGGTGGTGGGTGGACTTAAGACAAGGGAGTAGTTCGTAACTAAGGCCGATTTCTCTGAAGTTTACAGGGCGGCTTGGGCCCCCCATGAGTCATCTGACCACGTACACTATGCGAAGGTGACTAGGACTGCAAAAACAAAGGCAGAAAGTAACATTTGGAATACTAGTATTTGGCAAGATGGTCAGAGCTTTTAAGACTTCCTTAGTGTAATGGGGTTAGATTTGTTGTATTCGATCCGATGCATAATCTTCTACTACTTACAGCCAAACATGCTTTAAAGGTGTGGTCTGAATTGGGTATTATAAACTAGAAGGATATCAACATGATTTAAAGCAGAATCGATGACATGACGTTTCAACATAATGTAGGTCGAATCCCTCGTAAAATCACCTCAGGGTTAAGTGGTTTTACCGCGGACCAGAAGAAGTATATTATTTGAACTGTTTGAAATGGCTTATAGGTCAAGGTGATCCAGCTCCTATACAGCGTTCCAAAGCTTGCTAACACGACAAACGTCTTGGTCAGAGAAGTATGGATGATTGTGAAAGAGGACACAGTCCGCAACTGCTTCGACAATGCGGTCTGACTACAACCTCTGAAAAGCAGGACAGTTCACTGGACACCGTGGCGGCACCCCAGGGTATGACACTGGAGGATTTTGAGGCTTTCGTCGACATCGACGCTGGTGAGGAGTGTACCGACACTACTGACAAGGAACTTTGCCAGGAGGTTCGCGAGGCCAAAGGTGCCGCATCCATCATGGACGAGTCGTCAACCGACGAAGAAGAAGCTGAAGAGCTACCCCTCCACCATCTGCAAAGAGTGTGAACAGTGCCATGAATACCCTCAGAAGGTAGATGCAGTTTCACGACTTCATGTTCAATTCAACGACTACAGCAATTTCGAGGAGATGGAAGGAAAAATCCACATATTCTGCTAAAGCAAGAAGAACCAGAAAACCATAACGGATTAATCAGGAGGCAGTGGGCTTGCAACAAAAGCCGGCCGGCGTGTGCAGTTAAGAGAAGAACATACTTGTATATGTGGTAAAATAGAGGCAATGAATGCAAAGAAAAGGGAGCGAGCCTGAGATGAATGGGATGTGGAGTAAGATACTGAACCGGAAAGTGTATGCAATGACCAAGCTGAAAGGCTACCCTTAGCACAGTAAGTATGATGAAGGTAAAAGGTAAGACATAATACCGAAGAAGGAATCTCTCCAAAGACTGATGTGGAAGAAGGCACAGCAGTATCTGCTTTTGGTGTGATGGTTGACCTAGCATCCTTTGAGCAAATCGACATGATAATACCAAGGTTATCATGGTACAAAAATTAAATTAGTATTGGCAACCTAAGTTCAACTAGAAAGTATGAAGCCTCCGTTGAAAATATGGAGAGAGGCTGCCCAGGTGAATGCCAAGCTCAGCTGTGCTAAGTATCAGTTTCACTGCAAAACATTGTCGTCTGTGTACAACCCCATGAAGAAAGTGCACGCTCCTCGGGATAGTTACATCGATGGCTTAAAGGTTCGACAGGCAACGTTGGTATCAAGTTCCAAACTTCGGTAGAAGACAGAGGCTATAGACACAGGCCACATCTACCCAGTGCCAGGGCATGTGGGTGCGACACGTCCTGTTGTGTCGCAGGTCTACATGATTGTGTACCTCCACCTCTCCCTGCCGTATTTGTTAAGGAGCTGCGATGGTTTACAGGTAGGAAAAATAGCTTTATGTTTAGTTTTTCTGATGGGACCCCCGAGACAAAAGAGGACCTTCAACAGCAAGGATGCAAGTAATTATCAATATATGCGTCAGGAGACGGTGCGGTGCCTTCTCAACGCAAGAACAAGCGAGAGGCAGTACAAAGGAGATTTTCTGAAGTCATTTTTCAAATGATTACTTGTTTAACATTATTTTGCCATAACTATACCAAAAACCAAGTGCTCAAGTTTTTTTAAACGATCTGTGTTTTATGTACGTTAATTAAGGTTACATGTAAGATCCGACATATGTCCAGGACTATTGCCACGTAAATCATGTTGGATCCTAGGAATACGACATGAAAATGATATTTATTGTTTTATTTCCTCAGACTCCATTCACCCGGGTTCCCCGCAACAAGGGAGTCACAACATTCCTCATCGCAGGAGTGGTACCAAAATTCCCAGAAAAACATCAAGAGATTATTCGTGGCGGATGTTCCATGTAAGACATTATCCGACACGATCCACGCGATCATACGGGAATACCTTGACAGCCAGCCGGAGAATGCTGAGCTTTCATCCAAGCAAAAGGACGGGAGGCGCCTTCGGTCACGAAGAAAAAGAGTAAGAAATACCATGTTTAGTTGCATACACAAAGAAACTTACAACAAAAGCTGGCATTTCCGAAACTGTGTATCATGAAAGGTAGACAACATTGCATAATAGCTACTGGATTTGATACTACATGTGTGTTTTTTTCTATGTAGATGTTTGATAGATGTATGAATGTCAAAAAGTCAAAGTTCCTTCCCGCACCGATGGTGCATAGGGCGGCGCCCATCTCCGTTTAAGTAGCCCTTGGGCCACACTTTGTGCAATAACTACAGCAGGGGGCTAGTCCACTGGTAGTGGTGTGTGTTTAACTTCCATACTATTTCCCAAATGCTGAGTGCTAAGCAGAGAAAGCAGTATGTACCATTTTTAGAGTCTTTGGTATGACCCGGCCGGGGTTCGAACTCACGACCTACCGTATGCAAGGCGAACACTCTACCCACTCGGCCATTACACCGGTATGAATGTACGAAATCAGTATAAAAATTTATTTTATAGATAAAGCATACACACAGATTTTTAATGATAATAGTAGAACTTAATATCCTATAAAGATTTCTGGGTTTTGAACTTTGAAGGAAAAATTACTATTCACATTGCTAGCATTCAAATACTTGATTGAGTCTTCAGCACCAGAACAAGCATATTAAGTTTTACGATGACCATTTTTATATAGTCATGGTTGATAGGTGACTTATATTAATCCCGCATTTTACATTACGTATTGCAGGTGTTGGAGTTCAGGGAAGGCGTCGTAAGGAGCGAGGAGAAGAGAGCGCTAAAGCAGGGAGTCGTCCCGGACCTGACGAGGATGGAGATTTTAACGGCAGGCCTGTTTGGAATGTGAAGCCGCCCGCATTCAGGAGCAACGAACTTTCTCATTTTCCACGCTACGTGTCACACTGCAGACCCGGATCGAATTGCACGCAAAGTACCACACAACCCACACCAACCAACGGAGAGCAGAACATCAATTGTTTAGCGACAAACTTCCCCAAGGCGGCCTGGAATATCAACTGATATGAAATACTCGAATTCAGCAGAAAGTGGCCCTGGATTGTGATGCCGTGGAATTGTACAAATGGGATCTAGCTGTTCGCTATTATGATATTACCTGATGCATAATATCATTTCACAAAAGGCATGTTTTGTGTGTTAAAAGGAGATGTGTCAGATAACTCTTAAGTGTGTGTATAGGAAGCGATATCCACGAGGGTTTTCATTCATTCGTGAAGGCCGACTTTTGAGCTTCACCATGACCGATCGTCGCCTATGCATCTTCTACCAGGAGATAGTTTCGACGAGTCAGCATGCCTTGATGTGCGATCGATGTGATGTTGCCGATCGAGCATGTTCGGCAGACGTTTGAGGAAATGTGCTAACGGGCAGTCGACGACCGCCGTCGTCTGGACAGACTGACTCGCTGCATGAGGAAACAATGGATGAACAAAACTACTATGTTGGACGTGAAGGAGTGGGTGGTGCAGCCTGTGCGCACGAACAGTGACACATAGGGGTGTCATCGGCACATCAGTTGCCACCACGGCCTGCTCGTCCACCTGATGAAGGTGAGGGCCGATTTCGTCCATCTGCAAGTCCAACATGTCTCCTACAAGACGCTTAAACGCTACCATCACAAGTTGTACAGGGCGGTGCAGGGCAAGATCTTAAAGTTCATGAAAGAGTACGAACACAAAAAAGAGATCAACCACATCGCTGCTAATGAAAGTTTTTACTCGTTGCGTACAAACCCAAGATTATGACTCAGACTTAGTGATCTAGATTGTGGTAGCCCAGGTAAGCTTGTGTACTCGAGAACCAATACGCGACACTTGATTTTAGACTTTAGTGAGCTTTATGGTGTCACCCTTAGTGGAGACCAAGGTGGTGACAAGCCGCCTATCGCGCTTTTGTTGGAAGATGAGGGAGATCCAAGAAACAAGCTTATCATATCCAATGGAGTAGACTCAGAGTGGACCCTCTTAGGATTCGTCGCCACTGTTCTACGGTAGTGGGCCAATAACCCAGGGGTTTCACAGTAGTGTGTCTCTGAAATTCTGGATATCTTCTGGAGTATCCTTGATGCCCACGGAATAGAGAATCTTGTACCACGGTCATACAGAGCGGCTTTTTTTTGCTAAAAGATCTTCTAGCACAGCCGCGGACACATCACGCGTGTTCAAAAGACTGCATCTTATATAGCGGAGAGTATAAAGACGTAGACAGATGTCCGAATCCAGCACGTGGTCAACCTCGCTACGACAGCAACGGGAAGGCAGTCAGAGAATAACACTATTTACCACTGACTGATACGGTGAAGACGATGTATGCGATTCCACAGGTTTCTAGAAAGTTGCAGGAACACGCAGCAAGGTCGCACGAAGACACTCCAGGATTCGTGTCCGACATTCATCAGACGAAATAATGGAAAGAACCGTATGCACCCGGTGGATTTTTCAATGTAGTTTCCTTCTTTTTATAATTTACATTTATAATTTACATTTATTATACTTTGTAGTTCATAAAGGTATGGTTACTCTGATGTGGACAACAATAGTATCCATAAAGATTTTAAAGAGCAAGAAGTTGATGAGTGCTTTGAGAAGAGACAGGAGATACAGAGGCTAGATGCTAAATATTAAAGCAGAAGGCAGCGGGCTGGCAGCAAGAGTCGGTAAGAATGACTTGCCAGCTTATACAGTTGGGAGAATAACATGCTTATTTCTATGGTAAAGATGGTACAAATCATTTTGTAGAATTTTTAATTGCCGTCAGCTCACTGCTCATTATATAGGCTTTTGATATGGCACTAGTGCCATCGATATTTGAGTATAGCCAATCACATTTCTATATGTTGATTTTAAAGCCAGGGTCAGTCATAAATGATCTTGCAACTTAAACACTGGGGGTAATAGTTTATTGCAAATTCATGCCCGTATGCTAATTGCATGTTGACAACAGTGTCGAAATACAAATGTACGGTAAAACAAAAGGTATACATGTAATACAAGATCATTCTATATTGCTATTCTATAGTAAGTTTCTTTATCTATGGTACTAATGCGGGGTTTGATTTCCTCTCTGAAAGCAGTGGAAAATAAAAAGTCCCACACTTTCAATGATGATTGGGTTGGGAGATTTTAAAAGGAATATTAGTTTCTGTGTATTTCTTAATCTATAAAAGTTTTTGGATATTTCGGATACTTTCGTGAATAATCTGTTTCTTTCGGCTTCAAATTCGGGACATTCGCATATAAAATGTATTTCATTTTCCACTGCTTTCGTTGCACACTGTTTACGTGTTCTGTCCTGGACCGGTAGCTTTTTGTATCTCCCTTTCTCTATTTTCTAATGGGTGCGCGCTAATTCTAAAAGACATTCAAGTTATTATTTATTGCATGCCATGTGGTGAAAAAGTGGTCCTTTTCCTAAAAATGTCGTAACCAAAATTCTACTCTTCTCAGTGTGCTGGTGTCAATTCTAGGTGCAGTAAAGGATTATAGATTTAATGTGTAGTACCTTTTATGATTTATGCTTGTCCATTTTATAAGGTTGATGTGTTCGACGAAGAAGAGACCATTGCAAAAGCCACCTTTATCTGCTTCCTGGGAAATGTCAGCGTTATTGGCGAACACAGCAAGCTGATTCGAAATGAAAAAGTGGGAAGTTCATTTGAGTGATAGTCAATTGCAACAATTTTAACGTGCTATATTCAATTTATGAAGTTGAAGACATTAGTGTTTTGTCTTTGCCAAGTTTGTTATTTTTTATAGGGCCTGGTTTTGATGCAAATTCCTTGTGTACATTTCTATGGATTTATGTAGCACATGTAGCACAGATTTTTGTTCACTCGAGTTTACTTCCAGTGCAAGTTTTCGGTATATATTTAAAGGCATATGCTTTGCAACGTTAACCGGAGCAGGGAAACGCTACGGCCCAAAGACCCTAGCCTCTACCAGGCTCCAGGATTTCGAAGATGGCATGTGTGGCGCCGTGCGGTCGATCTTCCCGAACTGCACACGGAAGATTTACTAAACGATCCGAAAGCTTGGTATGTACACACTTTATCACTGTGCATGTTTGAATTCAATTGTTTAAATGAATTCATATTGTTTCAAAACTAATGTTTAGAATATCATCCTATGTATATATAATTTTTATGTACATGCAAATATACCAGCACAACGCATCCGGAGAGCCTTTGAAGACCTGATGAGCCAGGTCACCCATCCTACAATCCTGGAGTTGATGGACTACATGTAAATAGAGTGGCTGGGGAACAGCGTATGGTTCATCGACGAGTGGTCGGTCTACTTCCAGCCGATCCGTACCCACAACGACTTGGAGGGCTATCACACGCGCTTTAACAAGAAGGCCCACACAGCCTTGCGTTCTACATACTGGTGGACCTGTTCAAGGCACAGTACGTACACGTCTGCAGGTCCAGATGGTGAGTATCAACCGTATTACCTGTTACCAGCGCAAGGCGTACACAGCACTGCAGATTGTATTGCTATGTACGCCTTGCGCTAGTGACAGGTAATACGTCTACAGAGCAAGGTTTTCGAATGTTCAAGCCGTACCATGCCGGAGAAGTCCACACATCAACGTTCTAGCGGAGGTTGTCACGTCTGTACGGACCTGCGCACAAGTTTGTAATGCACACATTTTAATGTAATATTTGTTGGTAACTTTTAACGCTTTTTTTCTGAAATCATTTTATTCTAATCCAAAACATTTTGTATTATTTTTATAATGCAACTATCTTCTGATGCACAATTGAGCACAGCTTTGGGAGATACGGGCACTGACGAGAAAAGGCATGGCTTGGGAACGACATGATGCCGTGTTGACAGCCACTCAAGGGAGTAGGGCGAATCTACATAGCGTCATGTCAGATCATCAGTTCTGTTGCAGCCGGGCTTTCCTAGCCCTCCTCTTGGCCTCAGCGGCTGCTATCCTCTCAACTTCAAAAGTTGTGACGCTGTTGTAGCTCAGCTGACGCCAGGTGCTGCGATCGTTGCAGAGAGCTTCAAAGTTTGTGGGGTCAATGTGACCCTTCTTTAAGTAGTGTTTAAGGGTGTCTTTATATCTCTTTCTCTGTCCACCCCTAGGCCGTGTCCCTTGATCCAGCTGTCCAAGCAGGGTCTGTTTGGGGAGCCGGTTTTCTGGCATCCGGACACAGTGACCAGTCCATCGTAGTTAGCTACGCATAATGAGTGCCTCTATACTACAGGAGCCAGCTTCAGCTAGCACACTAGTGTTGGTACGGTAGTCTGTCCAAGAGATGTTCAGAATACGACGTAGTGAGCGTTTGTGAAACTGTTCGAGAGTCTTGAGATGTCGTCGATAGGTGACCCAAGCCTCGCATCCATAAAGAAGTGTTGGTGGGAGCACTACGGCTTTATAAACTTGAAGCTTTGTTGTTGTCTTCAGGTTTTTGTTGTCGAAAACCCTTCCCCTTAGGTTTGCAAAAGCTGCGCAAGCACTTCCTTGCCTGTGTGAAATGTCATCGTCAAAGTTTCCTGTTGTTAAGAGTGCTGCCAAGGTAGCAGAAGTGTTTGACACATTCAAGGCGTACTCCATCCATGTAGAAACTTACTGCTGGTAGTTGTTGCCCAGGAGCTGGTTGGATCATGACTTTAGTCCTTGACTTGTTTGTAGTCAGGCCAAGAAGTTTGTATGCAGAGTTGAACAAGTCAAGTCACTTGTAGGTCTTGAGCCTGGTTGGCTACGAGTTTACAATCATCAGCATACTGGAGGTCATTAACAACAACCTTCTGGACTTCAGTGACAGCATTGAGACGTCGTAGGTTGAGAATACTGCCGTCATAACGGTATCTGATTGTCACTCCAGGTGGAAGGTGGTCTTTGATCAGTAGCAGAACAGCGAACAGGTAAATGTCAAAGATTGTGGGTGCTAATATACACCCTTGTTTTACACCGGTCTTAATCGCAAATGGTTCAGTTTCTGATCAGGTATACTTTGAGATAGATTGCAAAACATTTGTGTTACAGTTGGGATCAGGATTTTTTATGCAAGTTTGACTCCGTTTCACCAGATTAGACTCTTTGGAAGTTAGGAACACACAGTAATCAGCACGATATCGTATCATTGTCACAGTGACAATTTGCACCTCCAATCAAGTAGCTTCCCCTTCTATATTTTCAACCTCCTTGCTCCAATCAATTCAAGCCAATTTTGAAATATTAGATATGTTCAGTTGGCATCAGATGTCTAACCCTTTTTTTATCTTCGCCGAGTACTAGTACTCGGGAAGATTATGTTTTCGGTTGAAAAATCTGTTGGGTGGGTCTGTATGTATGTCAGGAGCATAACTCAAGAAAACTTCAATGAATATTTATGATTTTTGGTAGGTGTGTAGTGGTTGTGCAAAGGAAGGTCAAGTTCGAAAATGGTTCACCTTGCGTTTTTCAACAGTACTGCAGCGGACTTTGAATTTTTGTGTGTTTGTATGTAGGCAAAAAAAGTGACGGAAACGTTGATGGATCTTCATGATTTTTTGCAGGTGTGTAGATGTTGTACAAACGGAGGTCAAGTTCAAAAATGGTTCCCCTGGCATTTTCCGTCGGTACTGCAGCGGGCTTTGTGTGTATGTGTATTTGTATGTCGCCAACATAACTCGAGAAGCTGTCGATGGTTCTGCATGATACTTAGTGGGTGGGTAAGGTTTACAGAAAGGAAGGTCAAGTTCGATAATGGGCCTTCTAGCGGGTATCTAAAGTATTGCAGCGGAGCTTCAAAGTTTGGGGTGAAATTTTCTGGAGGCGCCAGGTTCATGATTTTTTTATAGTGGATGGGTCTTGGGGCAGGGAACAAGTGGTGTAAGTTTGGGCCTCTCGACGACTTGTTTTGAGTTGCAGTGGGCCTTTATGTATGAAACTTTGGAGGAGGATAACTCATGCAGGGTTTGGTGTATCTTTATTGCTTTTGGTACGCAGGTACCTTAGGTGATGATTAACATAATGAAATGTATAGTATGCAAATTGGGACTTCATTTACATAATTAAAGAGAGTAATGTATAATCCCATTAAAAGCTGTTACTCGACCTCAATTCAGGGACACTTGGAGGATTGCCTGGCTTGGGATTTAGGTCACCCAGCTGTGTGCCAGCTGTGCGCCCTTCATTTGGTAATAACTCAAGAAGGGGTCAATGGATCATCATGATTTTTGGTTTGTTAATAGCTTAAGTTATAATTTGATTTAGATAGATGGTAATTATGCATATGGGAGCCAATATGCATAATTGATGAGGAAACACCATAATTCCATAGTGATCAATGACAGGAATTCGATACTTGTAGCATCTGAAAGTTCATTAAACTTGTTACATATATCAGCACACTCTACACATATACTAGTACCTGTACCACCAAATGATTTTAACACTATCTAGACTGGACTCACCCCCCCCCCAGCATAACTTCCAAATGGTATGGTGCATGATCTAATTTGCAGCGGGTGATAAGCATGTAAATATTAATCACTCTCCATAATAAGCCTTGATTATTTGGCGAAGATAAAGTGTTCGTGGAACTCTAGTTTGCTTTTTCTTTCAGTTGTGACTGCTGCAGTCCCCAGCTGCCACAGAATTGGACCAAAGCCTACTAAATCAAACTTTACGGTCAATTAGAACAACCATTCGCACTAATAAAAATTTTACTCAATCTTCTATTACTGCTTTTACTTCTGTACACACCTGTACTCATTACAAGACTATCCTGCCACTAAACAGACTGTGAACTTGAACTCATTACGAGACAATCCTCTGCCACCGAGCAGATTGTGCATTTGTACTAACATCTGCCACTGAGCACACTGTGCACTTGTACTCATTAGCATGCTAGCAGACTATCCTGCCACTGAGCAGACTGCATTTGTACTTTCTGACTAATAGTGTGTCACAATCACTTGTGATATTTATTCCTATTCACATACATATACTGTACAGATACAAATACACATATTCGAGTATGATGACCCTCTCAGTTCCTACACCTGAATGAGGAGGTTTGATATTGCTATAGCAGGCTTTTTATGCATTTCTGTTATTATGTGTACCGCATAACTCGACAACCTGTAAACGGATCTTATCAATATTTGGCAGTTCAGTAGCATATGTGGAAATGAAAACCAATGCAGTGAAGGTGAACATCAAATTAAGGCCCAATTAACATAGATAATGAAGAAAATTCATTTCGCTCCATTGCACAATACGACTTTACGACATGTACGACCAGTCACCTAATTCATAAACCAAGGAGATTAATTTCCACGTAGATGAAACGCCAGCTTTTTGCAAAGCTCTTGTTGCAGGTAGAGTTGAATATTGGTAAGCAATGGTATGATCTCATGTATCAAGAGGCTGTGAGACGCGATCGTGTGAACGAGTTCACCGATGAGACAGCCGCGCCCGTTTCCTTGACTAAGGCAAGGAATGAGCCTGCTCAAGGTAAGAATCTGGGTAAGTATCCTAGTACTGTAGGAGAAAGAGTGCGGCATGATGATAGCATTAATGTACAAAGTTACAACATGTACTGTAAACTGCCTCATGTCTTATTGGCCTTGCCGCCAGGGTCTTGGAGCACGACGCAAACAAGACTACTCCACACAGGAAGTTTGGCGTACGCTTCAATGGGGAGAATGCTATCCGTACATTAAGATACGGTCATCGTCTTGTGGACACGCTGGCAACCGCCGATGGAAACGAGAAAGTTAAGGTTATTAGAGAAGTCTTGGGGACAATGATCCCAATTCTGTAGGATACAGCAAGCATCTACAATAATTTAACAGAATGGACAAAAAATGAAAATATAGCTCCTGGCAACAATGCTAACTAATTTCATATGAACAGTTTCACTGCAATTGGCTAATACTTCTTCCATTTGTTGTCTAGATAGCGATATAGATATAGGAACATGCCATCTAACCACATTGCCATCGAGGTAGCAGGAGACGGAGACTGTCTGTTCAACGTAGTTAGGATACTGCTCACTGGAAATGAAGAACTTTCAACAGCATTGCGTTTGGGTGCTGCCATCAATAGTGGTCTCCATGCAGACCATCAAGTAACTTGATATGTGTATTATTTTCCAAATCAATAATATAGGACCTAAATGATTAATACATCTTGCATTTCGGTCTTTGTATTGTAGGTTTCATTCTTTTATTGGAGTGCTATTTAAGTACATTAACATAGTTTGCGATGTCTCCAGCCAGAGTATCATGGAGGGGAGGGAGCCAACCTTTACATTAAGAAACTGTTTGCGTTGAAGTACGTTCCGTCACGCCACGTCCCGGAGACGTTCCAGTATCTTCGTGAGCAGACGGACAGCTAACTTCTCGACGAGCTAGCGTGAAGCGTGGCAGAGTGGTGTGTGAACGAGCAACCTTTGAGGACAAACAACGATGTCAATGGATGGCATCGGCCTCTTGAGCAGAAGGCAGAACCCAGCAGTGTCAAACAGCGCTTCTATTTGGATCATCAGACATATCACTACAAGACCTGACCTTAGTCAAGTACGAAATCCTACACTGCGAGCCACTTCGTGATGTTTCACATATTTTTCAGAATCTTTTTGAAGAACTGTCCTTAGATGTTCCTCTCAATATCCAACAAAACATCAAACAAGTCTACAATGCTACCTTGGGCAACAATGAGCTGAAGAGAGGTTCTAATTTTTGTTGCATTAGAAGATAAGGCCTCCACTCTGGTCTTGTTGAAATCCAACGCCAGTGCTACTTGACCCGCTGAAAGAATATGTCAACGCGAAATACTCTTCGTCCACAATCAGATATACAGATACCCCGTTCCCTCTATGGCAACTATTTCGTGAATCCATTCCTTGACTTGCCATTTTCCACTGGTCAACAGGATTGTAGCCTTCAGCTCTACCTACACAGAGTCTGAAGAGAGGGTGTTCAACCAACTACGAGAAATCAACCGGACAGCATGGCCAGCCTAACATCCCGGCCAAGTCATCAGCAACTTCAGTGTGCGTGCTTTCCGTGAAAACGTCATCCTATGTGACAAGAACACCTATACCTTACCCGCGAAGTCCTAAGCGGCAAAGGTCCAGCAGAGGGAATGCAGCGACACACTGATTTCCGTGTAAATTATTGACAAGTATCCTAAGGCATGGCAGGCCCAATGTGAACGACTAATTTTTTACTGTGTAGGAAGGAGGAACTGAAATTCTGTGATGGACCTTCTCACTCTCACAGCCTTCAAATAGGAACTGGGATGATGTCAGGAGCAGCTCACTGAAACCAGCTGTGGAAAAAGTTTTAAGAATACATCGATACGGTGCCTTGATGTAGAGGTCATAATTCATCGCTATATCTGAGGAAGATCTACATGTATGACGAAAAGGGGAATTGAAAAACATTCGGAACACATGCTTCCTAGAAACATTGCCTCAGCTTCCAATCTCCTGTACAGGTCGCTTGCCTAATCGGCATGTCCCGCCACATGGGTACAGTTTAAGAGAGGTACAATCTAGGGACGCAATAAAATGGCTTCCCTACGTAGCGAGCAAGGGCCAGATACAAATATGTCATGCAAATAAATGCCCCAAAAGTCTCTGGGATGAGTGTATATGGATTTGTGGAGGGTAGGCCCGGGACGGTTTACGAATACGAGGGCTGCTTCCACCATGGTTGTTCCGAGTGCTACAATCCAACCGATGTTAACCCCGTAAATCAAAACAAATTGTGGGAATTATATGCCGAAACTGAACGAAAAAAGTCAAATCATACAAGAACACGGATACAGCTACGTTGAAATCTGGGAAAATTAACTACGCAACTTGAAGGAGACAGATGCCTACAAGAAGTATGTAGCAGAGAGCGGCTACCCCACTGATACTCTCAGCGAATGAGCCGGTGTGTCTTTCCTGGATCCCCGTGAAGCCTTCTTAAGCGGGCGTACGAACGCATCTGTTGTTGGTGTATAGTCTATTGACTTTTCTAATACATATTTCTCTTTTCTTCATCCTGTACCCGTGGGCAAATAAGTAGTCATGAGAGGTAGCAGCAGTACCCTGACCACAGCACGCTACACTACTTGATGAGAATGAAAAATCAATCTAGGTAGTATGCACGCGTACGCTGGCTCTTGTGGTTGGCTATGTACAGCGTAATGTTTTTACGGCCCGGCAAGCTGATCCCGATACGGTTAGCCGATACGGTTGTTGAACTTAGAGTGTGCATAGCAAAGACAAACCACTTCGTGCCTTGAGTTTCAGACGGCGCAAATCGCTCGACTGGGTGGAGCGGTACATTGGCATACTGTAGACCGTTGTCGACGCTTGTCTCACTCTGTAAATCACTGCGCCCGTCTCCGTTGCCAACATTGTAGTCTTGTCTTTGCGAAGCACACTCATTTATCCAAAGATCTGCCAATTTCATTTCTCATGTTTAAAGATGTATTATCATTGATTAAGTATGGTTTGTGTTGATTAAGTATGTGTTGGGTTGTAGATTATGTTTGGCTAGTGAAAGTGGACAATGATATATTATTGACGCATGTAAACAGACTGTTGTACAAATACTCGACATGTTATTCTTTGTATTTTCTTTTTCTTTTCATCGAACTCCCCATTGATTATGTATTTAATATGTATATGATGTCATGGGGGCTGTGTAAGTAGGTTGATAGATGCATTGTAATTAGTAGCTAGACGAAAATGGAGGAGGAACTTACATTCAATGTTCTACTGGTTGTTGCCTGTCTACGATGAGACTAAAGTCATCGGTATGCTCTGCAGCACCTGTAGGCGGGACAGGACAAGGAAATATGGTGGTCACGTTGTCCCGTTGTCAGCACGAGAAAGAACTGTGTCAACCGACACTGATCAGCACACGGTGGCGAAGAATAAGGAGGCAACCAGGGTTGCCGCGTCAGCGAATGGCGGCATCCCCCAGGCCTTTCAGTGCCAGGTATGACTTGTTTTCAACATCTTTTAAAACTATTTTGATGTTTTTAAATACAATTATATTACATTAAGATACCAATTATTATTTCCATCAATTTTAACACTATGTAATTTTGACACTGATCTTTCCATCAATCTATTCAAGGTGTCACTGCGGAGAACCGCTATGGATGTCTGTACTTCCTGGCCAAGAAAGAAATGGTGCACGCTACGAAGTCTCCTCACTTCTGGACTTTGCGAAGTTCCACAGTGCTCACACATCTCAACCAAGTGTCCAACGCAAAGCACAGCAGTGAGAGAATCCTACAGGAGCAACTTCATGTGGGCTTTTTCTAATGTCTCACTATTTATCTATCTTGCTTAAAAAGATACATACCAGGAATCTTAAAAATCGTTGTTCATGCAATGTCCTTATATCAAATCGAACAGGCGGTTGGACAAATACAAAAAGGCCCCAAAAACTGCTGGTGGCTTCTACGTGCTTTGGCCTCCAGTGCGACGAGACCACGGACATCAGTGGTACTGTTAATAAGGTGAGCCTTTGATATCTTGAATAGACGGAAGCTTGGAAAACATTGACTTACTGAAAATAGTAACTAACCAATCATTATTGCCAATTATTCTTCGTAGTTAATTTTGTAAACAAATATTTTCAGCCAAATCGCGCCGCCCGGGAGACGGAGAGCTTTGCAGACGAAAGTAACCTATCACAGCGAATAGAGAAGTGGCCAACAGGTTCGCTGCGATGTTCCCTGTGCCTGATGGGACAGCCCGCACCATCACAGACCGCATTCTGGGCTGGCTGCGGGAGAAGAACCTGGATGTAAAGAGGCTCCCTAGGTTTGGGTCTGATGGTGCCCCAGTGATGAGAGGTTGGTAGATGCCATTCACGAATGGACATTAAAACATTTTGAAATTAAGAAATTTGTATCTGATATCCTAATAATACAGTAACCACGGTTCACTCAGCACGTAAGGACGCATACTGAGAAACACGTGTGAGGAGTACGGCAACAGTTTCAGCACCTACAGCACTGTGGTGAGCACCAAGAGAACACACATCGGGGTGAAACCATACGTGTGTGGACATTGCGGTAAATACTTTGCCCTGAAGCAGAACTTGACTCAGCACGTAAGGACTCACAGCCAAGTAACGTGTAAGAGCAAAAGGGGAGGGCCTCCATAGACTGTAGTTTGTTTCACTGTAACTTTGTGTATTTTCTTACTGTTTTCACGGTCACCTCTGTGTATATTACCACCGTAAAAAATTTATTATTAATATTCCTTCACACGTCCGTTCTGTAAATCTCTTGCGCGAAATTGAAGTTTAAGGAAAGAGTCATTTTTTTCTTACAAAGTGAAAATTTTCTACCGTGAAGAATTAAAGGAAATGACCGCTAATTCTATTGATGTGCCATGGCGGCGTGTCGTGTATTTCATCTACTAACATGTCAATGTTGTCAATATTTCATCCACTGGGCCGTAAATGAAGGCAAGACATACTGTACATTACGATAATGAATATTTGACATGTTTTCCAAGCAGGATTGAAGTGATTTTTGTCAGATACTTCAACCATCTGCACAAAAGTTATGGATAAGGCTGGGGCAATTGGGGACACTACCAAGCAGAAAAAAGCGATTACAATGAAATACAATTGTACATACCCATGTTTCCACAGCGAGAAATCAGGAAGTGTATCAAGAGATACGCCTTACGGTGTCACTTCGACAGAAGGTCGAGACTACCAAAAAGCCGAAATGACGTAAGTAAATGAAATCTGAGCAATGACTTCGGTCTTATATACGTTTATGGTGTTTAATCGGAATGGTAATCAATATACTGTAATATTTAATACATGCTGCATATATGCGGAATTCAAAGAATATGCGTAACATACAAATTTTATTTTATATTTTTATTTGTAATCAGATAAAAAAGTCAAGAACCACCTGGCTCTGTAATTAAACGTTAATATCTGTCAATTTTACTCTCATGCATGGGTGTGCAAGAAGTTCCCCCGCCTGGGGGTAGTCGGAGATCCGCCGTACTCTGCGCATGTACAGAAGCGAGAAGAAGCGGTGACATTTCTTTGTCTATTATAAAATTTTACATTCAAATGCAATGTTTCATTGGAGACTTTGTTTCCTGCATCTGTACCAGTTTGCCCTCCTGCTGTTACGGGAGGCCTGTTCCCGTAGCAGAACCGACAACGTTCTATGCGGCAGAAGCGACGGCGACCGTGGCGCCCCGGTCAAGCATAAGCGCAGGACCAAGGGTAAGCTGACATACGGCCTGGTTAGGAAGGCTCATGACAAAGTGTGTTTGACATAACTCCACCGATTCACGCATCTCTGAACTGGCACCAGTTTGTTATAGGAGAGTTAACTATCATAAACAGTCCACGCATGAAGAAGTACGAGCCCGCCCTACAACTCCTGGTTCCCCGTTCTCTAATCCCCACGGTCCTCCGTATGGTTTCACATCGACCCGCTGTGTAGACACTTAGCAATAGAGAAAACAGCGGAGAGAACCAAAAACTCTTTCCACTGGCCGGGGTTGTCCGCCGATGTCATTTTTAAGCCTTTGTGGGAGGGAACCTGGTTTGCCATAAAACTAAGGGGGCAACGTAAGCCCAGAGCACCCTTGTACTATGTGCCATAGCGTCGCAGGCTACCATAATAAAAGGGTGGCCATGGCTTTAGTCGGCCCATTGACCAAGTCTGACCTTGGCCACAAGTACATCCTGGTGGTCGCCAACTATCAAACAGAATACGTCTAGATCTTCCCCCTAGCCGACGTGTCCGCGGAATCAGTGGCCGCCTAGTTTTATGGTTGTGTCTGCAGCCCTGCACACCGACCAAGGAAAAGCTACCAATCTTCAGTAAGCATGTCAAGAAATAATTGGTTGTGCCAGGTACAAGTGTGCCAAGTAAGCGGGTGTTCAGCACTGCTATAGGGCCATTGTGTCATCTGAAAGAGCTCGGCTCGATGCAGACTCTGTAAACATGCTGTTGTTTCTCAACAAGAACACATAAGCTGGAGCCTGTTGTTGTTAACTTGTTGCTTTTTAATTACTTGTTGGCTGTTGTTGTTTCTAAGTGAACAGAAACTAGTTTAACTAAGCCTGCTTGTCCTGAGGCCTGCAGTCCTATGTTGCTACTACATTAGAAATTCTGCTAGGTTGAAGTTTTTTGAAATCTTTTTACAACTTACAGCATATATTTTCTCGCAGTTGCTTTGTAAGATTTACAGTATGGCCGAAAATATTTTTGTAATGCATGGACAGATGCCATCCCCATGATCAAATCAACGTGGCCTAAACAGGAAATGTGAGGCTGTTAGCATCTTATGATGTAGGGTAAAATTGGTCTTCAGAAGTGCATGGTGCAGTTCCTGCATTTTCACTTTAAGGTGCCCAGGTACTATTAACATAATACATATAATCGAATAAAAACCCACATGGATAACACATGTGAATTTTCTATTTCAGTACGAGTCTTGTAAAGGTAGATGGTAAAAACGCCCTTCAGTATATTGTCAATGACATAACATTTACCATATTCTTTTGATTATGGCCTAACAGGAATGATGCAAGGCAACATGCACGACCTGCAATACATGCCGCTGTACCTCCCGTATTGGCATAGTGTTAGTTGATGGGGACGTAGTATATAATGTAGAGGATGGGATTATTTTGTGTGTTGATTGACCGCCAGGAAAATGGAGTAATGCGGTCAGCGCAGGGAAGTAAAAAAATGTGTTCCTACCGGTGTTTCCAGGATCTGGAATTTTTTTTACCTGTGGAAATTGAAGTATTTCATATGGAAGTATGCTGACAGGTGTGGGAAAGGGATGGGACCTGAACAACATCACCAAAAACATCACCATCCATATTGTATTGCAGCATTGAGTCAACATTTAGAACAGGAACCAAGGCAGTAACATGTTCTCTTTTATTTTTATATTGTTGTATTCACATATATTTTAGATAACATTGAGTATAGGGCTTTAATACATGAATACAAGACAAAAGAAAAATTTAATGTCAATGAATGAATGTAAACGAGACAGGTTCTATTGAATTGTGAGTCCAAATCCTTTTTGAAGATGGTGACAGAGGCTTGGACATTAGAGGGCAGTTTATTCTACAAGTATTATTATTGGTTTTAAAAAGAAAAGCTGATAGTTTGTATCAAAGCTATGAGCTACAAGTTTCGTTGACCAGTATATTGCATCTGTGTTTATTTCCTGGAATGGCGATGTCCAAAATCCGGAAACGAATTTTTAAAAAATGCCCAGGATGCGGCTCGGACGCGGCCTACATCCAATGACTGGATTGGAACTGTCATTTTATATCTTTCCATCGGTAAAATAGATACCAATAGATAACTGCATTGTTTGCTAATGATAATTGACTGTTAATGATTAATAGTGCTTATGTGTTGAGGACACCTTATCAAGTAACACGTAGTAAATATTTTGTTAATAATCTGCTCAATATAATCCATTTGGTATCTAAACCAAGGTAATCATGTTTTCCTAAGAGGTAAGAGACACTGCACTGTAGATATAGTTGGAATACAGCATAACCTTTTAGCTCTTTGATGTATTATTTCTCTTTTAGTTTTTTTACTCAATGCATTTATCCTATGTTGGATATGAAGAAGCTTGTCATTATACATCATGTATCTGTAAAATAATGACTATGTCCTCCCCCCCCCCCCCCCGGGGTTTGACCTTAGCAATATCCTCCGCCTAGTTGGACAACCCTGGCATTCTACATACTAACCCAACGCTACTTGAAAGCCCCTAGCGCCTTCATTTTCTTCATGTCAGCTTTTGTTTTGAAATATATCATGCTTTTTGCTCCCTTCACTCATTTTGTACTTTCTTTGGCAATTTTTCCACTGTATCAAAGTTGTTTGCTAATTGCTGGGGGATGTCATTCCTATAATCATCATTACCTAATCCTTAAACACATCATTCTTCTGTCTGGTCAAATACAGCGGACTCATCAAGACCCTGTCGGAAGAGTACATCAACAACTGGGACCTAAAGCTGGACGGAGTATTCTATAAGGAACAGACAATAACAAAACACAGCCCGTTCTACCTCCTCTATGGGAGGGAAGCCAGATATCCCTCACAGATCCCAGAATTGCCAGAGGAAATAGAGGTAATAATTGCCATGGCATTTTTTTTCATTACCCAACATAGGAGTTGCTGTTATTATACTAATAAGCGTTTTATACAAGAGATTTTTTAACAGCTTTGCAAAGGCTGCTTGCCCGCCAAGTCTGCACGCCGAGCCGCCTATACTATGCTGTTATTTTGTAATTCTTATTCCTGAAATTCTCCAAGTATGTTGCTTATTTGATTACTTACTTACATGTGAGTTAGAAAAGTGTAGTTAGTTGTATAAGCCATGGCTTTTTTGTAAATAATCGGTAACTTCGACTGCATGAACAACTTAACATCATTTGGGAATGGATATAATATGCCTACAAAGCGAAAATGTGAGGTGGAAGTGATACCTGCGGCTATATAGCTGAACCTAGGAGATCTGACAACTCACATCAAACATGTCCATTCTGTAGGGACAGTTGAATCACACAAGGAGTGCCCAGTTTGTCCGAAAGAGTTCAAGTGTAGACAGTACTTGAAGAAGCACATGACGGTGCACTCAGATATGGATTGTTTTCTGTGACATATGTGGAAAGTAGGAGATAAATCTTTATTTATAAGGAGTTTGATATCCTTAAAAGTGAAAAAGACAAGGAGGCACAGAAAGAGCGTTTTGTGAAAATAACTGTTCGTCTTCTGGTTGAAGTCGTCAGTTCCGTGAGGACATAAGTGAGTCCCAGCATCGCGTGAAGTCAACATACACACCACTGGAAGTGTTGGACATGGATGAAGCAATAACATCCGACAACATCTGGATTCTACTACAGTTTGGACTCTTACATTGTTGAATTCCTGTAACATTGTGTTTGTTCTGATCTAGGAGGAGAATGGACGATTGCCACCCGTTTTGTATCTGCAGATGGACAACAAAGCGGGTGAATGCAGGTATAGATGGATCTTGGCACACTGCTGCCTTACTAGTCCGCCTTAATGCTGCCAGAAAGGTGGGTATATCATAACACACCAATCAAGGAGCTGGCATGTAAAGAATCTGACCCGTTTGATACTACTAATGGCTGCTAAGTTAAATAGCTGTCGTGATGCCTACTATGACTTATTTCTTATGCATGATAATTCATGATTGTGAATCAGGATTTTCCTCTTTTTTTCCAAGTTGTGAAAATGAAGCAAGAATCCAAAATGAAAACAAATGGCTATATCAACTCCCTGATACCAATCCATGTTGCTTTTCCAGTTCATTATCAATTGTTGATCCAAAACTCAACTAACCAACAAACCAAATTAGTGTGGCCTGAAATTTTGAAGCATTGTGACCCTCTCTCACGGTAGGTCATTAACACATGTCATTAATTATTGACCACTTCAGTCTGGACCTGACCTTGCAGCATCCACCACCAGAGCTGTAAGGCAGCGCTCTCCTGCCGAACTCAAGTAAGCATTTCATCCACCTTCATATAGAAATGTGACTCATATTATATTGATATATTTATTTTCTTTTGAACCACTCACAATGGGAAGGACCCCTACTCTTTTCGATTAGTAAGGAGGGTTCTGTAATTAAAACACACTCAAGGTATGGCCCTTTTTGATCTCAAACACATGGCCTCTGTTTAACGTCCTATCCCAGCATAGATGCTTAAAATTACCTGCCTTCATTCCACTATTTTGTAGTTATATTTCGGGTGTCTGCAGCACACAAAACCAGCGCTCAAACATCATTCCTGCGCCATGACGTCAGCACGAGAACACCACCGCGCTTTGTCGTCAGTGCAAGACCACCACTGCATCCCGACGTCGGCGCGAGATCATCACCGCGCTCCGACGTCAGCACGAGACCATCACCGCGCTCTGACGTCAGCGTGAGACCATCACCACGCTTTGACGTCAGTGCAAGACCACCACTGCACCCCGACGTCGGCGCGAGATCATCACCGCGCTCCGACGTCAGCGCGAGACCATCACCGCGCTCTGACGTCAGCGTGAGACCATCACCACGCTTTGACGTCAGTGCAAGACCACTACTGCACTTTAACATCAGCGCAAGACCATCATAGTATTTTGTGCTACTCATTACTGCTATTATTATCATTTATTTCTGAATATTATCATTTACTGAACCTCTACAACACTCCTATGTCAAGTTTATCTATTCAATTGGTGTCCTGTAAGTCCGTATGGGCTGGATGACTTTATTGAGTCGCAGGACACGAAAATAAAATATTTATTCATTCATTCATTCATTCACATTCGAAATATTCGAGACTTCGGAACATTTGGACGAAACACCTTGGATAGGTCCTACTGGCTTCAGACACCCACTTGAGGACCATCCCATTAAACTGAAGAAAGTAGACACTGTTCCAGTACTGACCGAAAAAAAGTCATAGTCTTGAATTTAGGCCGGTTATATTCACAACAAGCACTTTATTACTAGACGCTTCGTACTACCTTCTTGTGGCACATATTTACATCCTGCCTCACGGTCTGAGAAGGATGTGCGCTGGTGTGGTCCTGCGAGGCTCGCATAGGGTTTGTTGGAAAGTCGCCTTCTTAGAGAGACGAACTTCACTGGTCCTTTGTGAATTATAATCTAAGAGATAACTTATTAAGTCAAGGGAAAAAAATTAAGCTTGCTGAAAAATTTTTGAGCTTTTATTGTGAGCTTGAATATGTTGAATACAAAGGGTGGACTTTTGATACACTCAATTGTGAAACAGATAAACAGAACATCCGACTTCCACCCAAACCATTACGCATGCCTCGTCCAAACACTGCAGCTGTCTGATGAGGGCACGTTTGACCTGACATCACCTCCTACATCACCTGTAACGTTAATTAGCCGCTAAAACTGACCCCTCGCCCCAGCGGGGAAGCTTGCCAGTGCAATCCCTTTCACCGCGAATCACACGTGTTAAGCAGCGCTCCAGTGTTTCACGTCCAAAATCTAGAAACGAATTTAGAAAAATACCCAGGAAGCGGCGAGGACGCGGCCTACATCCAAAAGAAAGACCAGAAAACACTGAATGACTGGATTCGGACTCTAATGACTTCGACTCGCTAGCAGACATGGCAAAGGGTGGAAAGAAATCCGTCAGCACCGAAGCGACCACCCGTAACAATGATCTTATACATGGAAAACTACAGCTTTTCATCCTCAGTCGAAAGTAAGAAACATCGAGTACTCTGTGAGACCTAACTAGGGAAAACGCAAGAATCAACACAAGAAATGGTGTGCGAGGTGGTGTCTGCTGGCACATACAAAAAGTATGAGACATCCAACACCAGCCACAGAAAAATGATATGAAAAAGAGGCATAAAATACCATGGAATTGGAACTGGGTAAAATTTAGTTGGAGGGCAGACAAAGCTAAGCCGGTTCGACTGCAGCTGCAGTAGGGGGGAGGATGTCCTGGTGGCTACGAAAGCCGCTGGAGTAGGCATTGACAAAAATGACATTAGGTTTGAAGTGGGCTGCCGATCATCCATTCTTGACTCATCAATCAACAGGCATCCGGAGACGAGACACCAAGTTCAATCAAGCCCCTGTGTCCCACACGCTGGACTGTACGGACAGCAGCAATTGAGAGTATCTTGAGCAATTAGACAACCCTCATGGACACCATGCACGAGGTCAACGCAACAACGCGAGACGAATACGGGCTGAAAGCGGGCGGTGTCCTCGCAGCACTGGAGAAGTTTAACACGTTGTTCGCCCTGCGTCTAGGCCAGTTGCTTTTTTCGTCTGCAGAGGAAGTGTCCACAACTTTGCAAACGAAGGACTTGAGCGTGCAAGAGGCGGTCGGTAGTGTCGAAACACTTAAGAGATACTATCGCCGACAGAGAAAGGAAGAGGCATTTGACTCGTTCTATATGCCTACGGAGACGGCTGCTAGAGAGATGAACATCGGTGAGCCAACCCTACCACGCTAACAGTAACAACATAATCACGTTTAACAGGTGTTCTCCTTCACGACAGAAAAGAGGGCCCATGAACGGTTTGCTCTGTTGGCCCTGCTGCGGGATACTGGCTACCTCAATGGTTCCAGCAGTGTGAATAGCCTGTTTGACACCATTTTGAATAAAGTTGGATATGTTGAGGTAATCCATATAAAGATATAATTTAATAGATAATAACTGATTGAATCTGTCATGAAACAAAACTATGTATATACATATCTACTGTAGCAACCTTTCAGACAATTCATAATTGCGTAACGTTACATTCAACTATTGATATATAGATAAGCGGCCAAATGCAATTTTCAATCCAAGTTCTTAGAAATATTAATCAATAAGCATGTAGGGGACTGTGCAATCGTCATAGTGTCTTATTGTGAGTTTCATATTTTTCAGTTCGAAGTTGGAGTGTGCATTAGGACAACGTTGGCAGGCATAATAAGTGAGGAAGATGATCATGATATCCTTTACGGTTTCGCAACAACTTTTAAAAAGACCACAAAATTCCAAGAAATCGTCATGTTCCCACATTGTCTTCAAATTTAATTATTTTGAAGGTAAATGGAAGAATTATAGACCATAACTGACCTTCTCCATTCTCTTATGTAATAGATGCCATTGAAGCCGGGATCATAGAAGATGCTGAAAATGGATTTTCAGCAGACATGACTTCAGGTAAAGGCAACAAAATAAAACTAATCCATTATATACACAAAGTAAATAGTTGTCAATCAAATGTAACTTAAACTACTGTATATACATGTATAATGAAGTACTGGATACTTCTGATTTTTTCCCTTCGCTTTCGCAACACCTTTCAAAAAGACTTGCGTGAAATATGTTCAGATTAAAACTAATGTCTCACATTCAATCATTGTTTATTGTGACACTTTTGATATTGGTCACTACTTTGACTTTGTTAAGATTCCACTATTATCACATTATTTGACCTGAAGAATGTAAATAACGTTTGCCTATTTCTACTGCAAGTTACAGGTCAGATTAAATTTAAGTTCTCTATGTGATTGCGGACAACTTAACAGTCAAACAGAATGGATTTTTGATCAAAGGAAAGAAGGTAAATATCAAGGACAGCGTGACACTCCTCCTGAAGAAGAGTAAGCATTTGGCCACACATTGCATTACATGTGAGAAATCCTGTAAGCTTCAGTGCATCAATCCGCAAAGCCTAGTATGTGATGATACTCTTTGGATTTTCCGACAATGTCATCATTTGCCCCAACTGTCCCTTCCTATTTTGTCCATAGACTTGAAGCACCTGGACAAACACCAGCTTCTCAAGGCTGTGGAAGACTCCTGGCCTTACCTAGATGCAGTGAGGGATGGCTCCACAGTCAATGACAGGCATATGGGATATGTCAGAACATCGCCTTGTGGTGCACCGCGTAAGGAAACCATGTGTCTGTAAATTTATTCTTAACGGAAATATATTTCTGCAGTAAAATATTCACAGTAACTATGAAATAAATGGTAAAAGATACCGTTTCAAATGACTAAACGAAAATCAAATCTTCTATTGTTTTCATCAGTCTGAATCAGGGTAAATTGCAAATAGGTCTCACTTAGCAATTATGGTTAAGCAAGAAACGATTTCTCAGTTTGTTATGCTAGTTCCAGTGTATCTTTTAAAGTTTGGATATATTTCTTGAACACTAACTACCATTTGTTTCTCTCGTTTAAATCACTATCAGGAGATATGGGCTTTGAAATGGTTCACATCATCCGTATTGTAAGTGATGACGATAACAGACTTGCGATTGATCAAAAGATATAGCTTTAAGGTATGGCAATTGTGACATTTTCAACTACTGCATTTGAGTCTGGTTATTTCGAGGTTCAATCACTCAAAAATCCTAACTTTGGCCCGAGAACTTTGTCAGGGCTATCTTTTTGAGCGAATAAATTGTGTTTTTCTATGGAACGCGAAATCAAAGATAAGAAGGATACGACATATGGCAATTATCTGTGTCTGCTTCAAGGCTGCTTTGTGCAAGAATTATTACAGGGGAGCAACTTGAGGATGCTCATAGATGTCTGAGAATGTTTTGTAATGCATTTTAAAGAAAGCATGGAGAAGTACGATGCACAATGAACATGCACCTCCACTTACATTTAAAAAGTTGCATTTTTGATTGTGGTCCAGGACATGCTTTCGGATGTTTTTCCTTTGAACGTGCGAATGGTTCTTTGGCAGACTATCACGCTGACAATCATGACACAGACGTCAATATGATGAGGAAGTTGCTTCTTGATTGGAAAGTTGCACATGGATATGAACATAAAACAAGCGAAGTTCAAGAAGCTGATTATCTGTTTGAATTTCAAGACATTTTCAAAAAACATGCTTTAAGCGCAAAAGGCATAAGTGCAAACGAATTACACTTGTTAAATCAATTATCACAGGACAACAATCTGTCCCACATATTTGAAGAAAACAATGTGTATGAATTCATGTTGCCACCTGTAAAGAACAGTAGTATGTCTCTTGATGAAAACAAAGCACTCTTAGCTATGTTTGAAATGCTCTATCCAAAAGAGATGATTAACGGGGCTTCTTTTCACCATCATACATTACTGTGAATAATTATTGTGTTCCAGCAGGTAACTCTAAATTACAGTCTTCACAGACACATAAAAAGAAAGGTAAGGAACTACATTTGTTTAAGATCTTTTAACCATCAATATGAGAAATATCAATACAACATCCCATTAAATTCCCTTAGGCGAAGGCCCAGGCAGCTGACGCACTTGTTTTCCCTGGAAGACTTTACCCAGTGAGGTACGTGATAGCTAACATAACATCACCAACGAAGAGCCCGGTGTTCAGCACTGGTGAGCTTGAGTGGAGGTTGGTCATGCTGCCACCCACAAGGCATCCCGACAACTACCTGAGGATGTACATCAATCTAGTGTCTGAAGACCCGATTGTGATCAATGTAAGGTACGTTTTGAGCATCATTATTGCTGTGTCGGAAAAACTACAGTAACTCCTCGAAAACACAGTGTACAGGGCCAGAGTAACAGCCAAAACGATCCTAGCTGCCCCCGGGCCAGCACAACGAATTTCAAAACTTTTTGAAGATGTGTAATTGTGTCATAATCTTTAAGCGTTCTTTGACCGTAGCATGTTATTTATGTGCAAGAAGAAACAAACTGGGGGTGGGCTATCGAGAATGACCGGTGTGTGGTCGAGTATCCAAATACGGATGAGCCGGTAGACGTCAAGTGCTCGGCAGCCCGTAAATGTCCGACAGCTTCGAACTGGGACACCTTTTGCGCCCAGCCTTCCACATAATAAATAAATACTACGGATACGGATTACATAGTGAACGGTCCAAGCTCCCGAAAACAGATTCAGAATGCCAAGTACCGCTATAAAAGGAGGCAACATGCAACCTTGGGCACGGCAACGACTACTTTGTAAGGAGTTTTATAGTAAAAGAAGGGTTACCTGCCAGTGGCACTGGTGAGACGTAACTTCCAGAAGCCTGTACGCCGCCAACACAAATAGCGTTTAGTGGTCCAGTATTCTGCATTGCATGATTTTAATAAGTAAATGGCGAACAACAACTTAAGCGCAAATGGGACCTTCCTGAACCACATGTGGAACGTCTGCGACAGGGATCAGTCACAGAACTGGTACATCTGTTCTGCACAATGACTTCTCAGACCCGCATGCAGGCAAGGATGTCCCATTTCACATTAAGTATGGGAGTTGCGGAAAATCAGCTTCAAGTCGCTGGTCGGAGACCACACAGCCCCATGTATCCTACGGTTGTCACAAATGTAGCGGGACATTGGGGACATGAAGGGAGACTTGCGGGAAGTGAAAAGGGACGTCCAGTAGTTCTGCAAAGGATATCTGCAGAAGGGAACAGAGACCGCTAGTGAACATGGTAGAACTTCCAGACACTGCTATCGGAACAAGTATCGACAAGTACTCGACAACCGAGGAGTTTAAGAAACATATATGTTCATCACATCAAAAATTATTTGTGGTGTATAGGTACGTTAGGTACTTATTGTCATAGACGGATGTTGATTTTACAAATCACTTGCTAGTTTGCATAATAAATTCAGGTTGCTATATGCCAGCCAGCAGATTATAAATAGATTCATCGACGCAAAGGTGTCACACCGGTGTCACAGAAGTTAAACTAACCAGATACTACCCTGCCATCACGCCAGCTAGTACGATTTCACGCTGGCATGGACAGACTTTCAAGCCAGTCAAAAACAGTTCGATACTGGCCATCATAAGGACCAACCACTACATAATGTCAGACCCTAAACTATCAGCATGTAATCATGAGCTCATTTTATTAGAAATCTTGTATATACTGCATTCCTTTCCAGTGCTATGATAGGCAGGGTTCAGTAATTTTTCTATTGAAAGTTTTGTTTCTGTTTTGTCTCACTGCTATATATGCAATGGTAATGTTAGATTTTATCTATTCCTTGATGCTAGGAGGGAGCGGAAAGACTGTAGCTTTCATGAAATTGGACGGAAATGCTGCTGCTAGGGAGGAGACAGGAAGACGCATTGTAAGAGGTGGAATGACATTCACTAAAACTATCCGTCATGTTGACTGTTATTTGCTGATTCCGCCAGACGGAGGTTAACTAAAAGTGAATGTAGTGTCAAATTTTGTGTCATTAGTTGCGAAGTACGCTTGCGTAGAGGAACAGTAAACAACATATGAACACTTAACACAATTCCACAGTGCCGCACCAACACGTCAAAGCAAGTAGGTTTAATACAGAATCCTTGGTCAAAGGAACTGTTGAAAGGAAAGGCCTACCAGAGAGCATCTGCATCCAATGTGAATAGTGTAGTGTGTAAAGAGATTGAATCCGCAGGCTGCAACCTTAATGAAAGTCAACACTGCTTTATGCGAGAAGTACTAGAGCCTCCAAAGCCTGACCGTCAGGAAAAGTTGGCAAGACGGGATTAGATGCGGGCTGCAGAGAAAGCGTGCCATCTCTGCCCACATTGCAAACATACAATCAGAATTGCAGGAAGACCGCTACTGGCTGTAAAAGCACCTGTTTCTCGATGGGAAGAATGCCTCTGGGATTCTTCAAAGGATTATGATGGTTCCATGACCGTGATGCTCTGATCCGAGGAGACAATACGTGTGTGGCATAAAAGAACATAGGTAGACATTGCTTATCTAGATGAAATAGGCACAACGCATATTAACTAATTTAAGGCAATTCAAGAAAGATGCCATGCCATTTGCGTGTGGAACAATGATATCTTAAGACCACACAGCACCTCTGGTCACATAAAAGTAGAATAGTGTATGGTTAGTCGGGTCCCACTCGGTGATTGATGGGAGCCCAGTACCCAGCGTACCTGGGTGGAGTGGAGGGAGAGGCCGCGGTCGAGGCAGGGTAGCTGCACACACCCCTTCCAAACCCCATAGGCGGTCCGAACCCCCCAACCGTTGCTCAACATCACCCCGTCCCAGAGGATGGGCCCCAGCCCGGCGGGCCTAACCACCTCTTACCCCCTACCGGAAACCCCTACGGCCCACGGGCAATTTGATGACGCCACTCACCGTAACACTCGCCATAAGACTATTCCAAAAATGCCTTGTCGTTTCGACGGCACCTCACCACTCACGTGGGAGGAATTCGAATTTCAAGGATGGACAGAACACCCAGGCCATTGTTATTGTCCAGGGACTTTGTTTCCTTGATGGGTGCTTTGTATTGTTCTCAGCTGCCCCCACCCCAGCAACATTGCACCTGCTATGATGTTCATAGAGTACCACATCATGCAGAAAAGACTGATTTTTCAGCGAGTGCTGGCTTCCCAAAAGGTACACACAAGTGTAACGACTTTGTTAGGGATCTGCAGGCGGACAGCGACAGCTGCGCGTAGTTCACAAATATGGCAGGCCGATGATTGTAAACGTTTTTTAGTAATTTTTATTTAATGGTATACCACATACTAGTAGGTTGAGGATTGTGAACTGTTTTTGTTGTTGAAGATCAACTGTTAAGTTGTTCAAGGGGATTACAATAGATTTATCACATACTGAATAAGCTGACGATTATGAGCTCTTTTAGTAGTTGAAGGGGGGTGAAGTTATCAAAGGGGCTAACATAGGTTTCCCCCAGAGGATTGTGAACTGTTTTATAAATAGAAAGCCTGGTGTCAAAAACGTCAAACCAACCAGTATTGAAACATACAACTTAGCTATCTCACTCTCTTTGACTCAGCTTGTGACTTTTCCAACACGATATTCTGACCATAGGGATCAGGCCATAAGACCATCCCTATTTGACTTATTCTCAACTTCAAATCAAGACATCTGCAAAATCACTCACTAACCACTCTTGGTAACTCATATAGTTGTGTCACCACCAGCTTTTCTCATTGCCTGTCTTGTTTGTCTTGTCGCTGTGCTTTATCTACCATGGTATTGTTGGATTCGATCTATTCCTTGTTGCTAGGAGGGAGGGGACAGACAATTGTTTTCAGGGAATTGGATGGAAGTGTTGCTGCTAGGAAGGGGACCGCAAGACGCACTGTAAAAGGTGGAATTACATTCAGTAAAACTACACGTCATGTTGACTGTTGTGTCTCTTACAGTCATCAAATGCTAAGTACGCTTGCGCGGAGCAACGATTAGCAAAATATGAGCACTAAACACAATTCCACAGGCCCACACAAACACGTTTCAAAGGAACTGTTGACAGCAAAAGTTGCAGATGCACAGAAAGAAGAGTGTAGTCGGCAAAGAGATTGATTCCACAGGCTGCAACCTTAATCAGAGTCAACATTGATTTCTGCGAGAAGTACACCAGCCATAAAAGGATACAGCATTCAAGACTCCCCGCAAAAAATCATTTCTACACAAGAGATGGAAAGACCTAGACAACACGACGCAAGAACCATGAAGTGGCTATTGTCATTGTGCGGTGGTACTTTATCATTTACCATTCAACTCAGAAAGGCCGCCTTCGGAGGGACATAGTGATTAACGGGGTGAAAAGGTCACACAATCCATGCTACTTTACTTTCAAGCGACATCATGTTAAGACCTCAGATAGTTGTAAACCGGTAGGTGTCCTCTTTTACGCTGACGTCAAGTGCCAGTTCAGATTGCACTGTTTAAGAATACATCGTGCTACTAAGTGGAAAAGGACCACACAGCACAGGAGTACTACTGTGCGACATCTGCAAGAGGAGATGCATAAGCGCGGGGACCGGAGAGAGACGCCCTAAAAGAAGTACTCAAGTAAAAGCCTCCAAGGCTTGACCGTCTGAAATTTGAGCCAGACGGAATTCGAGTCGGGCTGCAGAGACAGCGTGGCATAAACGAAGATATAAGTAGATATTGCCCCTCTAGATGCGACCACTAATGTTGTAAGGCTCAACGCATATGAATTGGTTTTTAGGCATTCCAAGAAAGATGCCATTCCATTTGCGTGTGAAACAATGATAACTAATGACCACACAGTACCCCTGGTCACATATATTGTCATGTCCTCCCGCAACTCAGTAGCAAAGGTGTATGTTTAAGTCGGGTTCCACTTTTCGTGATTTATGGCAAAATGGAATGCGGTGTGTGCCTCCCCTGAATGGTATGTGACAAACATCTGACGATGAGGGAGAGACTGCATGCGCATACTGTGGCTGCCCCCTGGTAGTTACACCAGGTCAACCTACAAGTTACATGTCGACTCATGCCAATTTTACTACATTTTGTACTTGACCAGCAGCAAGTTTTGAAAGGTACGGAACATGACGCATGAGATGTCAGTGGTTAGCAAACAAGCGAATAGGATTTGAACAAATTTTTAAACAGTAGCAACTATGTGCCACTCCTTCGAATAACTTTACAGTATCTTGCATCAAAAGTCAGTTACAGTTAGCATGACTTCCCTTTGCAAGGAAAAGAATCCGGGACAAGAGCAAGAATTACACATGATAACATAATTTGTGGCATTAACATCCAGCAGACCCATCTAGCTGAGCTGAACAAGCCCCCACTGAGCCAGAGGCACAGTCCCCGAAGTCTGGGTTTCCAAGAGGCTTGACAGCTGTAAATTTTTTAAACCTGACTAACACACCCTGAGTAAGCTGGATGTTCTGCCCATCACAGATAGCATTTGCACTGTCTCATTAATTCTATGTATTCGGAAGATCCACTGCAGCAGTTGTTCTCATCAAGGGGATCACTGTGTTCACATTCTGCAGATGTGGAGGTGATTTGCTGGCTTCCATATGAAGACCAGACCCATGCATGTGTGGTGCCGATGCTGAACACGTCTTGTCCTATCACAATCGTCTCTGGGGTGACCTGTAGAAAACTGAAAAGAATGCAAACACGTTAGTATTCATCACAAGATAAGGTCAACAACACCATCTCCCAGAAGAAGCACAAATATACTAGAATGCCTCACTTGTGCGTGGTAAAAAGTGATAAAACTGTAGCAACTAAAATCTGTCAAATATTCAGACAAATGGGCTGCACAAACTAAAATGTTCATATACATTACATTGCTGTTGTCATAATGAAAGCACCGATCTGGAGACTAACGTGGCCGAAGTAGAAACTTCACTGTACCCACGTGCTGTACTTTTCCGTGAATCTAATCTATTGTTCCAAAGAACACAAAGAAGCCGTATGGCCTGACCATGTCACACCGGTCCGCAGGTCTAAAACAGGACTCGCTAACAGAAAACTGGAGTTTACATCCACAAAAACCACCAACACATTTTCCTCAGCCTCCCTGTTCCACACAGAGGACAAGCTATGGATACATGACGCCGAAATTGGCGAGAATATCGAACGTTTCCCCGGTCCTCTTCAACACCAGAATCCTCCCCCTTCCTTCCTCCAACACACGGCCATCGTCTGGACGTCGTATTCCCTTACGAAAAACGACTTTTCCCCTCAAGTTAAAGCTTCTAAAGACATTGTACTAACCCATTATAGACAGGGCCATACTACACGATAACTGCTCAAGCTTTAGACCCAGCATTAGAGGCAACAACACGACGAATTGCGAAGAGGAACTCCGTAGTACCTCACCTCACAAAGGACAGCCTGGAGTGCACGCTTCGTTCCACAACGCACCGAGTCACTTCCTTTGTATTCATGCGCGTGAACATCTGGAACGCCACTAAACTACAAATGAAGGGAAAAGCCGCAGATTTTATCGTTGCAATTACACACAATAGTATATAATAGTTCAGGGGCAATAATATGGTTAAAAGAAACTACATATGCGTCGTACGTTTCCTGCCTGTACCGCACTATTTTTTGGCGGCTCATTTGTACGTTCTGTCTAGGGAGGGTGTTCGGTAGGAGTCTTCTTGCATAAAAACATCACGAGGCTTGCTTAGGGGTTTTCGAAATGCCGTTCTTAACAAAAAGCCCGCAAAAATCGTTGTTATTGAAAGCTTTTTGGAAGCACATGTTAATTGTAACATGAAAAGACCGGTTGGGAATAATAAACTCTAGGCTAAGTATTGCCACTAGAACCAATATCACCAACTACGAATCAGGAAGTCACAAACTGCGTATCGAATCAGGAAGGCACATCCGCACACATCTGGAGCAAAGAATATGAAGTCCACTTTATTGTAGATTTTAGTTCATATAGCAGCGATAGAAATGTTTTGTTCAATTATATATGGGAACGTTTCCACACTTTCAATCAATGTCTCATAATGAGGTATGTATTTTTATCATGCGTTTTGACCATACAATACTAAACCAATGCGGTTTAATCAAACCTTGATTAAACAAGTCCATCTCAGCTTATATTTCTAAACTCAAAAGGATATGAGAAGAAGCCGAACCTATGTATTAGAGTAGTTTTAGAAGCGGTGTTTTAGATTAGTATTAGAAGTCCTGTCAGTGCCATATCATATGAATGTTACCATGTGATTTTGTGTATGCCTGTTCTATCATAGACAGTGTCAGTAGAAGTCGAAAGATCCCACCTTCTCTGTTATGAGTAGGTTTTGTGATGAGTAGGGCAGTTTTCTTCTCTTTTTTTCTGCAAACGTGGAGACATTACAGTAGAATTTGGCCCCTATAATCAGCCCGTTTCTTTCGTGCCTGTAGTCCATACAGTCTAAAGTGTCCTCAAACCTGGGCGCGATTTGTTCAACGCCACTCGGCAGAGAGGTGGCCAGGGATTACTCTCCAAGCAGATCATGGGTTTCGGCTGGTTTTTGACGTGTTTTAAGGCGTTTTTGTCGGGCTTTCTACTTTGTCACCTTTTTTTTTGTAAGCAGAGCATGGGTTTCGGCTGGTTTTGTGTTTGAAGGCGTTTTTGACGGGCTTTCTACTTTGTCATCTTTTTTTTTTTTGTAACCACCTCTGTAAAAAAGAACGTCCTGCGGACTAGTCCGGGACTAGTCCTTGGGGTCCCAGCAGGTCCTAGCAGGTCCCAGACAGTTGGGACTAGTCCCGACCTGACGGACGTCTGGCCAGCAGGTCCGAGGTGACCCCGGGGACCGGGCCATTAAGTGGTCCTGGTGGTCCGCGGGTTCCGGGGACCACCGGGACCACCACATTCCCCTCTGGAACTAGTCCGGCTAATTTTTAACACGCATTGCCAGGGATCCGTAGCGCAGCGCCCCCTCCCGTACATCGGGTGCATCGTATTTCCAAGCAGATGTTACGGTCGAAGACTCGAGGGGCTATTAAAGAAAGTTGTGACCGCGATTTCTTTCGCCCCCCCCCCCCCCTCCTCGTCACCAGTCAGCGGTCTGCTACAAATCCACGCGATTTATTTGTGGAAATCAAAACAAAACTGTAGAATACGTCACGAAATGCGAACAATATCATTCTCAACTTGACACATTGTGAACCTGGAAAATTACAAATGCCGGTTTATCATCCGGCGAACGCGAAACTGGGCTTGGGAAATGTCGCCGTTTGAATATTTGCCTCTCACGCCCTTGCGCCGATCACTGCGCACTTCACACCTACGAGTTACACCTCCCCCTCGATAAAGCCAGTGCTAACTGCTATAATTGTTTACCAACTCGTGGGGGCAAATCCCCGCGTGGCTGTCATCTGAACTCCGTCACACGAAAGACGGCCGAGATCGGCCGGTCATCACCCGCCCCGCGCGCCGCTGCATGCTAGCGGTAAGCCGGGTCAAAGGTCATTCATATGTCAATCAGATGGTACTGAAATCAGAATGATGATATTCATTCATATGTCAGGACATTTCAATAACACGGTGACTCATGAACGACGCCGCAATTCAATCGTAAAAAAATGTTGTGAACACCGAATTATTAATTTTTTTTTTGCTCAGGCAGAAGCCTGCTTAAATTAATGAATTATTCCGACCGACCTCATGGAACCAAGCGCAAGTAAATGTGGGCAAATTTCCAACTTGACTATGGCTTTCCAAAGTTGGAAGAATGGAATATCTATTTCGACGTCCTTAATCTATGCAAAGGAGGTTAAATATTGATCTATGCAAACGTCATCCGCGCGATGCGTGTTACAGGACTACAGGCTAGCCTCCGGATCCGTTGCAAGCTTCCCCACCGGCGATTTTAAACTTATCGGGCCAGATTCTTTGGCTGGGCGGCCGTATTTACTTGAGGCCCCGTCTCTGAAGACCGTTGCTATGGGCTCGACGGTTGCCATGTCCCCGGCCCCTATGATCTGCTCGCAAGTTTCGCAATGGGCGTGGCCTTCTTCATGTGAATGTGTAGTACACGTACTAATCGTATAAATCCTACCGTCGAAGCCGATAATACAAATCATACTCATACATTATGAGACAAACGAAATACCAAAGAGGTTGAAATGTCCTTAAAATTCCATTTTAACCTCCTTGATTTTACCACAGTAGTCACAGTTTCCAAAATGTCGCCCTCTCAAACGAAAAGAGTTTTGAAAAGAATTTTGTAAACTCCAGGATGTTTTATGACACCACTGGGGTTTCCTCTCCCGGATCCTGTGCAAGCTGTGATAATTTCGGGTCGAGGGGCGAATGGTCACAGCAGGAAGCCATTTGGCTAAAGAACCAACTGCGCATGTTCACAACGACATAATAGAAATGGCGGCGTTTTTAACGGTCATGGGTCAGTCAGTATGCGATGTTTGTACATTGTGTTGTAAGTTAGTCGCAATTTCATCTACTTCATGTATTTCTGATAAAAGAAGGTCGTCGATTCACCAGAGGATTACTGTCGAGACGACATGGAATGTTGGCCACTTATGGCGACAAACTTGGACAGTTACAAATCTGATCAAGGGACTTCACAGTTCACTTTCCGGAGGGAGGGAACTCTCGAAGATTGTCCATTTTGTCTTCATGATAATTTGGAACTGGAAGACAAGAAAAAGGTGACATACTAGCTACAATACGAAGGTCACGGAAGATGCACTCAGGTTTCCCACGCTGGTAAGTTTTTACTCTTGTATGGATGGTGTCATGTTCTGTTAGAGAATTATTATTCAACACAGGAGGACAAGATGATCTTGCCGAATCCAGAAAAAGAGAAGTACTGTACTAGTGTAGAATGATATATATGTAGGGGTAGAAAATGAGCCAAGGTTACGCAAGGGTTTAACATTAGCACCCCGTCCTGCCAAGATCATGGAATCAGGTAAATCCTATATTTATATATGTTTAAACTTAATAATCTTTTGGTTGTCTAAACGTGACTGTGGCTTTATTTGAGTGTTTATAATTGAGTGTTTGTGTGTGTTGGTGGGGAAATGGGTGGTCATCAGTTTTCAAGAAAATACTCGACAGAAATTCGGGCGACCCTTCAAAAAGGATAATTTTGCTAGATCTAAGTAAGTAAGTTTGCTAGATCTAAACAGAGAACCACGGTTGGTGTTTGAATTTTTGTAACGTACGGCGGGGGGCCGCGGGGACAGGTTTATGACTGGTTATGACTGGTTTTTGGGGTAGCCTAATATAAATTGTAACTTTGAATTTCGAATGACTTGATTTCGCAATGTTGATAAACAGACTAGCCAAATTATAACGGTACACATCAATCGAAGAGAACTAGAGAATATCTGTCACGATGGAATCGAGTTTCACTCTCTGAGTAAAAGTCCCGCAGTCCTGTGTCGATAACATCACAATGTGGTGTGATCTGCCAAGGACATTATCCTTGGATCTGCCTAGGATTGGAATGCAGACCACCAGCAGAGTCTGAAAACAACAACGGATGAAAGATCATTAGTACACCCAAGGATCCATGCCTGGCGGGGCTATAACTTATAAGTAAAGTTGAGTAGAGTCTTTGATTTAAGTAAAAAAAGTAATTATTTCCTTACGATAAAGTTTATAATCTGATACAAAATGGAAAAGCTGTTATTTGATGGGTGGTTGAAACAAACAATGGGGCATGTTTCTGCTATCGGCACTCCGGGGAGTCTGGTGTCAGGACCAGAGCCACACGGGGGAGGATAAAAGTCCGTCTCCTGATCTCCAAGCAGATGTTTGATAGAGCCCACGGGGAAAACAGGACGCTTGTAAGACATACAATATTGTCATTTTCCCCAGAAATCTCAGCACGTCAGCTAAAAATAAAACATGTGGTCGAGACCGTCGAGTTATATAATCAAGTGCATCTTCTATCAGTACAACCTGATTACAAGTTAGAGGAATAATCTAACCAACGTCCTAAATTGATGCATAGGGATTTATTAAACCATAACCTCACTAGTATTATACTCAGGTACTTCTGAGTTGTAAGGTCTCATCAAATACTTGTTTTCAGGATTTGAAACATGTACAGTGACAAAATTAGTTCGTATTTCTCCGTAAATTTGCTGAATACGTTAGGTCATGTTGATTTGATTATATATATATATATGTATAATATGGATGACACCCTCTGGAAGCCCGAAAGCGATGCGAGCGTTCTAGTAAAAAAAGTTTGGCAAACAAGGTTGCCTTCATTATAAACTCTAGCCTGATTCAGCCGCCCGTAACCTGTCAGTCCCCAGGGGGCCCATTATAGACCCGGACAGATGAGTTTGGCACTTTGGGTATTATACAGACTATACGAAATCCAGATCTGAGTGGTCAGGAATGTTGAACAAATTAATGAATACGCAACTATGTAAACCGAATGATAGATTCTTCATTTTATCTTTCACACCTTCTTTGACTTTGGAATTAACTTACGATAATGACATTAGCGATCTGCGGAGCCTGGTAGAGACTATTTACTATCCGTTTCCCATATATTTTTTCAGGCAATTCATAGCATAGAAATGATAGATCTATATTTCATTATTTCGTATAAGGCAGCTGCTTTTTACGATTTTTTGTGTGGAAATGGACGTAAATTGATACGCGCGTGGATGCCACACATACAACAAAATAAACATGTCCTTAGTTGCAAAACCTGCAAAATGTCATTTCGCAAGGAAGGTAGCGAAGGAATTGCAGACACAGGCCTCAAACTTTGTTTTGGAGTCCTGTGCTGCGTATCTCTACTATGTTTGAATGCACGTACATGCGAACGTACTTTCCGTTTAAAAAAAAGTAGCATTGACTAATGTAGACAGGAAATCTGTTAGCTACCAAAGTATATTTTTGTATTACCAAAGTTAAAAAATAGCCGCCTTGGCTCCTCCGAAAGACGCGTTAGACTTGGATTGCTATACAAGCTTCTTCTTCCAATTGGATACGGTCTTTGCAATCCATTGGGCCTGCTTGGACTTGGAGACTAGCGTTAGAGGCGCTAGGCCTAGACGAGGTCACGAATGTTCTCACAAGACTTGAAGTGATGACGTTATAAATGCTCTTAAGCTACCGAAAATTCTACTCTACTCTACTCTAAGTTAACCTCCTTGTTAGTTTGTATGCAAACAAGATTTCTTAGATTTAGACATTTGCAGCGTTTGCAGCAGGGCTCAAGGTAGATCTTTCTATTTTTAACCTCCTTGATGTAATCGTCGAAACCAAAAACACGCCAGTATTTTCTTGCAGTCTCTACCAGACTAACCGGCTACAGGGAGAACTTTTGCCGGGGGACTTTGGCAACGGAGGGTAACATTCGCAATATTTGACCCTATAGCCGACTCCCACCATACAGAGTTGGCTCTATTTTGGCCAATTTCTACTATTTTACCAGCGACCCGCGGAGGGTTAGGACATAAGGATTTCTACAGCACGTGTGAACATCCTAAATAGTGATACACACAAAGGCGCCATCCGGAACGACTTTTAGGTGCGGACACTGTGACATATATATATAACGCAAACTCCAGCTGTCCGGCCCGCGGGGGTTTCCGTTACAGGCGGCGAGGGGACACGGGGCTTGGTGTGAAGTGGCTTTGATTGGTGCGAGGCGGTTCTCTCTATCATCAAGGATATTTCACATTATAATTAAATGTCCTTGATTTCAACGATATCAACGTTCAAATGTAAGAATAAGAATGTATGTGTTTCTCTGTGTGGGGGAGATAATGCATATGAAAGTATGCGATAGATTTTCGTCTGTATATTGACACAAATGATATGATTAATGAAGACCACCTTAGCCTCCGTTGCAGGCCTTCCCACTTACTACTTCCCACTAGCGTTTTACTGACGATTTTTGTTCAATTTTGTGTGTGTGTGTGGGGGGGGGGGCTATCTGCTTGAGCCCCGTATCTGCTTGGGATCGTGGTAATCACAGCGATTACCACAATCCCAAGCAGACACGGGACCCATTGGCCAAGCAGATACGGGGGTTCAAGCAGATACGCCCCCCCCCCCCAAAAAAAAAACAATTGAAGAAAAAAACCGCTAGTAGAACGCTAGTGGGAAGGCCTGCAACGGAGGCTAAGACCATCCCAGCTATAGTATTAGCACAGGCCACATGTTAACAACTATTTTCGTATAAATGCACAATTATGATTATGTCTAGCTAATCATAGGGCTCCTACATTTATACAATTAACAAGAAGCGATAAGAAGCTGAAAGTAATTTATACTTATATGTATACTCTATATATTACTCTCAGCTTCCTCTCGCTTCTTGGTAATTGTATAAATGTAGGATGCTGTATGATTATCCGAGTTGGTTTATCGAAGGCTGTAAGGAATATTAGTTTCTCTTTACTGCTGAAGTATCTGGGATTCTGGAGTGGGGGAAATTACATCTCACATTATCGAAAAGAATGCTTCCATCGCTATCATACGATTCATATGGCATTCTACAGTAAAATGTACAGGTACGTTATCTTCTACTAGCAACTTGACAAAGAAATATAGTTGGACAAGTTGGAGAAACTCTTCCTACAGGGGAGGAGCAGAAATGAATTTTCATTGGCCCGAAATTTAAATGACTTCATTCTATGCATTTTACTTGCGGCAAGTAAAACCATTCAGGGAACGAAAACGGTTGCGCTCCTTCTCTGCCAACTAAACAAAAAAAAAAATACATTCAAGCTCTCTAATTTTACACTCTGTGTGGATACAAGGGAGCATATCTTACTACAGTTTCCACCCTTTAATTGGTAACGGACTTAGTAGTATTTAACCAGGCAGTAAAAAACTGCTCCTGTTCCTTTACAACCTTCAGCTTTCGCTAGATCCTTCCCGGTATACTATACCGGTACATTGTACTAGCCTGACCAGACTTTGTAGCTTTCGTCCGCTCCCCAAGCTCGGCTACCGGTTCCCGGCACTCCAGCGAACACAACAGGTAATGCGATATCCTTCTTCGGAGTTCCTCCTATGATCTTGGGAAGGGGTGTGTCCAGCGGTCTGTGAACACTGCGTCATTTCCATCGCACTGTGCTCACGTGCACTCAGCATATGCCGATGTCAGTTTTGGACCGCTGTTGCTAGGGCAATGGCGCCGGAAGTCTAAAGCGGCGTCTCTGATCTTAACATACGATGATACCAATGTTCGTCGGTCCAAAGTTTTTGTTTCTCAAAACCAACATTACCAAACCAAGAAATAAAATATTTTGTCATAGTAAAATACTTAAAATGATTATGTAGAATAGATATAAACAGCCCTCACTATCCGTCACGTTGTTCAGACTTGGACCCACATGCATGACAAAACGTGTTCCGTACGTTCGTTCCTCGACATGCGCCGCTCTTGCCGCCGACTCGCGCTAGCACAGGCCCTGGTCCTATCACCAGAAAATGGACACCGTTCTCTCCACCACAAGGACAATTTATATAATGTCCTTGCTCCACCAGCAGGAGATTTATACCTTTGCTCGCTAGCTTGCGTGCCGAACCTGGTGAAACAAAACAGGATGACACTGCTCGGAGGGAAATCGGAGCTAGTGACGTCATGTCAGGTCATTTGCATAGAAAGCCCGCGAAAGAAGCGCCGCCCGAGCAAGCTCGTAAACAAGGGATCTCAGCGGTGCGAAACAAAGCGGCACACTCCCTCATTGACATTGGGTCTTGCACGTGGCGCGTGGTACGCAAAGCCGACGTAGTTTATATACTCTTGCATAACGCCTTACTTGGCATTTTACTGATCCTACAGTTTGGAACAAAGCTAGAAGTAATAATTAATAAGAAGACTTTAATTTAAAGTTTAAAAAAGAACCCAAAACATGCAGCTTCCGTCGTTTCGAAGCATTTTCTGATAAAGCAAGGAGGTAACCTCCTTGGATAAAGTATTAATGCTTGACTTTTTAATGCCGCACGCACTTTTCTGCGAGTAGATTGTTGTTAATGTTGTAACGTGTGGTAGAAACTGCACTTCGCGTCGGTTACTGATCACATTGTGCTAGTTCCAGCAACGCCTTCATTGTTTTCACGTGGGTCCCTGGCACAGAGACCTGAGATTACTCTTTCTGCAGCTTCGGCAGGTCCGACCATTACGTCTTCCGTCACCCGCCCAGGCAAGCCAGACGTCCAGACCGGCTTCTTGTGAATAAAAACGCCGTCTAGTTTCCATGACAACCGCCAGTCCTGGGGTGACCCCTGCAGCTTGGACTAGTCCCAGCCGTCTAGGACCGGTCCCAACACGGCGTGACTAGTCCGCAAGGACCGGTCCCAACCCGGCGCGCTGAGCGCCAGGACCGGTCCCAACCCGGCGTGCTGAGCGGCCAGGACCGGTCCCAATCGGTCACGCCCAGTCCCCGAGGGCAGGTCCCGGCCCGTCCCAGCCGGTCCGCTCGGACCGGTCACGGCCGGGACCGGTCCTGGACTAGTCCCTGAACCACCAATTTTGACCAGTCCAAGTAGTCCCGGACTAGTCCTGGACTAGTCCAAGTAGTCCTGACTAGTCCTGGGAGGTCCCGGAACACCATAGGTCCGAGGTCGAGACTAGTCCTGGCTAATAAAATCCGGACTAGTCCCGGACTAGTCCCGGACTAGTCCGGGACTAGTTTTTTTTTACAGAGGCAGAGCATGGGTTTCGGCTGGTTTTGACGTGTTTGAAGGCGTTTTTGTCGGGCTTTCTACTTTGTCATCTTTTTTTTTGTAAGCAGAGCATGGGTTTCGGCTGATTTTTAACGTGTTTTAAGGCGTTTTTGTCGGGCTTCCTACTTTGTCATCTTTTTTTTGTATAGCCAACCCAACCCCGAATGTTGTAGAAAGATACAGCTGCTTGCAGAAGTAAATTCAATCCTCCAAAAGTGCGCGAAGTCCAAGAAATGGACAAGAAATACAACAAAACGTGTACTGACTGAACAAATGGTCTGTAGCAGTTAACGGTCAAATCAAAACTACCGCTTAATTTGCGCATGTGCGGGAGCTGAAAACGTGCTTTTCACACGTTGGAAATGACGACAGACGGAAGCGTTCGTTAATGATTATTCTATAGCCCCGTCCGACGCTGTTTCTGACGTTTCCAGCGGCCAGGAAAGCCACCCGGCGTCCAAATAACAAACGGACTGGGCGGCTTGGACGCGCGCGACGTGTCCGCCGCCGTTTCTGACAGGGCAGACGGCCTGGGACGGGCTCCGATGCACTTAGACGCTCTTAGACGGCGTCCAAACATTTTAAGACGGTTTCTTTTTTATTTTATTTATTGGTTCGGCATGTTGCCAGGGTTACCCAACTAGCCAGAGGCTATTACTAAGGGCGAACCCATGTGAGGCCGACTGTAGGTTTTTTGGACCATCGCACACCGGGGCATGCCCCTACTCTTTTTCGAAAGGTGTGGTGGGTTCTTTTACGTGCACTGGGTGTGGCTCTCCCCAAACACGGGACCTCCATTTAACGTCCTATCCGAGGGACGTCCCTAGACAAAGCTAGGTACTCATTTACACCTGAGTGAAGTGGGGGATTTTGTGTTAAGTGCCTTTCCCAAGGGCACAACGTCGGGTGCATGTCCAGACATGTCTGGGGGAGAGCCGGAATCGAACTCGGGCCACGCTGTTTGGCAGCCCTATGCTCTCACCATTACGCCACACCGACGCCACAGTTTCTTTTTCACAGAGGTGACATGGACCTTAAATGAAAACACTTTTGACAGACCGATGAATGGATTGGAGCGTTTCGTCCGATCTGCGATGGTTTAAATGACAAGACCACACCGGCGTAACTTTATAGATGACATCCGCGCCCGCATTCATTTTCGTCTGTTCTAAAAAAAACTCCTCCGAACTCCGGAACTTGCCAACTCATATTGACGCAAAATGCCAGTATTGGCCGACTAGACGGTCGTATGACTCATTATGTACTACAAAAAAATACTCAGCATCAGCATCGTTATGTACTACCAAAAAAACTCAGCATCAGAGTTCACAAGAAAACTGCGGCTGTAATTGTGGTATGCCATAACTTGTCGCTGGCGAGGGGGATGTGATGCGTTTGTATAGTTGTACGAGAAACTCGCCGCGGCCAGCTAGTATCACCCAGACAACACTCTGTTGGGTTAAGGCAGCCCAGGCTCGAATATTCGTTTTCGAGTTCGGCCACGTGCCTGGCCAGGTGCTCGGCCGAACTCAGACCGTATTCGGACTGTTCCACTACGGGGCAGTTCGGGGGACACAGTGTCTATTAGTACATGAAGTAACCAATCATATACAAAACGGTTTGTCGTCTCAGATGTACGTATAAGTACAACGTTGGTTTATAGGCCATGATTTGGGCTGTATTACATCCTAAATGTTTCAATCAAATGGTTTGGAAATTGTCTCCTCCACGAATGCTGCATGAGCCGCGCCAAGTCTAGCCTCCGATGCAGACTCCTCCCGGCTGTTTTCTTTTTCAGTTTTTATACTATAACTTTTTTTCTTCTTATTGCTGGCTTCCCGGCCAGCAATAAGAAAAAAAATGTAATAGTTTGACGGTGGTGTTCCAAATAGAACAGGGGGTTCTAAAATGTGTACTTCTAGCCCCAAATCAAGCAGTAGAAAATCTTAAGTGACCTTTGTATCAAGTAGTTCTAAAACTGTGCCATGTTTCATCGTGGTGCGACAAGGCTATCGATAGTAACAGGATATGTATTGATATGTATGAAATAATACATCCTGGGGCGCCTTCAAGTAACCCAACCACGTGAGAGATGTCGGTCAGCCTTTTTCTTAACGATGTACATATATGCTGTATGTCTAGATCGAGATTGTTGGCGTTCCAGATAAAAGAGTATTCGCTATTGTCAAGTACATCGAATTATAGCATGCTTTTGGAAAAAAAATCAGAATTGGTATTTCGACCTCAAGACAAGAAATCAAAAGTAATGCCTACGGCAGCCGGTGGATTCAAACTATTTCCCATCCAAGTATTGACCAGACTCGACGTTGCTTGACGTCAGAGTTCGAACGCGATAGAACAAGATTCAGCGTGATTTGGCCGTAAAATGTCCTTTTTTGGACTACGGTACGGCAAAATCTCGTTCTATCGCGTTCGAACTCTGACGTCAAGCAACGTCGAGTCCGGTCAATATTTGGATGGGAAATAGCCCGGGACCACCGGTTGCCGTAGGCATCGCTTTTGATTTCTTGTCTGAAGCCGAAATACCAATTCTGATTTTTTTTCCAAAAACATTCTATAAGTACATTGGGCCTAGGCAAAAAATAATGGTTTGGTGGGCTACTTATAGCATGCTTTTGGAAAAAAAAATCAGAATTGGTATTTCGACCTCAGACAAGAAATCAAAAGTAATGCCTACGGCAGCCAGTGGATTCAAACTATTTCCCATCCAAGTATTGACCAGACTCGACGTTGCTTGACGTCAGAGTTCGAACGCGATAGAACAAGATTAAGCGTGATTTGGCCGTAAAATGTCCTTTTTTGGACTACGGTACGGCCAAATCTCTTTCTATCGCGTTCGAACTCTGACGTCAAGCAACGTCGAGTCCGGTCAATACTTGGATGGGAAATAGCCCGGGACCACCGGTTGCCGTAGGCATCGCTTTTGATTTCTTGTCTGAGGCCGAAATACCAATTCTGATTTTTTTTCCAAAAGCATGCTATAAGTACATTGGGCCTAGGCAAAAGATATTGTTTGGTGTGCTACTTATAGCATGCTTTTGGAAAAAAATCAGAATTGGTATTTCGACATCAGACAAGAAATCAAAAGTAATACCTACGGCAGCCGGTGGATTCAAACTATTTCCCATCCAAGTATTGACCGGACTCGACGTTGCTTGACGTCAGAGTTCGAACGCGATAGAACAAGATTCAGCGTGATTTGGCCGTAAAATGTCCTTTTTTGGACTACGGTACGCCAAATCTCGTTCTATCGCGTTCGAACTCTGACGTCAAGCAACGTCGAGTCCGGTCAATACTTAAATGGGAAATAGCCGGGGACGACAGGTTGCCGTAGGCATCGCTTTTGATTTCTTGTCTGAAGCCGAAATACCAATTCTGATTTTTTTTTTCCAAAACCATGCTATAAGTACATTGGGCCTAGGCAAAAGATATTGTTTGGTGGGCTACTTATAGCATGCTTTTGGAAAAAAAATCAGAATTGGTATTTCGACCTCAGACAAGAAATCAAAAGTAATGCCTACGGCAGCCGGTGGATTCAAAATATTTCCCATCCAAGTATTGACCGGACTCGACGTTGCTTGACGTCAGAGTTCGAACGCGATAGAACAAGATTCAGCGTGATTTGGCCGTAAAATGTCCTTTTTTGGACTACGGTACGGCCAAATCTCGTTCTATCGCGTTCAAACCCTGACGTCAAGCAACGTCGAGTCCGGTCAATACTTGGATGGGAAATAGCCCGGGAAACCTGGTTGCCGTAGGCATCGCTTTTGATTTCTTGTCTGAGGCCGAAATACCAATTCTGATTTTTTTTCCAAAAGCATGCTATAAGTACATTGGGCCTAGGCAAAAGATATTGTTTGGTGAGCTACTTATAGCATGCTTTTGGAAAAAAAATCAGAATTGGTATTTCGACCTCAGACAAGAAATCAAAAGTAATGCCTACGGCAGCCGGTGGATTCAAACTATTTCCCATCCAAGTATTGACCGGACTCGAAGCTGATTGACGTCAGAGTTCGAACGCGATAGAACAAGATTCAGCGTGATTTGGCCGTAAAATGTCCTTTTTTGGACTACGGTACGGCTAAATCTCGTTCTATCGCGTTCGAACTCTGACGTCAAGCAACGTCGAGTCCGGTCAATACTTGGATGGGAAATAGCCCTGGACCACCGGTTGCCGTAGGCATCGCTTTTATTTATTGTCTGAGGCCGAAATACCAATTCTGATTTTTTTTTTCCAAAAGCATGCTATAAGTACATTGGGCCTAGGCAAAAGATATTGTTTGGTGGGCTACTTATAGCATGCTTTTGGAAAAAAAATCAGAATTGGTATTTCGACCTCAGACAAGAAATCAAAAGTAATGCCTACGGCAGCCGGTGGATTCAAACTATTTCCCATCCAAGTATTGACCGGGCTCAAAGCTGCTTCACGTCAGAGTTCGAACGCGATAGTACAAGATTTAAAGTGATTTGGTCGTAAAATGTCCTTTTTTGGACTACGGTACGGCCAAATCTCGTTCTATCGCGTTCGAACTCTGACGTCAAGCAACGTCGAGTCCGGTCAATACTTGGATGGGAAATAGCCCGGGACCACCGGTTGCCGTAGGCATCGCTTCTGATTTCTTGTCTGAGGCCGAAATACCAATTCTGATTTTTTTTCCAAAAGCATGCTATAAGTACATTGGGCCTAGGCAAAAGATATTGTTTGGTGAGCTACTTATAGCATGCTTTTGGAAAAAAAATCAGAATTGGTATTTCGACCTCAGACAAGAAATCAAAAGTAATGCCTACGGCAGCCGGTGGATTCAAACTATTTCCCATCCAAGTATTGACCGGACTCGACGTTGCTTGACGTCAGAGTTCGAACGCGATAGAACAAGATTCAGCGTGATTTGGCCGTAAAATGTCCTTTTTTGGACTACGGTACGGCCAAATCTCGTTCTATCGCGTTCGAACTCTGACGTCAAGCAACGTCGAGTCCGGTCAATATTTGGATGGGAAATAGCCCGGGACCACCGGTTGCCGTAGGCATCGCTTTTGATTTCTTTTCTGAGGCCGAAATACCAATTCTGATTTTTTTTCCAAAAGCATACTATAAGTACATTGGGCCTAGGCAAAAAAAATTGTTTTGTGAGCTACTTATAGCATGCTTTTGGAAAAAAAATCAGAATTGGTATTTCGACCTCAGACAAGAAATCAAAAGTAATGCCTACGGCAGCCGGTGGATTCAAACTATTTCCCATCCAAGTATTGACCGGACTCGACGTTGCTTGACGTCAGAGTTCGAACGCGATAGAACAAGATTCAGCGTGATTTGGCCGTAAAATGTCCTTTTTTGTACTACGGTACGCCAAATCTCGTTCTATCGCGTTCGAACTCTGACGTCAAGCAACGTCGAGTCCGGTCAATACTTAAATGGGAAATAGCCGGGGACGACCGGTTGCCGTAGGCATCGCTTTTGATTTCTTGTCTAAGGCCGAAATACCAATTCTGATTTTTTTTCCAAAAGCATGCTATAAGTACATTGGGCCTAGGCAAAAGATGTTGTTTGGTGGGCTACTTATAGCATGCTTTTGGAAAAAAAATCAGAATTGGTATTTCGACATCAGACAAGAAATCAAAAGTAATGCCTACGGCAGCCATTGGATTCAAACTATTTCCCATCCAAGTATTGACCGGACTCGACGTTGCTTGACGTCAGAGTTCGAACGCGATAGAACAAGAATCAGCGTGATTTGGCCGTAAAATGTCCTTTTTGGACTACGGTACGGCCAAATCTCTTTCTATCGCGTTCGAACTCTGACGTCAAGCAACGTCGAGTCCGGTTAATACTTGGATGGAAAATAGCCCGGGACCACCGCTTGCCGTAGGCATCGCTTTTGATTTCTTGTCTGAGGCCGAAATACCAATTCTGATTTTTTATTTTTCAAAAGCATTCTAAAAGTACATTGGGCCTAGGCAAAAGATATTGTTTGGTGGGCTACTTATAGCATGCTTTTGGAAAAAAAATCAGAATTGGTATTTCGACCTCAGACAAGAAATCAAAAGTAATGCCTACGGCAGCCGGTGGATTCAAACTATTTCCCATCCAAGTATTGACCGGACTCGAAGCTGATTGACGTCAGAGTTCGAACGCGATAGAACAAGATTCAGCGTGATTTGGCCGTAAAATGTCCTTTTTTGGACTACGGTACGGCTAAATCTCGTTCTATCGCGTTCGAACTCTGACGTCAAGCAACGTCGAGTCCGGTCAATACTTGGATGGGAAATAGCCCTGGACCACCGGTTGCTGTAGGCATCGCTTTTATTTATTGTCTGAGGCCGAAATACCAATTCTGATTTTTTTTTTCCAAAAGCATGCTATAAGTACATTGGGCCTAGGCAAAAGATATTGTTTGGTGGGCTACTTATAGCATGCTTTTGGAAAAAAAATCAGAATTGGTATTTCGACCTCAGACAAGAAATCAAAAGTAATGCCTACGGCAGCCGGTGGATTCAAACTATTTCCCATCCAAGTATTGACCGGACTCGACGTTGCTTGACGTCAGAGTTCGAACGCGATAGAACAAGATTCAGCGTGATTTGGCCGTAAAATGTCCTTTTTTGGACTACGGTACGCCAAATCTCGTTCTATCGCGTTCGAACTCTGACGTCAAGCAACGTCGAGTCCGGTCAATACTTAAATGGGAAATAGCCGGGGACGACCGGTTGCCGTAGGCATCGCTTTTGATTTCTTGTCTGAGGCCGAAATACCAATTCTGATTTTTTTTCCAAAAGCATGCTATAAGTACATTGGGCCTAGGCAAAAGATGTTGTTTGGTGGGCTACTTATAGCATGCTTTTGGAAAAAAATCAGAATTGGTATTTCGACCTCAGACAAGAAATCAAAAGTAATGCCTACGGCAGCCGGTGGATTCAAACTATTTCCCATCCAAGTATTGACCGGACTCGACGTTGCTTGACGTCAGAGTTCGAACGCGATAGAACAAGATTCAGCGTGATTTGGCCGTAAAATGTCCTTTTTTGGATTACGGTACGGCCAAATCTCGTTCTATCGCGTTCGAACTCTGACGTCAAGCAACGTCGAGTCCGGTCAATACTTGGATGGGAAATAGCCCGGGACCACCGGTTGCCGTCGGCATCGCTTTTGATTTCTTGTCTGAGGCCGAAATACCAATTCTGATTTTTTTTTCCAAAAACATGCTATAAGTACATTGGGCCTAGGCAAAAGATATTGTTTGGTGGGCTACTTATAGCATGCTTTTGGAAAAAAAATCAGAATTGGTATTTCGACCTCAGACAAGAAATCAAAAGTAATGCCTACGGCAGCCGGTGGATTCAAACTATTTCCCATCCAAGTATTGACCGGACTCGAAGCTGATTGACGTCAGAGTTCGAACGCGATAGAACAAGATTCAGCGTGATTTGGCCGTAAAATGTCCTTTTTTGGACTACGGTACGGCCAAATCTCGTTCTATCGCGTTCGAACTCTGACGTCAAGCAACGTCGAGTCCGGTCAATATTTGGATGGGAAATAGCCCGGGACCACCGGTTGCCGTAGGCATCGCTTTTGATTTCTTGTCTGAGGCCGAAATACCAATTCTGATTTTTTTTTCCAAAAGCATACTATAAGTACATTGGGCCTAGGCAAAAAAAATTGTTATGTGAGCTACTTATAGCATGCTTTTGGAAAAAAAATCAGAATTGGTATTTCGACATCAGACAAGAAATCAAAAGTAATGCCTACGGCAGCCATTGGATTCAAACTATTTCCCATCCAAGTATTGACCGGACTCGACGTTGCTTGACGTCAGAGTTCGAACGCGATAGAACAAGATTCAGCGTGATTTGGCCGTAAAATGTCCTTTTTGGACTACGGTACGGCCAAATCTCTTTCTATCGCGTTCGAACTCTGACGTCAAGCAACGTCGAGTCCGGTTAATACTTGGATGGAAAATAGCCCGGGACCACCGCTTGCCGTAGGCATCGCTTTTGATTTCTTGTCTGAGGCCGAAATACCAATTCTGATTTTTTATTTTTCAAAAGCATTCTAAAAGTACATTGGGCCTAGGCAAAAGATATTGTTTGGTGGGCTACTTATAGCATGCTTTTGGAAAAAAAATCAGAATTGGTATTTCGACCTCAGACAAGAAATCAAAAGTAATGCCTACGGCAGCCGGTGGATTCAAACTATTTCCCATCCAAGTATTGACCGGACTCGAAGCTGATTGACGTCAGAGTTCGAACGCGATAGAACAAGATTCAGCGTGATTTGGCCGTAAAATGTCCTTTTTTGGACTACGGTACGGCTAAATCTCGTTCTATCGCGTTCGAACTCTGACGTCAAGCAACGTCGAGTCCGGTCAATACTTGGATGGGAAATAGCCCTGGACCACCGGTTGCCGTCGGCATCGCTTTTATTTATTGTCTGAGGCCGAAATACCAATTCTGATTTTTTTTTCCAAAAGCATGCTATAAGTACATTGGGCCTAGGCAAAAGATATTGTTTGGTGGGCTACTTATAGCATGCTTTTGGAAAAAAAATCAGAATTGGTATTTCGACCTCAGACAAGAAATCAAAAGTAATGCCTACGGCAGCCGGTGGATTCAAACTATTTCCCATCCAAGTATTGACCGGGCTCAAAGCTGCTTCACGTCAGAGTTCGAACGCGATAGTACAAGATTTAAAGTGATTTGGTCGTAAAATGTCCTTTTTTGGACTACGGTACGGCCAAATATCGCTCTATCGCGTTCGAACTCTGACGTCAAGCAACGTCGAGTCCGGTCAATACTTGGATGGGAAATAGCCCGGGACCACCGGTTGCCGTAGGCATCGCTTTTGATTTCTTGTCTGAGGCCGAAATACCAATTCTGATTTTTTTTCCAAAAGCATGCTATAAGTACATTGCGCCTAGGCAAAAGATATTGTTTGGTGAGCTACTTATAGCATGCTTTTGGAAAAAAAATCAGAATTGGTATTTCGACCTCAGACAAGAAATCAAAAGTAATGCCTACGGCAGCCGGTGGATTCAAACTATTTCCCATCCAAGTATTGACCGGACTCGACGTTGCTTGACGTCAGAGTTCGAACGCGATAGAACAAGATTCAGCGTGATTTGGCCGTAAAATGTCCTTTTTTGGACTACGGTACGGCCAAATCTCGTTCTATCGCGTTCGAACTCTGACGTCAAGCAACGTCGAGTCCGGTCAATATTTGGATGGGAAATAGCCCGGGACCACCGGTTGCCGTAGGCATCGCTTTTGATTTCTTGTCTGAGGCCGAAATACCAATTCTGATTTTTTTTCCAAAAGCATACTATAAGTACATTGGGCCTAGGCAAAAAAAATTGTTTTGTGAGCTACTTATAGCATGCTTTTGGAAAAAAAATCAGAATTGGTATTTCGACCTCAGACAAGAAATCAAAAGTAATGCCTACGGCAGCCGGTGGATTCAAACTATTTCCCATCCAAGTATTGACCGGACTCGACGTTGCTTGACGTCAGAGTTCGAACGCGATAGAACAAGATTCAGCGTGATTTGGCCGTAAAATGTCCTTTTTTGTACTACGGTACGCCAAATCTCGTTCTATCGCGTTCGAACTCTGACGTCAAGCAACGTCGAGTCCGGTCAATACTTGGATGGGAAATAGCCCGGGACGAACGGGTGGCGTAGGCATCGCTTTTGATTTCTTGTCTGAGGCCGAAATACCAATTCTGATTTTTTTTCCAAAAGCATGCTATAAGTACATTGGGCCAAGGCAAAAGATGTTGTTTGGTGGGCTACTTATAGCATGCTTTTGGAAAAAAAATCAGAATTGGTATTTCGACCTCAGACAAGAAATCAAAAGTAATGCCTACGGCAGCCGGTGGATTCAAACTATTTCCCATCCAAGTATTGACCGGACTCGACGTTGCTTGACGTCAGAGTTCGAACGCGATAGAACAAGATTCAGCGTGATTTGGCCGTAAAATGTCCTTTTTTGGATTACGGTACGGCCAAATCTCGTTCTATCGCGTTCGAACTCTGACGTCAAGCAACGTCGAGTCCGGTCAATACTTGGATGGGAAATAGCCCGGGACCACCGGTTGCCGTCGGCATCGCTTTTGATTTCTTGTCTGAGGCCGAAATACCAATTCTGATTTTTTTTTCCAAAAACATGCTATAAGTACATTGGGCCTAGGCAAAAGATGTTGTTTGGTGGGCTACTTATAGCATGCTTTTGGAAAAAAAATCAGAATTGGTATTTCGACATCAGACAAGAAATCAAAAGTAATGCCTACGGCAGCCATTGGATTCAAACTATTTCCCATCCAAGTATTGACCGGACTCGACGTTGCTTGACGTCAGAGTTCGAACGCGATAGAACAAGAATCAGCGTGATTTGGCCGTAAAATGTCCTTTTTTGACTACGGTACGGCCAAATCTCGTTCTATCGCGTTCGAACTCTGACGTCAAGCAACGTCGAGTCCGGTCAATACTTGGATGGAAAATAGCCCGGGACCACCGCTTGCCGTAGGCATCGCTTTTGATTTCTTGTCTGAGGCCGAAATACCAATTCTGATTTTTTATTTTTCAAAAGCATTCTAAAAGTACATTGGGCCTAGGCAAAAGATATTGTTTGGTGGGCTACTTATAGCATGCTTTTGGAAAAAAAATCAGAATTGGTATTTCGACATCAGACAAGAAATCAAAAGTAATGCCTACGGCAGCCGGTGGATTCAAACTATTTCCCATCCAAGTATTGACCGGACTCGAAGCTGATTGACGTCAGAGTTCGAACGCGATAGAACAAGATTCAGCGTGATTTGGCCGTAAAATGTCCTTTTTTGGACTACGGTACGGCTAAATCTCGTTCTATCGCGTTCGAACTCTGACGTCAAGCAACGTCGAGTCCGGTCAATACTTGGATGGGAAATAGCCCTGGACCACCGGTTGCCGTAGGCATCGCTTTTATTTATTGTCTGAGGCCGAAATACCAATTCTGATTTTTTTTTCCAAAAGCATGCTATAAGTACATTGGGCCCAGGCAAAAGATATTGTTTGGTGGGCTACTTATAGCATGCTTTTGGAAAAAAAATCAGAATTGGTATTTCGACCTCAGACAAGAAATCAAAAGTAATGCCTACGGCAGCCGGTGGATTCAAACTATTTCCCATCCAAGTATTGACCGGACTCGAAGCTGATTGACGTCAGAGTTCGAACGCGATAGAACAAGATTCAGCGTGATTTGGCCGTAAAATGTCCTTTTTTGGACTACGGTACGGCCAAATCTCGTTCTATCGCGTTCGAACTCTGACGTCAAGCAACGTCGAGTCCGGTCAATACTTGGATGGGAAATAGCCCGGGACCACCGGTTGCCGTAGGCATCGCTTTTGATTTCTTGTCTGAGGCCGAAATACCAATTCTGATTTTTTTTCCAAAAGCATGCTATAAGTACATTGGGCCTAGGCAAAAGATATTGTTTGGTGAGCTACTTATAGCATGCTTTTGGAAAAAAAATCAGAATTGGTATTTCGACCTCAGACAAGAAATCAAAAGTAATGCCTACGGCAGCCGGTGGATTCAAACTATTTCCCATCCAAGTATTGACCGGACTCGACGTTGCTTGACGTCAGCGTTCGAACGCGATAGAACAAGATTCAGCGTGATTTGGCCGTAAAATGTCCTTTTTTGGACTACGGTACGGCCAAATCTCGTTCTATCGCGTTCGAACTCTGACGTCAAGCAACGTCGAGTCCGGTCAATATTTGGATGGGAAATAGCCCGGGACCACCGGTTGCCGTAGGCATCGCTTTTGATTTCTTGTCTGAGGCCGAAATACCAATTCTGATTTTTTTTCCAAAAGCATACTATAAGTACATTGGGCCTAGGCAAAAAAAATTGTTTTGTGAGCTACTTATAGCATGCTTTTGGAAAAAAAATCAGAATTGGTATTTCGACCTCAGACAAGAAATCAAAAGTAATGCCTACGGCAGCCGGTGGATTCAAACTATTTCCCATCCAAGTATTGACCGGACTCGACGTTGCTTGACGTCAGAGTTCGAACGCGATAGAACAAGATTCAGCGTGATTTGGCCGTAAAATGTCCTTTTTTGTACTACGGTACGCCAAATCTCGTTCTATCGCGTTCGAACTCTGACGTCAAGCAACGTCGAGTCCGGTCAATACTTAAATGGGAAATAGCCGGGGACGACAGGTTGCCGTAGGCATCGCTTTTGATTTCTTGTCTGAAGCCGAAATACCAATTCTGATTTTTTTTTTTCCAAAACCATGCTATAAGTACATTGGGCCTAGGCAAAAGATATTGTTTGGTGGGCTACTTATAGCATGCTTTTGGAAAAAAAATCAGAATTGGTATTTCGACCTCAGACAAGAAATCAAAAGTAATGCCTACGGCAGCCGGTGGATTCAAACTATTTCCCATCCAAGTATTGACCGGACTCGACGTTGCTTGACGTCAGAGTTCGAACGCGATAGAACAAGATTCAGCGTGATTTGGCCGTAAAATGTCCTTTTTTGGATTACGGTACTGCCAAATCTCGTTCTATCGCGTTCGAACTCTGACGTCAAGCAACGTCGAGTCCGGTCAATACTTGGATGGGAAATAGTCCGGGACCACCGGTTGCCGTCGGCATCGCTTTTGATTTCTTTTCTGAGGCCGAAATACCAATTCTGATTTTTTTTTCCAAAAACATGCTATAAGTACATTGGGCCTAGGCAAAAGATGTTGTTTGGTGGGCTACTTATAGCATGCTTTTGGAAAAAAAAATCAGAATTGGTATTTCGACCTCAGACAAGAAATCAAAAGTAATGCCTACGGCAGCCATTGGATTCAAACTATTTCCCATCCAAGTATTGACCGGACTCGACGTTGCTTGACGTCAGAGTTCGAACGCGATAGAACAAGAATCAGCGTGATTTGGCCGTAAAATGTCCTTTTTGGACTACGGTACGGCCAAATCTCTTTCTATCGCGTTCGAACTCTGACGTCAAGCAACGTCGAGTCCGGTTAATACTTGGATGGAAAATAGCCCGGGACCACCGCTTGCCGTAGGCATCGCTTTTGATTTCTTGTCTGAGGCCGAAATACCAATTCTGATTTTTTTTTTTCCAAAAGCATTCTAAAAGTACATTGGGCCTAGGCAAAAGATATTGTTTGGTGGGCTACTTATAGCATGCTTTTGGAAAAAAAATCAGAATTGGTATTTCGACATCAGACAAGAAATCAAAAGCGATGCCTACGGCAGCCGGTGGATTCAAACTATTTCCCATCCAAGTATTGACCGGACTCGACGTTGCTTGACGTCAGAGTTCGAACGCGATAGAACAAGAATCAGCGTGATTTGGCCGTAAAATGTCCTTTTTGGACTACGGTACGGCCAAATCTCTTTCTATCGCGTTCGAACTCTGACGTCAAGCAACGTCGAGTCCGGTCAATACTTGGATGGGAAATAGCCCGGGACCATCGGTTGCCGTAGCTACGTAGGCATCGCTTTTGATTTTTTGTCTGAGGCCGAAATACCAATTCTGATTTTTTTTCCAAAAGCATGCTATAAGTACATTGGGCCTAGGCAAATATATTGTTTGGTGGGCTACTTATAGCATGCTTTTGGAAAAAAAAATTAGAATTGATATTTCCACCTCAGACAAGAAATCGAAAGTAATGCCTACGGCAGCCGGTGGATTCAAACTATTTCCCATCCAAGTATTGACCGGACTCGACGTTGCTTGACGTCAGAGTTCGAACGCGATAGAACAAGATTCAGCGTGATTTGGCCGTAAAATGTCCTTTTTTGTACTACGGTACGCCAAATCTCGTTCTATCGCGTTCGAACTCTGACGTCAAGCAACGTCGAGTCCGGTCAATACTTAAATGGGAAATAGCCGGGGACGACAGGTTGCCGTAGGCATCGCTTTTGATTTCTTGTCTGAAGCCGAAATACCAATTCTGATTTTTTTTTCCAAAACCATGCTATAAGTACATTGGGCCTAGGCAAAAGATATTGTTTGGTGGGCTACTTATAGCATGCTTTTGGAAAAAAAAATCAGAATTGGTATTTCGACCTCAGACAAGAAATCAAAAGTAATGCCTACGGCAGCCATTGGATTCAAACTATTTCCCATCCAAGTATTGACCGGACTCGAAGCTGATTGACGTCAGAGTTCGAACGCGATAGAACAAGAATCAGCGTGATTTGGCCGTAAAATGTCCTTTTTGGACTACGGTACGGCCAAATCTCTTTCTATCGCGTTCGAACTCTGACGTCAAGCAACGTCGAGTCCGGTTAATACTTGGATGGAAAATAGCCCGGGACCACCGCTTGCCGTAGGCATCGCTTTTGATTTCTTGTCTGAGGCCGAAATACCAATTCTGATTTTTTTCTTCCAAAAGCATTCTAAAAGTACATTGGGCCTAGGCAAAAGATATTGTTTGGTGGGCTACTTATAGCATGCTTTTGGAAAAAAAATCAGAATTGGTATTTCGACCTCAGACAAGAAATCAAAAGCGATGCCTACGGTAGCCGGTGGATTCAAACTATTTCCCATCCAAGTATTGACCGGACTCGACGTTGCTTGACGTCAGAGTTCGAACGCGATAGAACAAGATTCAGCGTGATTTGGCCGTAAAATGTCCTTTTTTGGACTACGGTACGGCCAAATCTCGTTCTATCGCGTTCGAACTCTGACGTCAAGCAACGTCGAGTCCGGTCAATACTTGGATGGGAAATAGCCCGGGACCACCGGTTGCCGTAGCTACGTAGGCATCGCTTTTGATTTTTTGTCTGAGGCCGAAATACCAATTCTGATTTTTTTTCCAAAAGCATGCTATAAGTACATTGGGCCTAGGCAAAATATATGGTTTGGTGGGCTACTTATAGCATGCTTTTGGAAAAAAAAAATTAGAATTGATATTTCGACCTCAGACAAGAAATCGAAAGTAATGCCTACGGCAGCCGGTGGATTCAAACTATTTCCAATCCAAGTATTGATCAAACTCGACGTTGCTTGACGTCAGAGTTCGAACGCGATAGAACAAGATTCAGCGTGATTTGGCCGTAAAATGTCCTTTTTTGGACTACGGTACGGCCAAATCTCGTTCTATCGCGTTCGAACTCTGACGTCAAGCAACGTCGAGTCCGGTCAATACTTGGATGGGAAATAGCCCGGGACCACCGGTTGCCGTAGGCATCGCTTTTGATTTCTTGTCTGAGGCCGAAATACCAATTCTGATTTTTTTTTCCAAAAGCATGCTATAAGTACATTGGGCCTAGGCAAAAGAAATTGTTTGGTGGGCTACTTATAGCATGCTTTTGTAAAATAATCAGAATTGGTATTTCGACCTCAGACAAGAAATCAAAAGTAATGCCTACGGCAGCCGGTGGATTTAAACTATTTCCCATCCAAGTATTGACCGGACTCGACGTTGCTTGACGTCAGAGCTCGAACGCGATAGAACAAGATTCAGCGTGATTTGGCAGTAAAATGTCCTTTTTTGGACTACGGTACGGCCAAATTTCGTTCTATCGCGTTCGAACTCTGACTTGAAGCAACGTCGAGTCCGGTCAATACTTGGATGGGAAATAGCCCGGGACCACCGGTTGCCGTAGGCATCGCTTTTGATTTCTTGTCTTTAGCCGAGATACCAATTCTGATTTTTTTTCCAAAAGCATGCTATAAGTACATTGGGCCTAGGCAAAAGATATTGTTTGGTGAGCTACTTATAGCATGCTTTTGGAAAAAAAAATCAGAATTGGTATTTCGACATCAGACAAGAAATCAAAAGTAATGCCTACGGCAGCCGGTGGATTCAAACTATTTCCCATCCAAGTATTGACCGGACTCGAAGCTGATTGACGTCAGAGTTCGAACGCGATAGAACAAGATTCAGCGTGATTTGGCCGTAAAATGTCCTTTTTTGGACTACGGTACGGCTAAATCTCGTTCTATCGCGTTCGAACTCTGACGTCAAGCAACGTCGAGTCCGGTCAATACTTGGATGGGAAATAGCCCTGGACCACCGGTTGCCGTAGGCATCGCTTTTATTTATTGTCTGAGGCCGAAATACCAATTCTGATTTTTTTTTCCAAAAGCATGCTATAAGTACATTGGGCCTAGGCAAAAGATATTGTATGGTGGGCTACTTATAGCATGCTTTTGGAAAAAAAATCAGAATTGGTATTTCGACCTCAGACAAGAAATCAAAAGTAATGCCTACGGCAGCCGGTGGATTCAAACTATTTCCCATCCAAGTATTGACCGGACTAGAAGCTGATTGACGTCAGAGTTCGAACGCGATAGAACAAGATTCAGCGTGATTTGGACGTAAAATGTCCTTTTTTGGACTACGGTACGGCCAAATCTCGTTCTATCGCGTTCGAACTCTGACGTCAAGCAACGTCGAGTCCGGTCAATACTTGGATGGGAAATAGCCCGGGACCACCGGTTGCCGTAGGCATCGCTTTTGATTTCTTGTCTGAGGCCGAAATACCAATTCTGATTTTTTTTCCAAAAGCATGCTATAAGTACATTGGGCCTAGGCAAAAGAAATTGTTTGGTGAGCTACTTATAGTATGCTTTTGGAAAAAAAATCAGAATTGGTATTTCGACCTCAGACAAGAAATCAAAAGTAATGCCTACGGCAGCCGGTGGATTCAAACTATTTCCCATCCAAGTATTGGCCGGACTCGACGTTGCTTGACGTCAGAGTTCGAACGCGATAGAACAAGATTCAGCGTGATTTGGCCGTAAAATGTCCTTTTTTGGACTACGGTACGGCCAAATCTCGTTCTATCGCGTTCGAACTCTGACGTCAAGCAACGTCGAGTCCGGTCAATATTTGGATGGGAAATAGCCCGGGACCACCGGTTGCCGTAGGCATCGCTTTTGATTTCTTGTCTGAGGCCGAAATACCAATTCTGATTTTTTTTCCAAAAGCATACTATAAGTACATTGGGCCTAGGCAAAAAAAATTGTTATGTGAGCTACTTATAGCATGCTTTTGGAAAAAAAATCAGAATTGGTATTTCGACCTCAGACAAGAAATCAAAAGTAATGCCTACGGCAGCCGGTGGATTCAAACTATTTCCCATCCAAGTATTGACCGGACTAGAAGCTTCTTGACGTCAGAGTTCGAACGCGATAGAACAAGATTCAGCGTGATTTGGCCGTAAAATGTCCTTTTTTGGACTACGGTACGGCCAAATCTCGTTCTATCGCGTTCGAACTCTGACGTCAACCAACGTCGAGTCCGGTCAATACTTGGATGGGAAATAGCCCTGGACCACCGGTTGCCGTAGGCATCGCTTTTGATTTCTTCTCTGAGGCCGAAATACCAATTCTGATTTTTTTTTCCAAAAGCATGCTATAAGTACATTGGGCCTAGGCAAAAGATATTGTTTGGTGAGCTACTTATAGCCGTCTTTTGGAAAAAAAAATCAGAATTGGTATTTCGACCTCAGACAAGAAATCAAAAGTAATGCCTACGGCAGCCGGTGGGTTCAAACTATTTCCCATCCAAGTATTGACCGGACTCGACGTTGCTTGACGTCAGAGTTCGAACGCGATAGAACAAGATTCAGCGTGATTTGGCCGTAAAATGTCCTTTTTTGGACTACGGTACGGCCAAATCTCGTTCTATCGCGTTCAAACTCTGACGTCAAGCAACGTCGAGTCCGGTCAATATTTGGATGGGAAATAGCCCGGGACCACCGGTTGCCGTAGGCATCGCTTTTCATATTTTGTCTGAGGCCGAAATACCAATTCTGTTTTTTTTTTTCCAAAAGCATGCTATAAGTACATTGGGCCTAGGCAAAAGATATTGTTTGGTGAGCTTCTTATAGCATGCTTTTGGAAAAAAAATCAGAATTGGTATTTCGACCTCAGACAAGAAATCAAAAGTAATGCCTACGGCAGCCGGTGGATTCAAACTATTTCCCATCCAAGTATTGACCGGACTCGACGTTGCTTGACGTCAGAGTTCGAACGCGATAGAACAAGATTCAGCGTGATTTGGCCGTAAAATGTCCTTTTTTGGACTACGGTACGGCCAAATCTCGTTCTATCGCGTTCGAACTCTGACGTCAAGCAACGTCGAGTCCGGTCAATATTTGTATGGAAAAATAGCCCAGGACCACCGGTTGCCGTCGGCATCGCTTTTGATTTCTTGTCTGAGGCCGAAATACCAATTCTGATTTTTTTTCCAAAAGCATGCTATAAGCACTTTGGGCCTATGCAAAAAATATTGTTTAGTGGGCTACTTATAGCATGCTTTCGGAAAAAAAAATCAAAATTGGTATTTCGACCTCAGACAAGAAATCAAAAGTAATGCCTACGGCAGCCGGTGGATTCAAACTATTTCCCATCCAAGTATTGACCGGACTCGAAGCTGATTGACGTCAGAGTTCGAACGCGATAGAACAAGATTCAGCGTGATTTGGCCGTAAAATGTCCTTTTTTGGACTACGGTACGGCCAAATCTCGTTCTATCGCGTTCGAACTCTGACGTCAACCAACGTCGAGTCCGGTCAATACTTGGATGGGAAATAGCCCGGGAACACCGGTTGCCGTAGGCATCGCTTTTCATTTCTTCTCTGAGGCCGAAATACCAATTCTGATTTTTTTTTCCAAAAGCATGCTATAAGTACATTGGGCCTAGGCAAAAGATATTGTTTGGTGAGCTACTTATAGCCGTCTTTTGGAAAAAAAATCAGAATTGGTATTTCGACCTCAGACAAGAAATCAAAAGTAATGCCTACGGCAGCCGGTGGATTCAAACTATTTCCCATCCAAGTATTGACCGGACTCGACGTTGCTTGACGTCAGAGTTCGAACGCGATAGAACAAGAATCAGCGTGATTTGGCCGTAAAATGTCCGTTTTGGACTACGGTACGGCCAAATCTCTTTCTATCGCGTTCGAACTCTGACGTCAAGCAACGTCGAGTCCGGTTAATACTTGGATGGAAAATAGCCCGGGACCACCGCTTGCCGTAGGCATCGCTTTTGATTTCTTGTCTGAGGCCGAAATACCAATTCTGATTTTTTTCTTCCAAAAGCATTCTAAAAGTACATTGGGCCTAGGCAAAAGATATTGTTTGGTGGGCTACTTATAGCATGCTTTTGGAAAAAAAATCAGAATTGGTATTTCGACCTCAGACAAGAAATCAAAAGCGATGCCTACGGTAGCCGGTGGATTCAAACTATTTCCCATCCAAGTATTGACCGGACTCGACGTTGCTTGACGTCAGAGCTCGAACGCGATAGAACAAGATTCAGCGTGATTTGGCAGTAAAATGTCCTTTTTTGGACTACGGTACGGCCAAATTTCGTTCTATCGCGTTCGAACTCTGACTTGAAGCAACGTCGAGTCCGGTCAATACTTGGATGGGAAATAGCCCGGGACCACCGGTTGCCGTAGGCATCGCTTTTGATTTCTTGTCTTTAGCCGAGATACCAATTCTGATTTTTTTTCCAAAAGCATGCTATAAGTACATTGGGCCTAGGCAAAAGATATTGTTTGGTGAGCTACTTATAGCATGCTTTTGGAAAAAAAAATCAGAATTGGTATTTCGACATCAGACAAGAAATCAAAAGTAATGCCTACGGCAGCCGGTGGATTCAAACTATTTCCCATCCAAGTATTGACCGGACTCGAAGCTGATTGACGTCAGAGTTCGAACGCGATAGAACAAGATTCAGCGTGATTTGGCCGTAAAATGTCCTTTTTTGGACTACGGTACGGCCAAATCTCGTTCTATCGCGTTCGAACTCTGACGTCAAGCAACGTCGAGTCCGGTCAATACTTGGATGGGAAATAGCCCGGGACCACCGGTTGCCGTAGCTACGTAGGCATCGCTTTTGATTTTTTGTCTGAGGCCGAAATACCAATTCTGATTTTTTTTCCAAAAGCATGCTATAAGTACATTGGGCCTAGGCAAAATATATGGTTTGGTGGGCTACTTATAGCATGCTTTTGGAAAAAAAAAATTAGAATTGATATTTCGACCTCAGACAAGAAATCGAAAGTAATGCCTACGGCAGCCGGTGGATTCAAACTATTTCCAATCCAAGTATTGATCAAACTCGACGTTGCTTGACGTCAGAGTTCGAACGCGATAGAACAAGATTCAGCGTGATTTGGCCGTAAAATGTCCTTTTTTGGACTACGGTACGGCCAAATCTCGTTCTATCGCGTTCGAACTCTGACGTCAAGCAACGTCGAGTCCGGTCAATACTTGGATGGGAAATAGCCCGGGACCACCGGTTGCCGTAGGCATCGCTTTTGATTTCTTGTCTGAGGCCGAAATACCAATTCTGATTTTTTTTTCCAAAAGCATGCTATAAGTACATTGGGCCTAGGCAAAAGAAATTGTTTGGTGGGCTACTTATAGCATGCTTTTGTAAAATAATCAGAATTGGTATTTCGACCTCAGACAAGAAATCAAAAGTAATGCCTACGGCAGCCGGTGGATTTAAACTATTTCCCATCCAAGTATTGACCGGACTCGACGTTGCTTGACGTCAGAGCTCGAACGCGATAGAACAAGATTCAGCGTGATTTGGCAGTAAAATGTCCTTTTTTGGACTACGGTACGGCCAAATTTCGTTCTATCGCGTTCGAACTCTGACTTGAAGCAACGTCGAGTCCGGTCAATACTTGGATGGGAAATAGCCCGGGACCACCGGTTGCCGTAGGCATCGCTTTTGATTTCTTGTCTTTAGCCGAGATACCAATTCTGATTTTTTTTCCAAAAGCATGCTATAAGTACATTGGGCCTAGGCAAAAGATATTGTTTGGTGAGCTACTTATAGCATGCTTTTGGAAAAAAAAATCAGAATTGGTATTTCGACATCAGACAAGAAATCAAAAGTAATGCCTACGGCAGCCGGTGGATTCAAACTATTTCCCATCCAAGTATTGACCGGACTAGAAGCTGATTGACGTCAGAGTTCGAACGCGATAGAACAAGATTCAGCGTGATTTGGCCGTAAAATGTCCTTTTTTGGACTACGGTACGGCTAAATCTCGTTCTATCGCGTTCGAACTCTGACGTCAAGCAACGTCGAGTCCGGTCAATACTTGGATGGGAAATAGCCCTGGACCACCGGTTGCCGTAGGCATCGCTTTTATTTATTGTCTGAGGCCGAAATACCAATTCTGATTTTTTTTTCCAAAAGCATGCTATAAGTACATTGGGCCTAGGCAAAAGATATTGTATGGTGGGCTACTTATAGCATGCTTTTGGAAAAAAAATCAGAATTGGTATTTCGACCTCAGACAAGAAATCAAAAGTAATGCCTACGGCAGCCGGTGGATTCAAACTATTTCCCATCCAAGTATTGACCGGACTAGAAGCTGATTGACGTCAGAGTTCGAACGCGATAGAACAAGATTCAGCGTGATTTGGCCGTAAAATGTCCTTTTTTGGACTACGGTACGGCCAAATCTCGTTCTATCGCGTTCGAACTCTGACGTCAAGCAACGTCGAGTCCGGTCAATACTTGGATGGGAAATAGCCCGGGACCACCGGTTGCCGTAGGCATCGCTTTTGATTTCTTGTCTGAGGCCGAAATACCAATTCTGATTTTTTTTCCAAAAGCATGCTATAAGTACATTGGGCCTAGGCAAAAGAAATTGTTTGGTGAGCTACTTATAGCATGCTTTTGGAAAAAAAATCAGAATTGGTATTTCGACCTCAGACAAGAAATCAAAAGTAATGCCTACGGCAGCCGGTGGATTCAAACTATTTCCCATCCAAGTATTGGCCGGACTCGACGTTGCTTGACGTCAGAGTTCGAACGCGATAGAACAAGATTCAGCGTGATTTGGCCGTAAAATGTCCTTTTTTGGACTACGGTACGGCCAAATCTCGTTCTATCGCGTTCGAACTCTGACGTCAAGCAACGTCGAGTCCGGTCAATATTTGGATGGGAAATAGCCCGGGACCACCGGTTGCCGTAGGCATCGCTTTTGATTTCTTGTCTGAGGCCGAAATACCAATTCTGATTTTTTTTCCAAAAGCATACTATAAGTACATTGGGCCTAGGCAAAAAAAATTGTTATGTGAGCTACTTATAGCATGCTTTTGGAAAAAAAATCAGAATTGGTATTTCGACCTCAGACAAGAAATCAAAAGTAATGCCTACGGCAGCCGGTGGATTCAAACTATTTCCCATCCAAGTATTGACCGGACTAGAAGCTTCTTGACGTCAGAGTTCGAACGCGATAGAACAAGATTCAGCGTGATTTGGCCGTAAAATGTCCTTTTTTGGACTACGGTACGGCCAAATCTCGTTCTATCGCGTTCGAACTCTGACGTCAACCAACGTCGAGTCCGGTCAATACTTGGATGGGAAATAGCCCTGGACCACCGGTTGCCGTAGGCATCGCTTTTGATTTCTTCTCTGAGGCCGAAATACCAATTCTGATTTTTTTTTCCAAAAGCATGCTATAAGTACATTGGGCCTAGGCAAAAGATATTGTTTGGTGAGCTACTTATAGCCGTCTTTTGGAAAAAAAAAATCAGAATTGGTATTTCGACCTCAGACAAGAAATCAAAAGTAATGCCTACGGCAGCCGGTGGGTTCAAACTATTTCCCATCCAAGTATTGACCGGACTCGACGTTGCTTGACGTCAGAGTTCGAACGCGATTGAACAAGATTCAGCGTGATTTGGCCGTAAAATGTCCTTTTTTGGACTACGGTACGGCCAAATCTCGTTCTATCGCGTTCAAACTCTGACGTCAAGCAACGTCGAGTCCGGTCAATATTTGGATGGGAAATAGCCCGGGACCACCGGTTGCCGTAGGCATCGCTTTTCATATTTTGTCTGAGGCCGAAATACCAATTCTGTTTTTTTTTTTCCAAAAGCATGCTATAAGTACATTGGGCCTAGGCAAAAGATATTGTTTGGTGAGCTTCTTATAGCATGCTTTTGGAAAAAAAATCAGAATTGGTATTTCGACCTCAGACAAGAAATCAAAAGTAATGCCTACGGCAGCCGGTGGATTCAAACTATTTCCCATCCAAGTATTGACCGGACTCGACGTTGCTTGACGTCAGAGTTCGAACGCGATAGAACAAGATTCAGCGTGATTTGGCCGTAAAATGTCCTTTTTTGGACTACGGTACGGCCAAATCTCGTTCTATCGCGTTCGAACTCTGACGTCAAGCAACGTCGAGTCCGGTCAATATTTGTATGGAAAAATAGCCCAGGACCACCGGTTGCCGTCGGCATCGCTTTTGATTTCTTGTCTGAGGCCGAAATACCAATTCTGATTTTTTTTCCAAAAGCATGCTATAAGCACTTTGGGCCTATGCAAAAAATATTGTTTAGTGGGCTACTTATAGCATGCTTTCGGAAAAAAAAATCAAAATTGGTATTTCGACCTCAGACAAGAAATCAAAAGTAATGCCTACGGCAGCCGGTGGATTCAAACTATTTCCCATCCAAGTATTGACCGGACTCGAAGCTGATTGACGTCAGAGTTCGAACGCGATAGAACAAGATTCAGCGTGATTTGGCCGTAAAATGTCCTTTTTTGGACTACGGTACGGCCAAATCTCGTTCTATCGCGTTCGAACTCTGACGTCAACCAACGTCGAGTCCGGTCAATACTTGGATGGGAAATAGCCCGGGAACACCGGTTGCCGTAGGCATCGCTTTTCATTTCTTCTCTGAGGCCGAAATACCAATTCTGATTTTTTTTTCCAAAAGCATGCTATAAGTACATTGGGCCTAGGCAAAAGATATTGTTTGGTGAGCTACTTATAGCCGTCTTTTGGAAAAAAAATCAGAATTGGTATTTCGACCTCAGACAAGAAATCAAAAGTAATGCCTACGGCAGCCGGTGGATTCAAACTATTTCCCATCCAAGTATTGACCGGACTCGACGTTGCTTGACGTCAGAGTTCGAACGCGATAGAACAAGATTCAGCGTGATTTGGCCGTAAAATGTCCTTTTTTGGACTACGGTACGGCCAAATCTCGTTCTATCGCGTTCAAACTCTGACGTCAAGCAACGTCGAGTCCGGTCAATATTTGGATGGGAAATAGCCCGGGACCATTTGCCGGGATGGGTTGCCGTAGGCATCGCTTTTCATATTTTGTCTGAGGCCGAAATACCAATTCTTTTTTTTTTTTCCAAAAGCATGCTATAAGCACTTTGGGCCTATGCAAAACATATTGTTTGGTAAGCTACTTATAGCATGCTTTTGGAAAAAAAATCAGAATTGGTATTTCGACCTCAGACAAAAAAATCAAAAGTAATGCCTACGGCAGCCGGTGGATTCAAACTATTTCCCATCCAAGTATTGACCTGACTCGACGTTGCTTGACGTCAGAGTTCGAACGCGATAGAACAAGATTCAGCGTGATTTGGCCGTAAAATGTCCTTTTTTGGACTACGGTACGGCCAAATCTCGTTCTATCGCGTTCGAACTCTGACGTCAAGCAACGTCGAGTCCGGTCAATACTTGGATGGGAAAAAGCCCTGGACCACCGGTTGCCGTAGGCATCGCTTTTGATTTTTTGTCTGAGGCCGAAATACCAATTCTGATTTTTTTTCCAAAAGCATGCTATAAGTACATTGGGCCTAGGCAAAAGATATTGTTTGGTGGGCTACTTATAGCATGCTTTTGGAAAAAAAATCAGAATTGGTATTTCGACCTCAGACAAGATATCAAAAATAATGCCTACGGCAGCCGGTGGATTCAAACTATTTCCCATCCAAGTATTGACCGGACTCGAAGCTGCTTGACGTCAGAGTTCGAACGCGATAGAACAAGATTCAGCGTGATTTGGCCGTAAAATGTCCTTTTTTGGACTACGGTACGGCCAAATCTCGTTCTATCGCGTTCGAACTCTGACGTCAAGCAACGTCGAGTCCGGTCAATACTTGGATGGGAAATAGCCCGGGACCCCCGGTTGCCGTAGGCATCGCTTTTGATTTCTTGTCTGAGGCCGAAATACCAATTCTGATTTTTTTTCCAAAAGCATACTATAAGTACATTGGGCCTAGGCAAAAAAAATTGTTTTGTGAGCTACTTATAGCATGCTTTTGGAAAAAAAATCAGAATTGGTATTTCGACCTCAGACAAGAAATCAAAAGTAATGCCTACGGCAGCCGGTGGATTCAAACTATTTCCCATCCAAGTATTGACCGGACTCGACGTTGCTTGACGTCAGAGTTCGAACGCGATAGAACAAGATTCAGCGTGATTTGGCCGTAAAATGTCCTTTTATGTACTACGGTACGCCAAATCTCGTTCTATCGCGTTCGAACTCTGACGTCAAGCAACGTCGAGTCCGGTCAATACTTAAATGGGAAATAGCCGGGGACGACAGGTTGCCGTAGGCATCGCTTTTGATTTCTTGTCTGAAGCCGAAATACCAATTCTGATTTTTTTTTTTCCAAAACCATGCTATAAGTACATTGGGCCTAGGCAAAAGATATTGTTTGGTGGGCTACTTATAGCATGCTTTTGGAAAAAAAATCAGAATTGGTATTTCGACCTCAGACAAGAAATCAAAAGTAATGCCTACGGCAGCCGGTGGATTCAAACTATTTCCCATCCAAGTATTGACCGGACTCGACGTTGCTTGACGTCAGAATTCGAACGCGATAGAACAAGATTCAGCGTGATTTGGCCGTAAAATGTCCTTTTTTGGATTACGGTACTGCCAAATCTCGTTCTATCGCGTTCGAACTCTGACGTCAAGCAACGTCGAGTCCGGTCAATACTTGGATGGGAAATAGCCCGGGACCACCGGTTGCCGTCGGCATCGCTTTTGATTTCTTGTCTGAGGCCGAAATACCAATTCTGATTTTTTTTTTCCAAAAACATGCTATAAGTACATTGGGCCTAGGCAAAAGATGTTGTTTGGTGGGCTACTTATAGCATGCTTTTGGAAAAAAAAATCAGAATTGGTATTTCGACCTCAGACAAGAAATCAAAAGTAATGCCTACGGCAGCCATTGGATTCAAACTATTTCCCATCCAAGTATTGACCGGACTCGACGTTGCTTGACGTCAGAGTTCGAACGCGATAGAACAAGAATCAGCGTGATTTGGCCGTAAAATGTCCTTTTATGTACTACGGTACGCCAAATCTCGTTCTATCGCGTTCGAACTCTGACGTCAAGCAACGTCGAGTCCGGTCAATACTTAAATGGGAAATAGCCGGGGACGACAGGTTGCCGTAGGCATCGCTTTTGATTTCTTGTCTGAGGCCGAAATACCAATTCTGATTTTTTTTTTCCAAAAGCATTCTAAAAGTACATTGGGCCTAGGCAAAAGATATTGTTTGGTGGGCTACTTATAGCATGCTTTTGGAAAAAAAATCAGAATTGGTATTTCGACATCAGACAAGAAATCAAAAGCGATGCCTACGGCAGCCGGTGGATTCAAACTATTTCCCATCCAAGTATTGACCGGACTCGACGTTGCTTGACGTCAGAGTTCGAACGCGATAGAACAAGATTCAGCGTGATTTGGCCGTAAAATGTCCTTTTTTGGACTACGGTACGGCCAAATCTCGTTCTATCGCGTTCGAACTCTGACGTCAAGCAACGTCGAGTCCGGTCAATACTTGGATGGGAAATAGCCCGGGACCACCGGTTGCCGTAGCTACGTAGGCATCGCTTTTGATTTTTTGTCTGAGGCCGAAATACCAATTCTGATTTTTTTTCCAGAAGCATGCTATAAGTACATTGGGCCTAGGCAAATATATTGTTTGGTGGGCTACTTATAGCATGCTTTTGGAAAAAAAAAATTAGAATTGATATTTCGACCTCAGACAAGAAATCGAAAGTAATGCCTACGGCAGCCGGTGGATTCAAACTATTTCCCATCCAAGTATTGACCGGACTCGACGTTGCTTGACGTCAGAGTTCGAACGCGATAGAACAAGATTCAGCGTGATTTGGCCGTAAAATGTCCTTTTTTGGACTACGGTACGGCCAAATCTCGTTCTATCGCGTTCGAACTCTGACGTCAACCAACGTCGAGTCCGGTCAATACTTGGATGGGAAATAGCCCGGGAACACCGGTTGCCGTAGGCATCGCTTTTCATTTCTTCTCTGAGGCCGAAATACCAATTCTGATTTTTTTTTCCAAAAGCATGCTATAAGTACATTGGGCCTAGGCAAAAGAAATTGTTTGGTGAGCTACTTATAGCCGTCTTTTGGAAAAAAAATCAGAATTGGTATTTCGACCTCAGACAAGAAATCAAAAGTAATGCCTACGGCAGCCGGTGGATTCAAACTATTTCCCATCCAAGTATTGACCGGACTCGACGTTGCTTGACGTCAGAGTTCGAACGCGATAGAACAAGATTCAGCGTGATTTGGCCGTAAAATGTCCTTTTTTGGACTACGGTACGGCCAAATCTCGTTCTATCGCGTTCAAACTCTGACGTCAAGCAACGTCGAGTCCGGTCAATATTTGGATGGGAAATAGCCCGGGACCATTTGCCGGGATGGGTTGCCGTAGGCATCGCTTTTCATATTTTGTCTGAGGCCGAAATACCAATTCTGTTTTTTTTTTCCAAAAGCATGCTATAAGCACTTTGGGCCTATGCAAAACATATTGTTTGGTAAGCTACTTATAGCATGCTTTTGGAAAAAAAATCAGAATTGGTATTTCGACCTCAGACAAAAAAATCAAAAGTAATGCCTACGGCAGCCGGTGGATTCAAACTATTTCCCATCCAAGTATTGACCGGACTCGACGTTGCTTGACGTCAGAGTTCGAACGCGATAGAACAAGATTCAGCGTGATTTGGCCGTAAAATGTCCTTTTTTGGACTACGGTACGGCCAAATCTCGTTCTATCGCGTTCGAACTCTGACGTCAAGCAACGTCGAGTCCGGTCAATATTTGGATGGGAAATAGCCCGGGACCACCGGTTGCCGTAGGCATCGCTTTTGATTTCTTGTCTGAGGCCGAAATACCAATTCTGATTTTTTTTCCAAAAGCATACTATAAGTACATTGGGCCTAGGCAAAAAAAATTGTTATGTGAGCTACTTATAGCATGCTTTTGGAAAAAAAATCAGAATTGGTATTTCGACCTCAGACAAGAAATCAAAAGTAATGCCTACGGCAGCTGGTGGATTCAAACTATTTCCCATCCAAGTATTGACCGGACTAGAAGCTTCTTGACGTCAGAGTTCGAACGCGATAGAACAAGATTCAGCGTGATTTGGCCGTAAAATGTCCTTTTTTGGACTACGGTACGGCCAAATCTCGTTCTATCGCGTTCGAACTCTGACGTCAACCAACGTCGAGTCCGGTCAATACTTGGATGGGAAATAGCCCGGGAACACCGGTTGCCGTAGGCATCGCTTTTCATTTCTTCTCTGAGGCCGAAATACCAATTCTGATTTTTTTTTCCAAAAGCATGCTATAAGTACATTGGGCCTAGGCAAAAGATATTGTTTGGTGAGCTACTTATAGCCGTCTTTTGGAAAAAAAAATCAGAATTGGTATTTCGACCTCAGACAAGAAATCAAAAGTAATGCCTACGGCAGCCGGTGGATTCAAACTATTTCCCATCCAAGTATTGACCGGACTCGACGTTGCTTGACGTCAGAGTTCGAACGCGATTGAACAAGATTCAGCGTGATTTGGCCGTAAAATGTCCTTTTTTGGACTACGGTACGGCCAAATCTCGTTCTATCGCGTTCAAACTCTGACGTCAAGCAACGTCGAGTCCGGTCAATATTTGGATGGGAAATAGCCCGGGACCACCGGTTGCCGTAGGCATCGCTTTTCATATTTTGTCTGAGGCCGAAATACCAATTCTGTTTTTTTTTTTCCAAAAGCATGCTATAAGTACATTGGGCCTAGGCAAAAGATATTGTTTGGTGAGCTTCTTATAGCATGCTTTTGGAAAAAAAATCAGAATTGGTATTTCGACCTCAGACAAGAAATCAAAAGTAATGCCTACGGCAGCCGGTGGATTCAAACTATTTCCCATCCAAGTATTGACCGGACTCGACGTTGCTTGACGTCAGAGTTCGAACGCGATAGAACAAGATTCAGCGTGATTTGGCCGTAAAATGTCCTTTTTTGGACTACGGTACGGCCAAATCTCGTTCTATCGCGTTCGAACTCTGACGTCAACCAACGTCGAGTCCGGTCAATACTTGGATGGGAAATAGCCCGGGAACACCGGTTGCCGTAGGCATCGCTTTTCATTTCTTCTCTGAGGCCGAAATACCAATTCTGATTTTTTTTTCCAAAAGCATGCTATAAGTACATTGGGCCTAGGCAAAAGATATTGTTTGGTGAGCTACTTATAGCCGTCTTTTGGAAAAAAAAATCAGAATTGGTATTTCGACCTCAGACAAGAAATCAAAAGTAATGCCTACGGCAGCCGGTGGATTCAAACTATTTCCCATCCAAGTATTGACCGGACTCGACGTTGCTTGACGTCAGAGTTCGAACGCGATTGAACAAGATTCAGCGTGATTTGGCCGTAAAATGTCCTTTTTTGGACTACGGTACGGCCAAATCTCGTTCTATCGCGTTCAAACTCTGACGTCAAGCAACGTCGAGTCCGGTCAATATTTGGATGGGAAATAGCCCGGGACCACCGGTTGCCGTAGGCATCGCTTTTCATATTTTGTCTGAGGCCGAAATACCAATTCTGTTTTTTTTTTTCCAAAAGCATGCTATAAGTACATTGGGCCTAGGCAAAAGATATTGTTTGGTGAGCTTCTTATAGCATGCTTTTGGAAAAAAAATCAGAATTGGTATTTCGACCTCAGACAAGAAATCAAAAGTAATGCCTACGGCAGCCGGTGGATTCAAACTATTTCCCATCCAAGTATTGACCGGACTCGACGTTGCTTGACGTCAGAGTTCGAACGCGATAGAACAAGATTCAGCGTGATTTGGCCGTAAAATGTCCTTTTTTGGACTACGGTACGGCCAAATCTCGTTCTATCGCGTTCGAACTCTGACGTCAAGCAACGTCGAGTCCGGTCAATATTTGTATGGAAAAATAGCCCAGGACCACCGGTTGCCGTCGGCATCGCTTTTGATTTCTTGTCTGAGGCCGAAATACCAATTCTGATTTTTTTTCCAAAAGCATGCTATAAGCACTTTGGGCCTATGCAAAAAATATTGTTTAGTGGGCTACTTATAGCATGCTTTCTGAAAAAAAAATCAAAATTGGTATTTCGACCTCAGACAAGAAATCAAAAGTAATGCCTACGGCAGCCGGTGGATTCAAACTATTTCCCATCCAAGTATTGACCGGACTCGAAGCTGATTGACGTCAGAGTTCGAACGCGATAGAACAAGATTCAGCGTGATTTGGCCGTAAAATGTCCTTTTTTGGACTACGGTACGGCCAAATCTCGTTCTATCGCGTTCGAACTCTGACGTCAACCAACGTCGAGTCCGGTCAATACTTGGATGGGAAATAGCCCGGGAACACTGGTTGCCGTAGGCATCGCTTTTCATTTCTTCTCTGAGGCCGAAATACCAATTCTGATTTTTTTTTCCAAAAGCATGCTATAAGTACATTGGGCCTAGGCAAAAGATATTGTTTGGTGAGCTACTTATAGCCGTCTTTTGGAAAAAAAATCAGAATTGGTATTTCGACCTCAGACAAGAAATCAAAAGTAATGCCTACGGCAGCCGGTGGATTCAAACTATTTCCCATCCAAGTATTGACCGGACTCGACGTTGCTTGACGTCAGAGTTCGAACGCGATAGAACAAGATTCAGCGTGATTTGGCCGTAAAATGTCCTTTTTTGGACTACGGTACGGCCAAATCTCGTTCTATCGCGTTCAAACTCTGACGTCAAGCAACGTCGAGTCCGGTCAATATTTGGATGGGAAATAGCCCGGGACCATTTGCCGGGATGGGTTGCCGTAGGCATCGCTTTTCATATTTTGTCTGAGGCCGAAATACCAATTCTGTTTTTTTTTCCAAAAGCATGCTATAAGCACTTTGGGCCTATGCAAAACATATTGTTTGGTAAGCTACTTATAGCATGCTTTTGGAAAAAAAATCAGAATTGGTATTTCGACCTCAGACAAAAAAATCAAAAGTAATGCCTACGGCAGCCGGTGGATTCAAACTATTTCCCATCCAAGTATTGACCTGACTCGACGTTGCTTGACGTCAGAGTTCGAACGCGATAGAACAAGATTCAGCGTGATTTGGCCGTAAAATGTCCTTTTTTGGACTACGGTACGGCCAAATCTCGTTCTATCGCGTTCGAACTCTGACGTCAAGCAACGTCGAGTCCGGTCAATACTTGGATGGGAAAAAGCCCTGGACCACCGGTTGCCGTAGGCATCGCTTTTGATTTTTTGTCTGAGGCCGAAATACCAATTCTGATTTTTTTTCCAAAAGCATGCTATAAGTACATTGGGCCTAGGCAAAAGATATTGTTTGGTGGGCTACTTATAGCATGCTTTTGGAAAAAAAAATCAGAATTGGTATTTCGACCTCAGACAAGATATCAAAAATAATGCCTACGGCAGCCGGTGGATTCAAACTATTTCCCATCCAAGTATTGACCGGACTCGAAGCTGCTTGACGTCAGAGTTCGAACGCGATAGAACAAGATTCAGCGTGATTTGGCCGTAAAATGTCCTTTTTTGGACTACGGTACGGCCAAATCTCGTTCTATCGCGTTCGAACTCTGACGTCAAGCAACGTCGAGTCCGGTCAATACTTGGATGGGAAATAGCCCGGGACCCCCGGTTGCCGTAGGCATCGCTTTTGATTTCTTGTCTGAGGCCGAAATACCAATTCTGATTTTTTTTCCAAAAGCATACTATAAGTACATTGGGCCTAGGCAAAAAAAATTGTTTTGTGAGCTACTTATAGCATGCTTTTGGAAAAAAAATCAGAATTGGTATTTCGACCTCAGACAAGAAATCAAAAGTAATGCCTACGGCAGCCGGTGGATTCAAACTATTTCCCATCCAAGTATTGACCGGACTCGACGTTGCTTGACGTCAGAGTTCGAACGCGATAGAACAAGATTCAGCGTGATTTGGCCGTAAAATGTCCTTTTTTGTACTACGGTACGCCAAATCTCGTTCTATCGCGTTCGAACTCTGACGTCAAGCAACGTCGAGTCCGGTCAATACTTAAATGGGAAATAGCCGGGGACGACAGGTTGCCGTAGGCATCGCTTTTGATTTCTTGTCTGAAGCCGAAATACCAATTCTGATTTTTTTTTTTCCAAAACCATGCTATAAGTACATTGGGCCTAGGCAAAAGATATTGTTTGGTGGGCTACTTATAGCATGCTTTTGGAAAAAAAATCAGAATTGGTATTTCGACCTCAGACAAGAAATCAAAAGTAATGCCTACGGCAGCCGGTGGATTCAAACTATTTCCCATCCAAGTATTGACCGGACTCGACGTTGCTTGACGTCAGAATTCGAACGCGATAGAACAAGATTCAGCGTGATTTGGCCGTAAAATGTCCTTTTTTGGATTACGGTACTGCCAAATCTCGTTCTATCGCGTTCGAACTCTGACGTCAAGCAACGTCGAGTCCGGTCAATACTTGGATGGGAAATAGCCCGGGACCACCGGTTGCCGTCGGCATCGCTTTTGATTTCTTGTCTGAGGCCGAAATACCAATTCTGATTTTTTTTTCCAAAAACATGCTATAAGTACATTGGGCCTAGGCAAAAGATGTTGTTTGGTGGGCTACTTATAGCATGCTTTTGGAAAAAAAAATCAGAATTGGTATTTCGACCTCAGACAAGAAATCAAAAGTAATGCCTACGGCAGCCATTGGATTCAAACTATTTCCCATCCAAGTATTGACCGGACTCGACGTTGCTTGACGTCAGAGTTCGAACGCGATAGAACAAGAATCAGCGTGATTTGGCCGTAAAATGTCCTTTTTGGACTACGGTACGGCCAAATCTCTTTCTATCGCGTTCGAACTCTGACGTCAAGCAACGTCGAGTCCGGTTAATACTTGGATGGAAAATAGCCCGGGACCACCGCTTGCCGTAGGCATCGCTTTTGATTTCTTGTCTGAGGCCGAAATACCAATTCTGATTTTTTTTTTTCCAAAAGCATTCTAAAAGTACATTGGGCCTAGGCAAAAGATATTGTTTGGTGGGCTACTTATAGCATGCTTTTGCAAAAAAAATCAGAATTGGTATTTCGACATCAGACAAGAAATCAAAAGCGATGCCTACGGCAGCCGGTGGATTCAAACTATTTCCCATCCAAGTATTGACCGGACTCGACGTTGCTTGACGTCAGAGTTCGAACGCGATAGAACAAGATTCAGCGTGATTTGGCCGTAAAATGTCCTTTTTTGGACTACGGTACGGCCAAATCTCGTTCTATCGCGTTCGAACTCTGACGTCAAGCAACGTCGAGTCCGGTCAATACTTGGATGGGAAATAGCCCGGGACCACCGGTTGCCGTAGCTACGTAGGCATCGCTTTTGATTTTTTGTCTGAGGCCGAAATACCAATTCTGATTTTTTTTCCAAAAGCATACTATAAGTACATTGGGCCTAGGCAAATATATTGTTTGGTGGGCTACTTATAGCATGCTTTTGGAAAAAAAAAATTAGAATTGATATTTCGACCTCAGACAAGAAATCGAAAGTAATGCCTACGGCAGCCGGTGGATTCAAACTATTTCCCATCCAAGTATTGACCGGACTCGACGTTGCTTGACGTCAGAGTTCGAACGCGATAGAACAAGATTCAGCGTGATTTGGCCGTAAAATGTCCTTTTTTGTACTACGGTACGCCAAATCTCGTTCTATCGCGTTCGAACTCTGACGTCAAGCAACGTCGAGTCCGGTCAATACTTAAATGGGAAATAGCCGGGGACGACAGGTTGCCGTAGGCATCGCTTTTGATTTCTTGTCTGAAGCCGAAATACCAATTCTGATTTTTTTTTTCCAAAACCATGCTATAAGTACATTGGGCGTAGGCAAAAGATATTGTTTGGTGGGCTACTTATAGCATGCTTTTGGAAAAAAAATCAGAATTGGTATTTCGACCTCAGACAAGAAATCAAAAGTAATGCCTACGGCAGCCGGTGGATTCAAACTATTTCCCATCCAAGTATTGACCGGACTCGACGTTGCTTGACGTCAGAGTTCGAACGCGATAGAACAAGATTCAGCGTGATTTGGCCGTAAAATGTCCTTTTTTGGATTACGGTACGGCCAAATCTCGTTCTATCGCGTTCGAACTCTGACGTCAAGCAACGTCGAGTCCGGTCAATACTTGGATGGGAAATAGCCCGGGACCACCGGTTGCCGTCGGCATCGCTTTTGATTTCTTGTCTGAGGCCGAAATACCAATTCTGATTTTTTTTTTCCAAAAACATGCTATAAGTACATTGGGCCTAGGCAAAAGATATTGTTTGGTGGGCTACTTATAGCATGCTTTTGGAAAAAAAAATCAGAATTGGTATTTCGACCTCAGACAAGAAATCAAAAGTAATGCCTACGGCAGCCATTGGATTCAAACTATTTCCCATCCAAGTATTGACCGGACTCGACGTTGCTTGACGTCAGAGTTCGAACGCGATAGAACAAGAATCAGCGTGATTTGGCCGTAAAATGTCCTTTTTGGACTACGGTACGGCCAAATCTCTTTCTATCGCGTTCGAACTCTGACGTCAAGCAACGTCGAGTCCGGTTAATACTTGGATGGAAAATAGCCCGGGACCACCGCTTGCCGTAGGCATCGCTTTTGATTTCTTGTCTGAGGCCGAAATACCAATTCTGATTTTTTTTTTTCCAAAAGCATTCTAAAAGTACATTGGGCCTAGGCAAAAGATATTGTTTGGTGGGCTACTTATAGCATGCTTTTGGAAAAAAAATCAGAATTGGTATTTCGACCTCAGACAAGAAATCAAAAGCGATGCCTACGGCAAGCGGTGGTCCCGGGCTATTTCCCATCCAAGTATTGACCGGACTCGAAGCTGATTGACGTCAGAGTTCGAACGCGATAGAACAAGATTCAGCGTGATTTGGCCGTAAAATGTCCTTTTTTGGACTACGGTACGGCCAAATCTCGTTCTATCGCGTTCGAACTCTGACGTCAAGCAACGTCGAGTCCGGTCAATACTTGGATGGGAAATAGCCCGGGACCACCGGTTGCCGTAGCTACGTAGGCATCGCTTTTGATTTTTTGTCTGAGGCCGAAATACCAATTCTGATTTTTTTTCCAAAAGCATGCTATAAGTACATTGGGCCTAGGCAAAATATATGGTTTGGTGGGCTACTTATAGCATGCTTTTGGAAAAAAAAAAATAGAATTGATATTTCGACCTCAGACAAGAAATCGAAAGTAATGCCTACGGCAGCCGGTGGATTCAAACTATTTCCAATCCAAGTATTGATCAAACTCGACGTTGCTTGACGTCAGAGTTCGAACGCGATAGAACAAGATTCAGCGTGATTTGGCCGTAAAATGTCCTTTTTTGGACTACGGTACGGCCAAATCTCGTTCTATCGCGTTCGAACTCTGACGTCAAGCAACGTCGAGTCCGGTCAATACTTGGATGGGAAATAGCCCGGGACCACCGGTTGCCGTAGGCATCGCTTTTGATTTCTTGTCTGAGGCCGAAATACCAATTCTGATTTTTTTTTCCAAAAGCATGCTATAAGTACATTGGGCCTAGGCAAAAGATATTGTTTGGTGGGCTACTTATAGCATGCTTTTGTAAAATAATCAGAATTGGTATTTCGACCTCAGACAAGAAATCAAAAGTAATGCCTACGGCAGCCGGTGGATTTAAACTATTTCCCATCCAAGTATTGACCGGACTCGACGTTACTTGACGTCAGAGCTCGAACGCGATAGAACAAGAATCAGCGTGATTTGGCAGTAAAATGTCCTTTTTTGGACTACGGTACGGCCAAATTTCGTTCTATCGCGTTCGAACTCTGACTTCAAGCAACGTCGAGTCCGGTCAATACTTGGATGGGAAATAGCCCGGGACCACCGGTTGCCGTAGGCATCGCTTTTGATTTCTTGTCTTTAGCCGAAATACCAATTCTGATTTTTTTTCCAAAAGCATGCTATAAGTACATTGGGCCTAGGCAAAAGATATTGTTTGGTGAGCTACTTATAGCATGCTTTTGGAAAAAAAATCAGAATTGGTATTTCGACCTCAGACAAGAAATCAAAAGTAATGCCTACGGCAGCCGGTGGATTCAAACTATTTCCCATCCAAGTATTGACCGGACTCGACGTTGCTTGACGTTAGAGTTCGAACGCGATAGAACAAGATTCAGCGTGATTTGGCTGTAAAATGTCCTTTTTTGGACTACGGTACGGCCAAATCTCGTTTTATCGCGTTCGAACTCTGACGTCAAGCAACGTCGAGTCCGGTCAATACTTGGATGGGAAATAGCCCGGGAACCCTGGTTGCCGTAGGCATCGCTTTTGATTTATTGTCTGAGGCCGAAATACCAATTCTGATTTTTTTTCCAAAAGCATGCTATAAGTACATTGGGCCTAGGCAAAAGATATTGTTTGGTGAGCTACTTATAGCATGCTTTTGGAAAAAAAAATCAGAATTGGTATTTCGACATCAGACAAGAAATCAAAAGTAATGCCTACGGCAGCCGGTGGATTCAAACTATTTCCCATCCAAGTATTGACCGGACTAGAAGCTTCTTGACGTCAGAGTTCGAACGCGATAGAACAAGATTCAGCGTGATTTGGCCGTAAAATGTCCTTTTTTGGACTACGGTACGGCCAAATCTCGTTCTATCGCGTTCGAACTCTGACGTCAACCAACGTCGAGTCCGGTCAATACTTGGATGGGAAATAGCCCGGGACCCCCGGTTGCCGTAGGCATCGCTTTTGATTTCTTGTCTGAGGCCGAAATACCAAGTCTGATTTTTTTTCCAAAAGCATGCTATAAGTACATTGGGCCTAGGCAAAAGATATTGTTTGGTGAGCTACTTATAGCATGCTTTTGCAAAAAAAATCAGAATTGGTATTTCGACCTCAGACAAGAAATCAAAAGTAATGCCTACGGCAGCCGGTGGATTCAAACTATTTCCCATCCAAGTATTGACCGGACTCGAAGCTGATTGACGTCAGAGTTCGAACGCGATAGAACAAGATTCAGCGTGATTTGGCCGTAAAATGTCCTTTTTTGGACTACGGTACGGCCAAATCTCGTTCTATCGCGTTCGAACTCTGACGTCAAGCAACATCGAGTCCGGTCAATACTTGGATGGGAAATAGCCCGGGACCACCGGTTGCCGTAGACATCGCTTTTGATTTCTTGTCTGAGGCCGAAATACCAATTCTGATTTTTTTTCCAAAAGCATGCTATAAGCACTTTGGGCCTAGGCAAAAGAAATTGTTTGGTGGGCTACTTATAGCATGCTTTTGCAAAAAAAATCAGAATTGGTATTTCGACCTCAGACAAGAAATCAAAAGTAATGCCTACGGCAGCCGGTGGATTCAAACTATTTCCCATCCAAGTATTGACCGGACTCGACGTTGCTTGACGTCAGAGTTCGAACGCGATAGAGCAAGATTCAGCGTGATTTGGCCGTAAAATGTCCTTTTTGGACTACGGTACGGCCAAATCTCGTTCTATCGCGTTCGAACTCTGACGTCAAGCAACATTGAGTCCGGTCAATACTTGGATGGGAAATAGCCCGGGACCACCGGTTGCCGTAGACATCGCTTTTGATTTCTTGTCTGAGGCCGAAATACCAATTCTGATTTTTTTTCCAAAAGCATGCTATAAGCACTTTGGGCCTAGGCAAAAGAAATTGTTTGGTGGGCTACTTATAGCATGCTTTTGGAAAAAAATCAGAATTGGTATTTCGACCTCAGACAAGAAATCAAAAGTAATGCCTACGGCAGCCGGTGGATTCAAACTATTTCCCATCCAAGTATTGACCGGACTCGACGTTGCTTGACGTCAGAGTTCGAACGCGATAGAACAAGATTCAGCGTGATTTGGCCGTAAAATGTCCTTTTTTGGACTACGGTACGGCCAAATCTCGTTCTATCGCGTTCGAACTCTGACGTCAAGCAACGTCGAGTCCGGTCAATACTTGGATGGGAAATAGCCCGGGACCACCGGTTGCCGTAGGCATCGCTTTTGATTTCTTGTCTGAGGCCGAAATACCAAGTCTGATTTTTTTTCCAAAAGCATGCTATAAGTACATTGGGCCTAGGCAAAAGATATTGTTTGGTGAGCTACTTATAGCATGCTTTTGCAAAAAAAATCAGAATTGGTATTTCGACCTCAGACCAGAAATCAAAAGTAATGCCTACGGCAGCCGGTGGATTCAAACAATTCCCATCCAAGTATTGACCGGACTCGAAGCTGCTTGACGTCAGAGTTCGAACGCGATAGAACAAGATTCAGCGTGATTTGGCCGTAAAATGTCCTTTTTTGGACTACGGTACGGCCAAATCTCGTTCTATCGCGTTCGAACTCTGACGTCAAGCAACATCGAGTCCGGTCAATACTTGGATGGGAAATAGCCCGGGACCACCGGTTGCCGTAGGCATCGCTTTTGATTTCTTGTCTGAGGCCGAAATACCAAGTCTGATTTTTTTTCCAAAAGCATGCTATAAGTACATTGGGCCTAGGCAAAAGATATTGTTTGGTGAGCTACTTATAGCATGCTTTTGCAAAAAAAATCAGAATTGGTATTTCGACCTCAGACAAGAAATCAAAAGTAATGCCTACGGCAGCCGGTGGATTCAAACTATTTCCCATCCAAGTATTGACCGGACTCGAAGCTGATTGACGTCAGAGTTCGAACGCGATAGAACAAGATTCAGCGTGATTTGGCCGTAAAATGTCCTTTTTTGGACTACGGTACGGCCAAATCTCGTTCTATCGCGTTCGAACTCTGACGTCAAGCAACATCGAGTCCGGTCAATACTTGGATGGGAAATAGCCCGGGACCACCGGTTGCCGTAGACATCGCTTTTGATTTCTTGTCTGAGGCCGAAATACCAATTCTGATTTTTTTTCCAAAAGCATGCTATAAGCACTTTGGGCCTAGGCAAAAGAAATTGTTTGGTGGGCTACTTATAGCATGCTTTTGCAAAAAAAATCAGAATTGGTATTTCGACCTCAGACAAGAAATCAAAAGTAATGCCTACGGCAGCCGGTGGATTCAAACTATTTCCCATCCAAGTATTGACCGGACTCGACGTTGCTTGACGTCAGAGTTCGAACGCGATAGAACAAGATTCAGCGTGATTTGGCCGTAAAATGTCCTTTTTTGGACTACGGTACGGTCAAATCTCGTTCTATCGCGTTCAAACTCTGACGTCAAGCAACGTCGAGTCCGGTCAATATTTGGATGGGAAAGAGCCCGGGAACACCGGTTGCCGTAGGCATCGCTTTTCATTTCTTGTCTGAGGCCGAAATACCAATTCTGATTTTTTTTTTTTCCAAAAGCATTCTTAAAGTACATTGGGCCTAGGCAAAAGATACTGTTTGGTGGGCTACTTATAGCATGCTTTTGGAAAAAAAATCAGAATTGGTATTTCGACCTCAGACAAGAAATCAAAAGTAATGCCTACGGCAGCCGGTGGATTCAAACTATTTCCCATCCAAGTATTGACCGGACTCGAAGCTGATTGACGTCAGAGTTCGAACGCGATAGAACAAGATTCAGCGTGATTTGGCCGTAAAATGTCCTTTTTTGGACTACGGTACGGCCAAATCTCGTTCTATCGCGTTCGAACTCTGACGTCAAGCAACGTCGAGTCCGGTCAATATTTGTATGGAAAAATAGCCCAGGACCACCAGTTGCCGTAGGCATCGCTTTTGATTTCTTGTCTGAGGCCGAAATACCAATTCTGATTTTTTTTCCAAAAGCATGCTATAAGCACTTTGGGCCTATGCAAAAAATATTGTTTAGTGGGCTACTTATAGCATGCTTTCGGAAAAAAAATCAAAATTGGTATTTCGACCTCAGACAAGAAATCAAAAGTAATGCCTACGGCAGCCGGTGGATTCAAACTATTTCCCATCCAAGTATTGACCGGACTCGAAGCTGATTGACGTCAGAGTTCGAACGCGATAGAACAAGATTCAGCGTGATTTGGCCGTAAAATGTCCTTTTTTGGACTACGGTACGGCCAAATCTCGTTCTATCGCGTTCGAACTCTGACGTCAAGCAACGTCGAGTCCGGTCAATACTTGGATGGGAAATAGCCCGGGAACACCGGTTGCCGTAGGCATCGCTTTTCATTTCTTCTCTGAGGCCGAAATACCAATTCTGATTTTTTTTTCCAAAAGCATGCTATAAGTACATTGGGCCTAGGCAAAAGATATTGTTTGGTGAGCTACTTATAGCCGTCTTTTGGAAAAAAAAATCAGAATTGGTATTTCGACCTCAGACAAGAAATCAAAAGTAATGCCTACGGCAGCCGGTGGATTCAAACTATTTCCCATCCAAGTATTGACCGGACTCGACGTTGCTTGACGTCAGAGTTCGAACGCGATAGAACAAGATTCAGCGTGATTTGGCCGTAAAATGTCCTTTTTTGGACTACGGTACGGCCAAATCTCGTTCTATCGCGTTCAAACTCTGACGTCAAGCAACGTCGAGTCCGGTCAATATTTGGATGGGAAATAGCCCGGGACCACCGGTTGCCGTAGGCATCGCTTTTGATTTCTTGTCTGAGGCCGAAATACCAATTCTGTTTTTTTTTCCAAAAGCATGCTATAAGCACTTTGGGCCTATGCAAAACATATTGTTTGGTAAGCTACTTATAGCATGCTTTTGGAAAAAAAATCAGAATTGGTATTTCGACCTCAGACAAAAAAATCAAAAGTAATGCCTACGGCAGCCGGTGGATTCAAACTATTTCCCATCCAAGTATTGACCTGACTCGACGTTGCTTGACGTCAGAGTTCGAACGCGATAGAACAAGATTCAGCGTGATTTGGCCGTAAAATGTCCTTTTTTGGACTACGGTACGGCCAAATCTCGTTCTATCGCGTTCGAACTCTGACGTCAAGCAACGTCGAGTCCGGTCAATACTTGGATGGGAAAAAGCCCTGGACCACCGGTTGCCGTAGGCATCGCTTTTGATTTCTTGTCTGAGGCCGAAATACCAATTCTGATTTTTTTTCCAAAAGCATGCTATAAGCACATTGGGCCTAGGCAAAAGATATTGTTTGGTGGGCTACTTATAGCATGCTTTTGGAAAAAAAAATCAGAATTGGTATTTCGACCTCAGACAAGAAATCAAAAGTAATGCCTACGGCAGCCGGTGGATTCAAACTATTTCCCATCCAAGTATTGACCGGACTCGAAGCTGCTTGACGTCAGAGTTCGAACGCGATAGAACAAGATTCAGCGTGATTTGGCCGTAAAATGTCCTTTTTTGGACTACGGTACGGCCAAATCTCGTTCTATCGCGTTCGAACTCTGACGTCAAGCAACGTCGAGTCCGGTCAATATTTGTATGGAAAAATAGCCCAGGACCACCGGTTGCCGTAGGCATCGCTTTTGATTTCTTGTCTGAGGCCGAAATACCAATTCTGATTTTTTTTGCCAAAAGCATGCTATAAGCACTTTGGGCCTATGCAAAAAATATTGTTTAGTGGGCTACTTATAGCATGCTTTCGGAAAAAAAATCAAAATTGGTATTTCGACCTCAGACAAGAAATCAAAAGTAATGCCTACGGCAGCCGGTGGATTCAAACTATTTCCCATCCAAGTATTGACCGGACTCGAAGCTGATTGACGTCAGAGTTCGAACGCGATAGAACAAGATTCAGCGTGATTTGGCCGTAAAATGTCCTTTTTTGGACTACGTTACGGCCAAATCTCGTTCTATCGCGTTCGAACTCTGACGTCAAGCAACGTCGAGTCCGGTCAATTCTTGGATGGGAAATAGCCCGGGAACACCGGTTGCCGTAGGCATCGCTTTTGATTTCTTGTCTGAGGCCGAAATACCAATTCTGATTTTTTTTTCCAAAAGCATGCTATAAGTACATTGGGCCTAGGCAAAAGATATTGTTTGGTGAGCTACTTATAGCCGTCTTTTGGGAAAAAAAATCAGAATTGGTATTTCGACCTCAGACAAGAAATCAAAAGTAATGCCTACGGCAGCCGGTGGATTCAAACTATTTCCCATCCAAGTATTGACCGGACTCGACGTTGCTTGACGTCAAAATTCGAACGCGATAGAACAAGATTCAGCGTGATTTGGCCGTAAAATGTCCTTTTTTGGACTACGGTACGGCCAAATCTCGTTCTATCGCGTTCAAACTCTGACGTCAAGCAACGTCGAGTCCGGTCAATATTTGGATGGGAAATAGCCCGGGACCACCGGTTGCCGTAGGCATCGCTTTTCATATTTTGTCTGAGGCCGAAATACCAATTCTGTTTTTTTTTCCAAAAGCATGCTATAAGCACTTTGGGCCTAGGCAAAATATATTGTTTGGTGGGCTACTTATAGCATGCTTTTGGAAAAAAAAATCAGAATTGGTATTTCGACCTCAGACAAAAAAATCAAAAGTAATGCCTACGGCAGCCGGTGGATTCAAACTATTTCCCATCCAAGTATTGACCTGACTCGACGTTGCTTGACGTCAGAGTTCGAACGCGATAGAACAAGATTCAGCGTGATTTGGCCGTAAAATGTCCTTTTTTGTACTACGGTACGGCCAAATCTCGTTCTATCGCGTTCGAACTCTGACGTCAAGCAACGTCGAGTCCGGTCAATACTTGGATGGGAAATAGCCCGGGACCCCCGGTTGCCGTAGGCATCGCTTTTGATTTCTTGTCTGAGGCCGAAATACCAATTCTGATTTTTTTTCCAAAAGCATACTATAAGTACATTGGGCCTAGGCAAAAAAAATTGTTTTGTGAGCTACTTATAGCATGCTTTTGGAAAAAAAATCAGAATTGGTATTTCGACCTCAGACAAGAAATCAAAAGTAATGCCTACGGCAGCCGGTGGATTCAAACAATTCCCATCCAAGTATTGACCGGACTCGAAGCTGCTTGACGTCAGAGTTCGAACGCGATAGAAGAAGATTCAGCGTGATTTGGCCGTAAAATGTCATTTTTTGGACTACGGTACGGCCAAATCTCGTTCTATCGCGTTCGAACTCTGACGTCAAGCAACGTCGAGTCCGGTCAATACTTGGATGGGAAATAGCCCGGGACCACCGGTTGCCGTAGTCATCGCTTTTGATTTCTTGTCTGAGGCCGAAATACCAATTCTGATTTTTTTTCCAAAAGCATGCTATAAGTACATTGAGCCTAGGCAAAAGATATTGTTTGGTGGGCTACTTATAGCATGCTTTTGGAATTAAAAATCAGAATTGGTATTTCGACCTCAGACAAGAAATCAAAAGTAATGCCTACGGCAGCCGGTGGATTCAAACTATTTCCCATCCAAGTATTGACCGGACTCGAAGCTGATTGACGTCAGAGTTCGAACGCGATAGAGCAAGATTCAGCGTGATTTGGCCGTAAAATGTCCTTTTTGGACTACGGTACGGCCAAATCTCGTTCTATCGCGTTCGAACTCTGACGTCAAGCAACATTGAGTCCGGTCAATACTTGGATGGGAAATAGCCCGGGACCACCGGTTGCCGTAGACATCGCTTTTGATTTCTTGTCTGAGGCCGAAATACCAATTCTGATTTTTTTTCCAAAAGCATGCTATAAGCACTTTGGGCCTAGGCAAAAGAAATTGTTTGGTGGGCTACTTATAGCATGCTTTTGGAAAAAAAATCAGAATTGGTATTTCGACCTCAGACAAGAAATCAAAAGTAATGCCTACGGCAGCCGGTGGATTCAAACTATTTCCCATCCAAGTATTGACCGGACTCGACGTTGCTTGACGTCAGAGTTCGAACGCGATAGAACAAGATTCAGCGTGATTTGGCCGTAAAATGTCCTTTTTTGGACTACGGTACGGCCAAATCTCGTTCTATCGCGTTCGAACTCTGACGTCAAGCAACGTCGAGTCCGGTCAATACTTGGATGGGAAATAGCCCGGGACCACCGGTTGCCGTAGGCATCGCTTTTGATTTCTTGTCTGAGGCCGAAATACCAATTCTGATTTTTTTTCCAAAAGCATGCTATAAGTACATTGGGCCTAGGCAAAAGATATTGTTTGGTGAGCTACTTATAGCATGCTTTTGGAAAAAAAATCAGAATTGGTATTTCGACCTCAGACCAGAAATCAAAAGTAATGCCTACGGCAGCCGGTGGATTCAAACAATTCCCATCCAAGTATTGACCGGACTCGAAGCTGCTTGACGTCAGAGTTCGAACGCGATAGAACAAGATTCAGCGTGATTTGGCCGTAAAATGTCATTTTTTGGACTACGGTACGGCCAAATCTCGTTCTATCGCGTTCGAACTCTGACGTCAAGCAACGTCGAGTCCGGTCAATACTTGGATGGGAAATAGCCCGGGACCACCGGTTGCCGTAGTCATCGCTTTTGATTTCTTGTCTGAGGCCGAAATACCAATTCTGATTTTTTTTCCAAAAGCATGCTATAAGTACATTGAGCCTAGGCAAAAGATATTGTTTGGTGGGCTACTTATAGCATGCTTTTGGAATTAAAAATCAGAATTGGTATTTCGACCTCAGACAAGAAATCAAAAGTAATGCCTACGGCAGCCAGTGGATTCAAACTATTTCCCATCCAAGTATTGACCGGACTCGAAGCTGATTGACGTCAGAGTTCGAACGCGATAGAGCAAGATTCAGCGTGATTTGGCCGTAAAATGTCCTTTTTGGACTACGGTACGGCCAAATCTCGTTCTATCGCGTTCGAACTCTGACGTCAAGCAACATTGAGTCCGGTCAATACTTGGATGGGAAATAGCCCGGGACCACCGGTTGCCGTAGACATCGCTTTTGATTTCTTGTCTGAGGCCGAAATACCAATTCTGATTTTTTTTCCAAAAGCATGCTATAAGCACTTTGGGCCTAGGCAAAAGAAATTGTTTGGTGGGCTACTTATAGCATGCTTTTGGAAAAAAAATCAGAATTGGTATTTCGACCTCAGACAAGAAATCAAAAGTAATGCCTACGGCAGCCGGTGGATTCAAACTATTTCCCATCCAAGTATTGACCGGACTCGACGTTGCTTGACGTCAGAGTTCGAACGCGATAGAACAAGATTCAGCGTGATTTGGCCGTAAAATGTCCTTTTTTGGACTACGGTACGGCCAAATCTCGTTCTATCGCGTTCGAACTCTGACGTCAAGCAACGTCGAGTCCGGTCAATACTTGGATGGGAAATAGCCCGGGACCACCGGTTGCCGTAGGCATCGCTTTTGATTTCTTGTCTGAGGCCGAAATACCAATTCTGATTTTTTTTCCAAAAGCATGCTATAAGTACATTGGCCCTAGGCAAAAGATATTGTTTGGTGAGCTACTTATAGCATGCTTTTGGAAAAAAAATCAGAATTGGTATTTCGACCTCAGACCAGAAATCAAAAGTAATGCCTACGGCAGCCGGTGGATTCAAACAATTCCCATCCAAGTATTGACCGGACTCGAAGCTGCTTGACGTCAGAGTTCGAACGCGATTGAACAAGATTCAGCGTGATTTGGCCGTAAAATGTCATTTTTGGACTACGGTACGGCCAAATCTCGTTCTATCGCGTTCGAACTCTGACGTCAAGCAACGTCGAGTCCGGTCAATACTTGGATGGGAAATAGCCCGGGACCACCGGTTGCCGTCGGCATCGCTTTTGATTTCTTGTCTGAGGCCGAAATACCAATTCTGATTTTTTTTCCAAAAGCATGCTATAAGTACATTGGGCCTAGGCAAAAGATATTGTTTGGTGGGCTACTTATAGCATGCTTTTGGAATTAAAAATCAGAATTGGTATTTCGACCTCAGACAAGAAATCAAAAGTAATGCCTACGGCAGCCGGTGGATTCAAACTATTTCCCATCCAAGTATTGACCGGACTCGAAGCTGATTGACGTCAGAGTTCGAACGCGATAGAACAAGATTCAGCGTGATTTGGCCGTAAAATGTCCTTTTTGGACTACGGTACGGCCAAATCTCGTTCTATCGCGTTCGAACTCTGACGTCAAGCAACATTGAGTCCGGTCAATACTTGGATGGGAAATAGCCCGGGACCACCGGTTGCCGTAGACATCGCTTTTGATTTCTTGTCTGAGGCCGAAATACCAATTCTGATTTTTTTTCCAAAAGCATGCTATAAGCACTTTGGGCCTAGGCAAAAGAAATTGTTTGGTGGGCTACTTATAGCATGCTTTTGGAAAAAAAATCAGAATTGGTATTTCGACCTCAGACAAGAAATCAAAAGTAATGCCTACGGCAGCCGGTGGATTCAAACTATTTCCCATCCAAGTATTGACCGGACTCGAAGCTGATTGACGTCAGAGTTCGAACGCGATAGAACAAGATTCAGCGTGATTTGGCCGTAAAATGTCCTTTTTGGACTACGGTACGGCCAAATCTCGTTCTATCGCGTTCGAACTCTGACGTCAAGCAACGTCGAGTCCGGTCAATACTTGGATGGGAAATAGCCCGGGACCACCGGTTGCCGTAGGCATCGCTTTTGATTTCTTGTCTGAGGCCGAAATACCAATTCTGATTTTTTTTCCAAAAGCATGCTATAAGTACATTGGGCCTAGGCAAAAGATATTGTTTGGTGAGCTACTTATAGCATGCTTTTGGAAAAAAAATCAGAATTGGTATTTCGACCTCAGACCAGAAATCAAAAGTAATGCCTACGGCAGCCGGTGGATTCAAACTATTTCCCATCCAAGTATTGACCGGACTCGAAGCTGCTTGACGTCAGAGTTCGAACGCGATAGAACAAGATTCAGCGTGATTTGGCCGTAAAATGTCCTTTTTTGGACTACGGTACGGCCAAATCTCGTTCTATCGCGTTCGAACTCTGACGTCAAGCAACGTCCAGTCCGGTCAATACTTGGATGGGAAAAAGCCCGGGACCACCGGTTGCCGTAGGCATCGCTTTTGATTTCTTGTCTGAGGCCGAAATACCAATTCTGATTTTTTTTCCAAAAGCATGCTATAAGCACATTGGGCCTAGGCAAAAGATATTGTTTGGTGAGCTACTTATAGCATGCTTTTGGAAAAAAATCAGAATTGGTATTTCGGCCTCAGACAAGAAATCAAAAGCGATGCCTACGGCAGCCGGTGGTCCCGGGCTTTTTCCCATCCAAGTATTGACCGGACTGGACGTTGCTTGACGTCAGAGTTCGAACGCGATAGATCAAGATTCAGCGTGATTTGGCCGTAAAATGTCCTTTTTTGGACTACGGTACGGCCAAATCTCGTTCTATCGCGTTCGAACTCTGACGTCAAGCAACGTTGAGTCCGGTCAATATTTGGAAGGGAAATAGCCCGGGACCACCGGTTGCCGTAGGCATCGCTTTTCATATTTTGTCTGAGGCCGAAATACCAATTCTGATTTTTTTTTCCAAAAGCATGCTATAAGCACATTGGGCCTAGGCAAAATATATTGTTTGGTGGGCTACTTATAGCATGCTTTTGGAAAAAAAAATCAGAATTGGTATTTCGACCTCAGACAAAAAAATCAAAAGTAATGCCTACGGCAGCCGGTGGATTCAAACTATTTCCCATCCAAGTATTGACCTGACTCGACGTTGCTTGACGTCAGAGTTCGAACGCGATAGAACAAGATTCAGCGTGATTTGGCCGTAAAATGTCCTTTTTTGGACTACGGTACGGCCAAATCTCGTTCTATCGCGTTCGAACTCTGACGTCAAGCAACGTCGAGTCCGGTCAATACTTGGATGGGAAAAAGCCCTGGACCACCGGTTGCCGTAGGCATCGCTTTTGATTTCTTGTGTGAGGCCGAAATACCAATTCTGATTTTTTTTCCAAAAGCATGCTATAAGTACATTGGGCCTAGGCAAAATATATTGTTTGGTGGGCTACTTATAGCATGCTTTTGGAAAATAAAATCAGAATTGGTATTTCGACCTCAGACAAGAAATCAAAAGTAATGCCTACGGCAGCCGGTGGATTCAAACTATTTCCCATCCAAGTATTGACCGGACTCGAAGCTGATTGACGTCAGAGTTCGAACGCGATAGAACAAGATTCAGCGTGATTTGGCCGTAAAATGTCCTTTTTTGGACTACGGTACGGCCAAATCTCGTTCTATCGCGTTCGAACTCTGACGTCAAGCAACATCGAGTCCGGTCAATACTTGGATGGGAAATAGCCCGGGACCACCGGTTGCCGTAGACATCGCTTTTGATTTCTTGTCTGAGGCCGAAATACCAATTCTAATTTTTTTTCCAAAAGCATGCTATAAGCACTTTGGGCCTAGGCAAAAGAAATTGTTTGGTGGGCTACTTATAGCATGCTTTTGCAAAAAAAATCAGAATTGGTATTTCGACCTCAGACAAGAAATCAAAAGTAATGCCTACGGCAGCCGGTGGATTCAAACTATTTCCCATCCAAGTATTGACCGGACTCGACGTTGCTTGACGTCAGAGTTCGAACGCGATAGAACAAGATTCAGCGTGATTTGGCCGTAAAATGTCCTTTTTTGGACTACGGTACGGCCAAATCTCGTTCTATCGCGTTCAAACTCTGACGTCAAGCAACGTCGAGTCCGGTCAATATTTGGATGGGAAATAGCCCGGGACCACCGGTTGCCGTAGGCATCGCTTTTCATATTTTGTCTGAGGCCGAAATACCAATTCTGTTTTTTTTTCCAAAAGCATGCTATAAGCACTTTGGGCCTAGGCAAAATATATTGTTTGGTGGGCTACTTATAGCATGCTTTTGGAAAAAAAAATCAGAATTGGTATTTCGACCTCAGACAAAAAAATGAAAAGTAATGCCTACGGCAGCCGGTGGATTCAAACTATTTCCCATCCAAGTATTGACCTGACTCGACGTTGCTTGACGTCAGAGTTCGAACGCGATAGAACAAGATTCAGCGTGATTTGGCCGTAAAATTTCCTTTTTTGGACTACGGTACGGCCAAATCTCGTTCTATCGCGTTCGAACTCTGACGTCAAGCAACGTCGAGTCCGGTCAATACTTGGATGGGAAAAAGCCCTGGACCACCGGTTGCCGTAGGCATCGCTTTTGATTTCTTGTCTGAGGCCGAAATACCAATTCTGATTTTTTTTCCAAAAGCATGCTATAAGCACATTGGGCCTAGGCAAAATAAATTGTTTGGTGGGCTACTTATAGCATGCTTTTGGAAAATAAAATCAGAATTGGTATTTCGACCTCAGACAAGAAATCAAAAGTAATGCCTACGGCAGCCGGTGGATTCAAACTATTTCCCATCCAAGTATTGACCGGACTCGAAGCTGATTGACGTCAGAGTTCGAACGCGATAGAACAAGATTCAGCGTGATTTGGCCGTAAAATGTCCTTTTTTGGACTACGGTACGGCCAAATCTCGTTCTATCGCGTTCGAACTCTGACGTCAAGCAACATCGAGTCCGGTCAATACTTGGATGGGAAATAGCCCGGGACCACCGGTTGCCGTAGACATCGCTTTTGATTTCTTGTCTGAGGCCGAAATACCAATTCTGATTTTTTTTCCAAAAGCATGCTATAAGCACTTTGGGCCTAGGCAAAAGAAATTGTTTGGTGGGCTACTTATAGCATGCTTTTGCAAAAAAAAATCAGAATTGGTATTTCGACCTCAGACAAGAAATCAAAAGTAATGCCAACGGCAGCCGGTGGATTCAAACTATTTCCCATCCAAGTATTGACCGGACTCGACGTTGCTTGACGTCAGAGTTCGAACGCGATAGAACAAGATTCAGCGTGATTTGGCCGTAAAATGTCCTTTTTTGGACTACGGTACGGTCAAATCTCGTTCTATCGCGTTCAAACTATGACGTCAAGCAACGTCGAGTCCGGTCAATATTTGGATGGGAAATAGCCCGGGACCACCGGTTGCCGTAGGCATCGCTTTTGATTTCTTGTCTGAGGCCGAAATACCAATTCTGATTTTTTTTTCCAAAAGCATTCTTAAAGTACATTGGGCCTAGGCAAAAGATACTGTTTGGTGGGCTACTTATAGCATGCTTTTGGAAAAAAAATCAGAATTGGTATTTCGACCTCAGACAAGAAATCAAAAGTAATGCCTACGGCAGCCGGTGGATTCAAACTATTTCCCATCCAAGTATTGACCGGACTCGACGTTGCTTGACGTTAGAGTTCGAACGCGATAGAACAAGATTCAGCGTGATTTGGCCGTAAAATGTCCTTTTTTGGACTACGGTACGGCCAAATCTCGTTCTATCGCGTTCGAACTCTGACGTCAAGCAACGTCGAGTCCGGTCAATACTTGGATGGGAAATAGCCCGGGACCACCGGTTGCCGTAGGCATCGCTTTTGATTTCTTGTCTGAGGCCGAAATACCAAGTCTGATTTTTTTTCCAAAAGCATGCTATAAGTACATTGGGCCTAGGCAAAAGATATTGTTTGGTGAGCTACTTATAGCATGCTTTTGGAAAAAAAATCAGAATTGGTATTTCGACCTCAGACAAGAAATCAAAAGTAATGCCTACGGCAGCCGGTGGATTCAAACTATTTCCCATCCAAGTATTGACCGGACTCGACGTTGCTTGACGTCAGAGTTCGAACGCGATAGAACAAGATTCAGCGTGATTTGGCCGTAAAATGTCCTTTTTTGGACTACGGTACGGCCAAATCTCGTTCTATCGCGTTCGAACTCTGACGTCAAGCAACGTCGAGTCCGGGCAATACTTGGATGGGAAATAGCCCGGGACCACCGGTTGCCGTAGTCATCGCTTTTGATTTCTTGTCCGAGGCCGAAATACCAATTCTGATTTTTTTTCCAAAAGCATGCTATAAGTACATTGAGCCTAGGCAAAAGATATTGTTTGGTGGGCTACTTATAGCATGCTTTTGGAATTAAAAATCAGAATTGGTATTTCGACCTCAGACAAGAAATCAAAAGTAATGCCTACGGCAGCCGGTGGATTCAAACTATTTCCCATCCAAGTATTGACCGGACTCGACATTGCTTGACGTTAGAGTTCGAACGCGATAGAACAAGATTCAGCGTGATTTGGCCGTAAAATGTCCTTTTTTGGACTACGGTACGGCCAAATCTCGTTCTATCGCGTTCGAACTCTGACGTCAAGCAACGTCGAGTCCGGTCAATACTTGGATGGGAAAAAGCCCTGGACCACCGGTTGCCGTAGGCATCGCTTTTGATTTCTTGTCTGAGGCCGAAATACCAATTCTGATTTTTTTTCCAAAAGCATGCTATAAGCACATTGGGCCTAGGCAAATATATATTGTTTGGTGGGCTACTTATAGCATGCTTTTGGAAAAAAAAATCAGAATTGGTATTTCGACCTCAGACAAGAAATCAAAAGTAATGCCTACGGCAGCCGGTGGATTCAAACTATTTCCCATCCAAGTATTGACCGGACTCGAAGCTGCTTGACGTCAGAGTTCGAACGCGATAGAACAAGATTCAGCGTGATTTGGCCGTAAAATGTCCTTTTTTGGACTACGGTACGGCCAAATCTCGTTCTATCGCGTTCGAACTCTGACGTCAAGCAACGTCGAGTCCGGTCAATACTTGGATGGGAAATAGCCCGGGACCACCGGTTGCCGTAGTCATCGCTTTTGATTTCTTGTCTGAGGCCGAAATACCAAGTCTGATTTTTTTTCCAAAAGCATGCTATAAGTACATTGAGCCTAGGCAAAAGATATTGTTTGGTGGGCTACTTATAGCATGCTTTTGGAATTAAAAATCAGAATTGGTATTTCGACCTCAGACAAGAAATCAAAAGTAATGCCTACGGCAGCCGGTGGATTCAAACTATTTCCCATCCAAGTATTGACCGGACTCGACATTGCTTGACGTCAGAGTTCGAACGCGATAGAACAAGATTCAGCGTGATTTGGCCGTAAAATGTCCTTTTTTCAGCTGGCATAGGCTCGAGCCACAGAGCCTAATAGAAAACCGTCGTTCGTGACATGTCGCCAGCGGCGGTGCCGTCAGCGGCGGTTCCATGATGACGTCAAACCAAGATGGCGGCGACCATCGGGCGGCATGGGGAGCAGCGAAACTATATGGCAGACTTCACAACAACAACTGCATGTGCATCGACAACTATAGATACAAACTGGCATACGTCTAACAAGGTACGATAATAAGAATATTTTAGAAGTCTAAAAGCATGAAACGTGCCGCTAGAGCTTTTTAGATCATGCGTAACAGTAGCCGACGTTAGAAATCATAAGTCTATGCAAGGACACTATATAATGTCCTTGGTCTATGCGAGGACTACGCCGCACGTGTTAATATTTTATCCTGATAATCTTGATCTTGATCGGGTACTGGGCAACACCCCTTTGTTGGAGTAAGGCTGTAGCCTGTCATAATGAGGATTTTTCTCCACTATTGGCAGACTGTAGTAAGAATATTAACATTTGATTATAGTCACAAAACAACAAATTTAAACACGAAAACAAACAATGCCAGGATAACGAATTTGGTTCACAAAGCCAGCTCTATACCATAATTTGGGTCAACCAGACCATATAGAATTGATGAGATGTTAGGAAGACAAAGGAAGACAACGTTGATAAAGGAGAAATTTGACAAAAACTTATGGAAAATGTTCGGAATGACATATTACTGTAAAACACTGCATTCATGAGACAAATTATTGCATATCTTTGCAACAATAACAAACAGATGTTTGGATAAACCTGTCTAGCAAACAAACATTCCAACCTGACTTTTCGTGATTTTGATCTTTTCCATCTATACAGACATAACTATGCTACACATTATTTAGTCATATTATAACTCATGTGATAGTTATAAAACCTATTCAAATTCCTTTTTGATTCAGACCTGCTTCTGACCGTTACACAAGCTGTATAAAGTAACTATAAGCTCCAAATTTTCTAAACAATCATGCTAAATGAAAGATAATTGTCCCAAAGAGCCACATACTCCCAGGTACTAAGATGATTGTCTGTATCTGGAAAACTGCCACGAGGGGCTGAAATTGAAAATGCTGTCTCTTTTCAAGGAGAAAGACTTTCGGAATTGAAATTTGCGTACTGTTATATGTGATAACTATCTTAACACCAGAGTGCTTAATTGAGCCAAAGAGAAACGCACCCAAGCATCATTATAGAAAACTGCCACGAGAGGCTGAAGTGGAAAATGGTGTCTCTTTTGAAGGAGAAAGGTTTTTAGAATGGAAGTTTGTGGCTCTCTGATCTACACAGTGCTCCTACTGTCATATCTGATAATTATCTTACCACCTGTGTGCTTGATTACCCCAAAGAGACACGCTCTAAACCATCATTATAAAAGACTTCCACGAGTGGATGAAATGGAAAATGGTGTCTCTTTTGAGTTAGGCATTTGGAATGGAAATTCTTGGCTCTCCCATCTACACAGTACTCATACTGTCATATCTGATAACTATCTTAACACCAGTGTGCTTATAATTAATTAAGCCAAAGAGACACGCCCCCAAAGCATCATGAAGGAAAACTGCCACGAGAGGCTGAAATGGAAAATGGTGTCTCTTTTGAGGGAGAAAGGCATTTGGAATGGAATTTTTTGGCTCTCTCATCTACACAGTACCCGTACTGTCATATCTGATAACTATCCTAAAACCAGAGTGCTTAATTAAGCCAAAGAGACACGCCCCCAAGCATCATTAAGGATTACTGTCACGAGGGGCTGAAATGGAAAATGGTGTCTCTTTTGAAGGAGAAAGGCTTTTGGAATGGAATTTTTTGGCTCTCTCATCTACACAGTACCCGTACTGTCATATCTGATAACTATCTTAGAACCAGAGTGCTTAATTAAGCCAAAGAGACACGCCCCCAAGCATCATTAAGGATTACTGTCACGAGGGGCTGAAATTTAAAATGGTGTCTCTTTTGAAGGAGAAAGGCTTTTGGAATGGAATTTTTTGGCTCTTTCATCTACACAGTACCCGTACTGTTATATCTGATAACTATCTTAGAACCAGTGTGCTTAATTAGGCCAAAGAGACACGCCCCCAAAGCATCATTAAGGATTACTGTCGCGAGGGGCTGAAATTTAAAATGGTGTCTCTTTTGAAGGAGAAAGGCTTTTGGAATGGAATTTTTTGGCTCTTTCATCTGCACAGTACCCGTACTGTCATATCTGATAACTATCTTAGAACCAGTGTGCTTAATTAAGCCAAAGAGACACGCCCCCAAGCATCATTAAGGAAAACTGTCACGAGGGGCTGAAATGGAAAATGGTGTCTCTTTTGAAGGAGAAAGGCTTTTGGAATGGAATTTTTTGGCTCTCTCATCTACACAGTACCCGTACTGTCATATCTGATAACTATCTTAGAATCAGTGTGCTTAATTAAGCCAAAAAGACACGCCCCCAAAGCATCATTAAGGAAAACTGTCAGGAGGGGCTGAAATGGAAAATGGTGTCTCTTTTGAAGGAGAAAGGCTTTTGGAATGGAATTTTTTGGCTCTCTTTTTTTTTTTATTTTTTATTTTTATTCTGTCATATTTATCCAGGGTGGCCCTGCTCAGTGGTTACCACTGCTTTTCAGAGGGGCCCTGCCATACATAAAATAACTGATAATACAAACAGAAATATCAACATATAGAAATAATAACAATAAAGATCATAATTAAAACAATGAAGGTAATGATCACAATAGTAAATAAATGATAACAATCATAGTACAAATCATAATACAAATCATAATACAAGTCAAATCATAATCAAATCCGTTCCATGTCATTGAGGGGTCAGAGGTCATGCCAGTCCTTGCCAAGTGTTACATTTGTTTTTAAAGACAGACATGGATGAAGAAGTCTTCATAGATTGTGGCAGGTGGTTCCACATAATCGCACCTCTATATGAAAACTTGCGCTTTCCACATTCAAGGCGTACTAGCGGCAGTTTCAAGGATAGATTCAGACTGTGCCTGGTTGGATAATTATGATATTCAGAAGTTCTATGAAAGATATTGATGTACTCTGGAAGTTCGTTGTTAACTGCCTTGTACATTGATTGTAGTAGGTGCAAGTTTCTCCTAGACACTAAGGTTTTCAAGCCTAAGGCAGAGAACTCCTCATCCCCAACATGATGCGTATATGGCAAACCTAGAATAAGTCTCACTGCGCGGTTCTGGAGCTTTTGTAGTTTGTCGGACAGACACTTTCCACAGTTGCCCCATATTACATCGCAATAATCCATTTTTGGTAAAACCATACAGTTAAACAACATCATAAGAGTGTGTTGTGGCAGACATGGGACAAGACGCCGTAGGACTCCCAGTCTCGACGAGACAGCATTACATAATTTGTCTGTGTGTACATGCCATGATAAGTAAGGGTCAAGCCAAACGCCCAGGTACTTGTAGCTAGAAACTACTTCCAAACTGGTGCCAGAAAGGGTAGTTGACAATTGCCCTGTACTTGACTGCAGCTTACGCGAAGTGCCAAAAAGCATAGCTTTGCATTTGTTAACATTGAGTGTCAGTTCATTTGCTTCCAACCATGTTTGAATATTACTAAGGTCGGCATTCAGTGCATTGTTTACATCCGTGACTGTTTTGGATGCGTAGAAAAGAGCAGTATCATCTGCATATAGCACAACATGTCCATGTGATATATAATCAGGTAAGTCATTAATATACAATATAAACAAAAGTGGGCCGAGAACCGAGCCCTGGGGAACTCCAACAGTAATCTCCAGAAAGTCACTCTGGACTCCATTTACGATAGTAGTCTGTTGTCGGTCTGTTAGATAAGAACAGAACCATGTCAGTTCCTTGTCTTGTACCCCAAACATTCTAAGCTTAGCTAGGAGGATCTTATGACATACCGTATCAAAAGCTTTCTTGAGATCAAGAAAGATTGCTCCGGTAACAAGACCCTTTTCCATGTTTTCAATGATGGAATCAGTAACATGGATAAGTGTTGTTGTTGTGGAATGTTTGGGTCGAAACCCAGACTGGAACTTGTTGAGTATATTATGATCTTTGCAGTAGGCATATATCTGAGTGTGAACGGCCTTCTCAAAAATCTTCATAAAAGATGGTAAAACTGAGATCGGCCTATAGTTGCTGCAGCTGCTTTTGTCGCCATCTTTAAATAAGGGTGTAACCTTAGCTCTCTTCCAGTCCTTCGGGACTTCACCTGTAGAGAGGGATAGGTTATATATGTAAGTGAGAGGACCTGCTATAACTCTCATCAACACAGTACCCGTACTGTCATATCTGATAACTATCTTAGAACCAGAGTGCTTAATTAAGCCAAAGAGACACGCCCCCAAGCATCATTAAGGATTACTGTCACGAGGGGCTGAAATTTAAAATGGTGTCTCTTTTGAAGGAGAAAGGCTTTTGGAATGGAATTTTTTGGCTCTTTCATCTACACAGTACCCGTACTGTCATATCTGATAACTATCTTAGAACCAGTGTGCTTAATTAGGCCAAAGAGACACGCCCCCAAAGCATCATTAAGGATTACTGTCGCGAGGGGCTGAAATTTAAAATGGTGTCTCTTTTGAAGGAGAAAGGCTTTTGGAATGGAATTTTTTGGCTCTTTCATCTACACAGTACCCGTACTGTCATATCTGATAACTATCTTAGAACCAGTGTGCTTAATTAAGCCAAAGAGACACGCCCCCAAGCATCATTAAGGAAAACTGTCACGAGGGGCTGAAATGGAAAATGGTGTCTCTTTTGAAGGAGAAAGGCTTTTGGAATGGAATTTTTTGGCTCTCTCATCTACACAGTACCCGTACTGTCATATCTGATAACTATCTTAGAACCAGTGTGCTTAATTAAGCCAAAGAGACACGCCCCCAAAGCATCATTAAGGAAAACTGTCACGAGGGGCTGAAATGGAAAATGGTGACTCTTTTGAAGGAGAAAGACTTTTGGAATGGAACTTTTTGGCTCTCTCATCTACACAGTACCCGTACTGTCATATCTGATAACTATCTTAGAACCAGTGTGCTTAATTAAGCCAAAGAGACACGCCCCCAAGCATCATTAAGGATTACTGTCACGAGGGGCTGAAATTTAAAATGGTGTCTCTTTTGAAGGAGAAAGGCTTTTGGAATGGAATTTTTTGGCTCTTTCATCTACACAGTACCCGTACTGTCATATCTGATAACTATCTTAGAACCAGTGTGCTTAATTAGGCCAAAGAGACACGCCCCCAAAGCATCATTAAGGATTACTGTCGCGAGGGGCTGAAATTTAAAATGGTGTCTCTTTTGAAGGAGAAAGGCTTTTGGAATGGAATTTTTTGGCTCTCTCATCTACACAGTACTCATACTGTCATATCTGAAAACTATTTTAACACCAGTGTGCTTAATTAAGCCAAAGAGACACGCCCCCAAAGCATCATTATGGAAAACTGCCAGGAGAGGCTGAAAATTGAAAATGGTGTCTCTTTTCAAGGAGAAAGGCTCTTGGAAGGAATTTTTTTGGCTCTCTCATCTACGCAGTACCCGTACTGTCATATCTGATAAGTATCTTAACACAAGTGTGTTTAATTATCTTAAAGAGACACGCCCCCAAAGTATCATTATGGAAAACTGCCACGAGAGGCTGAAATTGAAAATGGTGTCTCTTTTCAAGGAGAAAGACTTTGGGAATGGAGCTTTTTGGCTCTCTGATCTAGACAGTACTCATACTGTCATGTCTGATAACTATCTTAAAACCAGAGTGCTTAATTAGGCCGAAGAGACACGCCCCCAAGCATCATTAAGGAAAACTGTCACGAGGGGCTGAATTGGAAAATGGTGACTCTTTTGAAGGAGAAAGACTTTTGGAATGGAACTTTTTGGCTCTCTCATCTACACAGTACCCGTACTGTCATATCTGATAACTATCTTAGAACCAGTGTGCTTAATTAAGCCAAAGAGACACGCCCCCAAGCATCATTAAGGATTACTGTCACGAGGGGCTGAAATTTAAAATGGTGTCTCTTTTGAAGGAGAAAGGCTTTTGGAATGGAATTTTTTGGCTCTTTCATCTACACAGTACCCGTACTGTCATATCTGATAACTATCTTAGAACCAGTGTGCTTAATTAGGCCAAAGAGACACGCCCCCAAAGCATCATTAAGGATTACTGTCGCGAGGGGCTGAAATTTAAAATGGTGTCTCTTTTGAAGGAGAAAGGCTTTTGGAATGGAATTTTTTGGCTCTCTCATCTACACAGTACTCATACTGTCATATCTGAAAACTATTTTAACACCAGTGTGCTTAATTAAGCCAAAGAGACACGCCCCCAAAGCATCATTATGGAAAACTGCCAGGAGAGGCTGAAAATTGAAAATGGTGTCTCTTTTCAAGGAGAAAGGCTCTTGGAAGGAATTTTTTTGGCTCTCTCATCTACGCAGTACCCGTACTGTCATATCTGATAAGTATCTTAACACAAGTGTGTTTAATTATCTTAAAGAGACACGCCCCCAAAGCATCATTATGGAAAACTGCCACGAGAGGCTGAAATTGAAAATGGTGTCTCTTTTCAAGGAGAAAGACTTTGGGAATGGAGCTTTTTGGCTCTGTGATCTAGACAGTACTCATACTGTCATGTCTGATAACTATCTTAAAACCAGAGTGCTTAATTAAGCCAAAGAGACACGCCCCCAAGCATCATTAAGGAAAACTGTCACGAGAGGCTGAATTGGAAAATGGTGTCTCTTTTGATGGAGAAAGGCTTTTGGAATGGAACTTTTTGACTCTCTCATCTACGCAGTACCCGTACTGTCATATCTGATCAGTATCTTAACACTTGTGTGCTTAATTATCCTAAAGAGACATGCCCCCAAGCATCATGTCTGATAACTATCTTAAAACCAGAGTGCTTAATTAAGCCAAAGAGACACGCCCCCAAGCATCATTAAGGATTACTGTCGCGAGGGGCTGAAATGGAAAATGGTGTCTCTTTTGATGGAGAAAGGCTTTTGGAATGGAACTTTTTGACTCTCTCATCTACACAGTACCCGTACTGTCATATCCGATAACTATCTTAAAACCAGAGTGCTTAATTAGGCCAAAGAGACACGCCCCCAAGCATCATTAAGGAAAACTGTCACGAGGGGCTGAATTGGAAAATGGTGTCTCTTTTGATGGAGAAAGGCTTTTGGAATGGAACTTTTTGACTCTCTCATCTACGCAGTACCCGTACTGTCATATCTGATCAGTATCTTAACACTTGTGTGCTTAATTATCCTAAAGAGACATGCCCCCAAGCATCATTATAGGAGACTGCCACGAGAGGCTGAAATAAAAAATGGTGTCTCTTTTGAAGAAGAAAGGCTTTTGGAATGGAACTTTTTGGCTCTCTCATCTACACAGTGCCCGTACTGTCATATCTTATTACTATATTTACACCAGTGTGCTTAATTAACCCAAAGAGCCACGCCCCTGAAGCATCATCATGGAAAACTGCCACGAGAGGCTGAAATAAAAAATGGTGTCTCTTTTGAAGGAGAAAGGCATTTGGAACTTTGGAACTTAATGATGCTTGGGTGCGTTTCTCTTTGGCTCAATTAAGCACTCTGGTGTTAAGATAGTTATCACATATAACAGTACGCAAATTTCAATTCTGAAAGTCTTTCTCCTTGAAAAGAGACAGCATTTTCAATTTCAGCCCCTCGTGGCAGTTTTCCAGATACAGACAATCATCTTAGTACCTGGGAGTATGTGGCTCTTTGGGACAATTATCTTTCATTTAGCATGATTGTTTGGAACATTTGGAGCTTATAGTTACTTTATACAGCTTGTGTAACGGTCAGAAGCAGGTCTGAATCAAAAAGGAACTTTTTGACTCTCTCATCTACGCAGTACCCGTACTGTTATGTCTGATAACTATCTTAAAACCAGAGTGCTTAATTAAGCCAAAGAGACACGCCCCCAAGCATCATTAAGGAAAACTGTCACGAGGGGCTGAATTGGAAAATGGTGTCTCTTTTGATGGAGAAAGGCTTTTGGAATGGAACTTTTTTAACCCTCTCTCATCTACGCAGTACCCGTACTGTCATATCTGATCAGTATCTTAACACTTGTGTGCTTAATTATCCTAAAGAGACATGCCCCCAAGCATCATTATAGGAGACTGCCACGAGAGGCTGAAATAAAAAATGGTGTCTCTTTTGAAGAAGAAAGGCTTTTGGAATGGAACTTTTTGGCTCTCTCATCTACACAGTGCCCGTACTGTCATATCTTATTACTATATTTACACCAGTGTGCTTAATTAACCCAAAGAGCCACGCCCCTGAAGCATCATCATGGAAAACTGCCACGAGAGGCTGAAATAAAAAATGGTGTCTCTTTTGAAGGAGAAAGGCATTTGGAATGGAATTTTTTGGCTCTCTCATCTACACAGTACTCATACTGTCATATCTGAAAACTATTTTAACACCAGTGTGCTTAATTAAGCCAAAGAGACACGCCCCCAAAGCATCATTATAGAAAACTGCCAGGAGAGGCTGAAAATTGAAAATGGTGTCTCTTTTCAAGGAGAAAGGCTCTTGGAATGAAATTTTTTGGCTCTCTCATCTACGCAGTACCCGTACTGTCATATCTGATAAGTATCTTAACACAAGTGTGTTTAATTATCTTAAAGAGACACGCCCCCAAAGCATCATTATGGAAAACTGCCACGAGAGGCTGAAATTGAAAATGGTGTCTCTTTTCAAGGGGAAAGACTTTGGGAATGGAGCTTTTTGGCTCTCTGATCTAGACAGTACTCATACTGTCATATCTGAAAACTATCTTAACACTAGTTTGCTTAATTAAGCCAAAGCGACACGCCCCCAAAGCATCATTATGGAAAACTGTCACGAGAGGCTGAATTTGAAAATGGTGGCTCTTTTGAAGGAGAAAGGCTTTTGGAATGGAATTTTCTTTCTTTTTCATTTACACAGTACTTGTACTATTATATATGATAACTATATTAGCACAAATGTGCTTAATCATCCCAAAGAGCTCACCCCCAATTTGGCCCCAAAGCATCATTATAGAAAACTGTCACGAGAGGCTGAAATTGAAAATGGTGTCTCTTTTCACAGATATATCTGATAATGTAATGTTATATCTGATAATTATCTTAACACATGTGTGGTTAATCTTCCCTAAAGAGCCACACTCCAAAGCATCATTAAGGAAAACTGCCACGAGAGGCTGAAATTCAAAATGGTGGCTCTTTTCAAGAAGAAATACTTTGGAAACAGAATTTTTTGCCCTCTCAATCACACAGTACACATACTGAGAACCATCTTAACCCTCATAACTTTGGAGTATAACTCCTAACTTCAAAAATGGGACAGTCTCGCTAAAAACATTTCAGAAGTTGTAAGAAATATACACAGACCCGTGGAAGGAATTTTTCTTCGACGAAAAAAATTGATACGGCACACATTGATATCTGCCTGAGGTCCAAACGGACCTCATACGGTCGGATGAGGCAGGCCGTCGTGTTTGTTGTTTAGCTTTTGTGATAATCTGACGGAATAAGGCATGCAAGTCCCAGTTACCAGTGTGACTTGATATTTAGTTCTTCATACTATATATACAAATAAATATATATATATATATATATATATATATATATATATATATATATATATATATATATATATATATATATATATATATATATATATATATATATATGTTTATTTGAGATTTTTCATGTGAATTTATGTTAATCATATGGTCTTTTTTTCTTATTTAGGAACTGGCTCATTACCAGGACTCCAAACTCACACCAAGAAGTCCAACATGCAGACACTGACAGCCTTGTCAGTGTATGACAGCAGTGGATGTAGATGGGAATGGGGAGAGGACACACACAAGCAGCTCCACAACATACAGTTTAAAACTTAAGTTAATGATGTGATGTACCATAGGTGTTCAATGTTTTGTCAGCCCATATAATTTTATTCGTGTAATTCAATGTCAGTTTTATTGGGGGGGGGGTCATTTTTTGTATCTGGCTGTCAGACTAAGGGCCACAAAGGTCTTCATAGCTTTAGTAGAATGTGTAGCAAATTCGAATGTCTGTTTCTGTCTATTTGCACTATACAGCAGGAAATATTACCCTGTTATCATAATCATGCTGATGCATTTTAGAATATGTCCGAAACACATTGTACTTAAATAACTCTAATTTTAACTGCCCTATTCCGGCCACATATACAAGAAGTATTTTAAGCCCTGATATGTACATGTTGTACATGATAAAACATTGTTTGGAAAAACATGCAGAGTAGTCACATGGCAATGGTCATCTTGTCAAAGTGTAAAGCAGTGCTGGCCCCATTAAATGTTGGCCTACATATTTCAAACTTTAACATATGTCATCATGGGTCAGTTTTCCTTGTAATGTTACTGTTTCTTTACATAGTTTTCAAGCTTTTTATCATACTAGCACATATTGATTCCATAGATGCCATGATGTTAGCAGTGAAAACATAGTCAGGATTTTTCACAGAAATATGATACAACATGTATTTACGTTCAAACCATTCTCCTACATGTATATATAATTTCCCAATTGCTGCATTTGTTCGTGTATAAAGATAGAGACTGGTGATATTTAGATTGCATTAGATTGTTTGTCAGCATTGTTAGATTTAAGTGTCATTCATTATAAATGATGCTTGTAAGTATTGTAAGTATTTATCTTGTGTAGTGTATGTGTGTGTTGATGCAGGATGGTTGATAGGTGTCTGATCATGAAATGAAATTTCATAGTCGATAAATCTAACGTTTGTGTGTATACCCTTTAGAAATTATAACTAACAATGCTGCTATATTTATGAAATACATATTGCTATCAAAAACACGAGATGTCTTTTGACTTTTTTCCTTGATGACTGACGAGTTTCCTTTTTACTTAAGAAAAAAACAAGAAGGGCAAACGATAAAAAATTGCACAAACAGATCGAAAACAATAGGAATAAATAATCTCCTTTATCTGTATGTTTTTTCATAACTCCGTTTGAGTACAAAACATCGAAAAGTGCAACAATACATTCTAAGAATTAAATAAGTTGGTACACCATTCCATCATCTCAAACATTTCGTTTGTCGTCAGTGAATAAAAGAAGGCCAGTGACCTCATACAAAGCTTTACGTCCCCCATCGCTTTAACCCGATCCAGACTGGGCTTTTTTGGTCAGAAACCTGTTGCCATGGCAACATGAAAAATTATAAACTTAAACCATTATTATAAAATTGTTCCCAAGAAAACTTTAGGAAAAGCCACAAAGTTTGGGAGTCCTAGCATACATCGTTTGGCAGTAATACGATGTCAAAGTTGGCACGGGCACTTTTAGCCATAGGGTCTGGATAGGGTTAATGAAACATTCCTATCCTATCCCTACTCGACGACAAGTACATAAATCAAATAAGAGATACCTCACCCTTGTGATTTTTTCGTGTATAGCTTATGAAAACAGTCCTCTTTAGCATATCGTCCGATTAGCAACCAAATAGATAAAAAAAACATATTGTTTCTGTGATACGGCCTTTTCGAAAACACGGGACTGGTGAGTTTCCTTTCCGTGACGTAAAAAAAAGAAGGGCAAACGATGAAGAATTGTACAAACAGATCGAAAACTATAATAAATTTATACGTCAGAATAAAGAGTAAATAATCTCCGTATATGTATTTTCATAACTCCGCTTTGAGTACAAACATTGAAACGTGAAAGAATACATTCGAACAATTGACTAAGTTGGTACACCATTTTGAATAAAAGAATTCATAAGGCCAGTGACCCCATACAAAGTGTTACGTCCCCCATTGCTGTAATGTAACATTCCTATTTCCGGTGTCACGAGCGACGGTGTCACGAGGGACGGTGTCACGAGAGACGGTGGCTCTTCGGCTCGAGCCTCCCCCTACTCCCTTTTTTGGACTACGGTACGGCCAAATCTCGTTCTATCGCGTTCGAACTCTGACGTCAAGCAACGTCGAGTCCGGTCAATACTTGGATGGGAAATAGCCCGGGACCCCCGGTTGCCGTAGGCATCGCTTTTGATTTCTTGTCTGAGGCCGAAATACCAAGTCTGATTTTTTTTCCAAAAGCATGCTATAAGTACATTGGGCCTAGGCAAAAGATATTGTTTGGTGAGCTACTTATAGCATGCTTTTGGAAAAAAAATCAGAATTGGTATTTCGACCTCAGACAAGAAATCAAAAGTAATGCCTACGGCAGCCGGTGGATTCAAACTATTTCCCATCCAAGTATTGACCGGACTCGAAGCTGATTGACGTCAGAGTTCGAACGCGATAGAACAAGATTCAGCGTGATTTGGCCGTAAAATGTCCTTTTTTGGACTACGGTACGGCCAAATCTCGTTCTATCGCGTTCGAACTCTGACGTCAAGCAACATCGAGTCCGGTCAATACTTGGATGGGAAATAGCCCGGGACCACCGGTTGCCGTAGACATCGCTTTTGATTTCTTGTCTGAGGCCGAAATACCAATTCTGATTTTTTTTCCAAAAGCATGCTATAAGCACTTTGGGCCTGGGCAAAAGAAATTGTTTGGTGGGCTACTTATAGCATGCTTTTGCAAAAAAAATCAGAATTGGTATTTCGACCTCAGACAAGAAATCAAAAGTAATGCCTACGGCAGCCGGTGGATTCAAACTATTTCCCATCCAAGTATTGACCGGACTCGACGTTGCTTGACGTCAGAGTTCGAACGCGATAGAACAAGATTCAGCGTGATTTGGCCGTAAAATGTCCTTTTTTGGACTACGGTACGGTCAAATCTCGTTCTATCGCGTTCAAACTCTGACGTCAAGCAACGTCGAGTCCGGGCAATACTTGGATGGGAAATAGCCCGGGACCACCGGTTGCCGTAGGCATCGCTTTTCATTTCTTGTCTGAGGCCGAAATACCAATTCTGATTTTTTTTTTTCCAAAAGCATTCTAAAAGTACATTGGGCCTAGGCAAAATATATTGTTTGGTGGGCTACTTATAGCATGCTTTTGGAAAAAAAATCAGAATCGGTATTTCGACCTCAGACAAGAAATCAAAAGTAATGCCTACGGCAGCCGGTGGATTCAAACTATTTCCCATCCAAGTATTGACCGGACTCGACGTTGCTTGACGTCAGAGTTCGAACGCGATAGAACAAGATTCAGCGTGATTTGGCCGTAAAATGTCCTTTTTTGGACTACGGTACGGCCAAATCTCGTTCTATCGCGTTCGAACTCTGACGTCAAGCAACGTCGAGTCCGGGCAATACTTGGATGGGAAATAGCCCGGGACCACCGGTTGCCGTAGTCATCGCTTTTGATTTCTTGTCCGAGGCCGAAATACCAATTCTGATTTTTTTTCCAAAAGCATGCTATAAGTACATTGAGCCTAGGCAAAAGATATTGTTTGGTGGGCTACTTATAGCATGCTTTTGGAATTAAAAATCAGAATTGGTATTTCGACCTCAGACTAGAAATCAAAAGTAATGCCTACGGCAGCCGGTGGATTCAAACTATTTCCCATCCAAGTATTGACCGGACTCGACATTGCTTGACGTTAGAGTTCGAACGCGATAGAACAAGATTCAGCGTGATTTGGCCGTAAAATGTCCTTTTTTGGACTACGGTACGGCCAAATCTCGTTCTATCGCGTTCGAAATCTGACGTCAAGCAACGTCGAGTCCGGTCAATACTTGGATGGGAAATAGCCCGGGACCCCCGGTTGCCGTAGGCATCGCTTTTGATTTCTTGTCTGAGGCCGAAATACCAAGTCTGATTTTTTTTCCCAAAAGCATGCTATAAGTACATTGGGCCTAGGCAAAAGATATTGTTTGGTGAGCTACTTATAGCATGCTTTTGGAAAAAAAATCAGAATTGGTATTTCGACCTCAGACAAGAAATCAAAAGTAATGCCTACGGCAGCCGGTGGATTCAAACTATTTCCCATCCAAGTATTGACCGGACTCGAAGCTGCTTGACGTCAGAGTTCGAACGCGATAGAACAAGATTCAGCGTGATTTGGCCGTAAAATGTCCTTTTTTGGACTACGGTACGGCCAAATCTCGTTCTATCGCGTTCGAACTCTGACGTCAACCAACGTCGAGTCCGGTCAATACTTGGATGGGAAAAAGCCCGGGACCACCGGTTGCCGTAGGCATCGCTTTTGATTTCTTGTCTGAGGCCGAAATACCAATTCTGATTTTTTTTCCAAAAGCATGCTATAAGCACATTGGGCCTAGGCAAAAGATATTGTTTGGTGAGCTACTTATTGCATGCTTTTGGAAAAAAAATCAGAATTGGTATTTCGACCTCAGACAAGAAATCAAAAGTAATGCCTACGGCAGCCGGTGGATTCAAACTATTTCCCATCCAAGTATTGACCGGACTCGACGTTGCTTGACGTCAGAGTTCGAACGCGATAGAACAAGATTCAGCGTGATTTGGCCGTAAAATGTCCTTTTTTGGACTACGGTACGGCCAAATCTCGTTCTATCGCGTTCAAACTCTGACGTCAAGCAACGTCGAGTCCGGTCAATATTTGGATGGGAAATAGCCCGGGACCACCGGTTGCCGTAGGCATCGCTTTTCATATTTTGTCTGAGGCCGAAATACCAATTCTGTTTTTTTTTCCAAAAGCATGCTATAAGCACTTTGGGCCTAGGCAAAATATATTGTTTGGTGGGCTACTTATAGCATGCTTTTGGAAAAAAAAATCAGAATTGGTATTTCGACCTCAGACAAAAAAATCAAAAGTAATGCCTACGGCAGCCGGTGGATTCAAACTATTTCCCATCCAAGTATTGACCGGACTCGACGTTGCTTGACGTCAGAGTTCGAACGCGATAGAACAAGATTCAGCGTGATTTGGCCGTAAAATGTCCTTTTTTGGACTACGGTACGGCCAAATCTCGTTCTATCGCGTTCGAACTCTGACGTCAAGCAACGTCGAGTCCGGTCAATACTTGGATGGGAAAAAGCCCTGGACCACCGGTTGCCGTAGGCATCGCTTTTGATTTCTTGTCTGAGGCCGAAATACCAATTCTGATTTTTTTTCCAAAAGCATGCTATAAGCACTTTGGGCCTAGGCAAAAGAAATTGTTTGGTGGGCTACTTATAGCATGCTTTTGCAAAAAAAATCAGAATTGGTATTTCGACCTCAGACAAGAAATCAAAAGTAATGCCTACGGCAGCCGGTGGATTCAAACTATTTCCCATCCAAGTATTGACCGGACTCGACGTTGCTTGACGTCAGAGTTCGAACGCGATAGAACAAGATTCAGCGTGATTTGGCCGTAAAATGTCCTTTTTTGGACTACGGTACGGCCAAATCTCGTTCTATCGCGTTCGAACTCTGACGTCAAGCAACGTCGAGTCCGGGCAATACTTGGATGGGAAATAGCCCGGGACCACCGGTTGCCGTAGTCATCGCTTTTGATTTCTTGTCCGAGGCCGAAATACCAATTCTGATTTTTTTTTTTCCAAAAGTATTCTAAAAGTACATTGGGCCTAGGCAAAAGATACTGTTTGGTGGGCTACTTATAGCATGCTTTTGGAAAAAAAATCAGAATTGGTATTTCGACCTCGGACAAGAAGTCAAAAGTAATGCCTACGGCAGCCTGTGGATTCAAACTATTTTCCATCCAAGTATTGACCGGACTCGACGTTGCTTGACGTCAGAGTTCGAACGCGATAGAACAAGATTCAGCGTGATTTGGCCGTAAAATGTCCTTTTTTGGACTACGGTACGGCCAAATCTCGTTCTATCGCATTCGAACTCTGACGTCAAGCAACGTCGAGTCCGGTCAATACTTGGATGGGAAATAGCCCGGGACCACCGGTTGCCGTAGGCATCGCTTTTGATTTCTTGTCTGAGGCCGAAATACCAATTCTGATTTTTTTTCCAAAAGCATTCTATAAGTACATTGAGCCTAGGCAAAAGATATTGTTTGGTGGGCTACTTATAGCATGCTTTTGGAAAAAAAATCAGAATTGGTATTTCGACCTCAGACAAGAAATCAAAAGTAATGCCTACGGCAGCCGGTGGATTCAAACTATTTCCCATCCAAGTATTGACCGGACTCGACGTTGCTTGACGTCAGAGTTCGAACGCGATAGAACAAGATTCAGCGTGATTTGGCCGTAAAATGTCCTTTTTTGGACTACGGTACGGCCAAATCTCGTTCTATCGCGTTCGAACTCTGACGTCAAGCAACGTCGAGTCCGGTCAATACTTGGATGGGAAATAGCCCGGGACCACCGGTTGCCGTAGGCATCGCTTTTGATTTCTTGTCTGAGGCCGAAATACCAAGTCTGATTTTTTTTCCAAAAGCATGCTATAAGTACATTGGGCCTAGGCAAAAGATATTGTTTGGTGAGCTACTTATAGCATGCTTTTGGAAAAAAAATCAGAATTGGTATTTCGACCTCAGACAAGAAATCAAAAGTAATGCCTACGGCAGCCGGTGGATTCAAACTATTTCCCATCCAAGTATTGACCGGACTCGACGTTGCTTGACGTCAGAGTTCGAACGCGATAGAACAAGATTCAGCGTGATTTGGCCGTAAAATGTCCTTTTTTGGACTACCTTACCTTAGACCTTAGATCCTCCCGCAACTTTGTTGCATAGGTCAACTTGGCTCCGGATACTTCTTCTCCAAAGGATGCGGTCTTGCGCCGCCACTGCCATTTCCTCCAGTGAATGTAATCCCAGCTTCTTCCCGTCGTTTTGCAGTGTTCGCCTAAGAGTGACCTTAGGCCGTCCTCTTGGACGTGTGCCTTTCGGTTTCCAGGTCATGGCAATTTTAGTCGTTCTGTGCTCGGGTAACCTCCACGCATGTCCGGCAAAGGTTAATCTTCTTTTCATTACAATTGTGCTAAGTGGGGGGACTTTTGCTCTTTGCATGAGCTCTTCATTTGTAACATGATCTCGCCATGAAATGCCGAGAATTGATCTCAGACATTTGCGTTGGAATGTGTCTAGAGCTTGTACTGTCTCTGTGGTGCTTTTCCACGTCTCGCATGCGTAGATGGATGTCGGTACCACAATGGACTGGAAAAGCTTTAACTTTAAGGGTATGCTGATTTGTTTAGAAAGCCAGATTTTCCTTAAGTATTGCCACATTCCCGTGGCTTTACCAAGGCGAGTTTCGATGTCCTTTTCTGTGCCACCGTACCTAGTAATAGTACTACTAGGTATGTGAAGCTGTCAACATACTCTATTTGTTGGTTGTCAAGTAGGATTGGTGTAGGGTTTTCTATAGTTGTCATGGCTTTTGTTTTTTCGCCGCTTACCCTGAGCCCAATCTTCCCACCTATGTTGGCTAGGTTGTTTGTGAAATTTTGCAAATTCTCACAGCTGTTGGCCAGTGCAGCTAAGTCATCTGCAAAGTCGAGGTCAGTTAATGTCCCCTCGCCAAAGGTTATACCTTTCCCTGTCTGTTTGGTTTTCTTCATCAAAAAATCAATAACAATAACAAACAGAAAGGGAGACAGAATACATCCCTGTTTGACTCCCGTGGCAACTTCGAACATAGGCGTGGCTCCTGTTTTTGTTTTGATACAACACTTGGAGTTTTGGTACAGGGATTTGAATATATTGATGTATTTCTCAGGTATGCCATACAATTTTACAATCTTCCACAGTGTGTCTCTATGCACAGAGTCAAACGCTTTGCGAAAGTCAATAAAGTTGATGGCAAGTGGTGCTCTGAACTCATGCGATTGTTCGATTATGTTGCGAAGGGCAAAGATCTGTTCGATAGTCGATCTTCCTTTCCTAAAACCGGCTTGCTCTTCTCTGAAAACTGTGTCGACCTCGTCTTTGAGCCTGTGTAGAATAACACTACAGAAGACTTTACCTGGTACGGATAGTAGGGTCACCCCTCTCCAATTGTTGCAGTTGCTAGGGTCACCTTTTTTTGCAAGTTTAACTATGAGACCATGTCTCCAGTCATCTGGGACCGTTTCAGTCATCCAAATTCTATTAAAGAAGTGTGTTAGTTCACTGAGAAGTCTTTCACCACCATGTTTGAGTAACTCTGCAGTTATGTTGTCAGTCCCTGCTGCCTTGTTGTTTTTTAACCTTTTGATGGCTGCCTCTACCTCTCTTTCTGTTATGGGTGACTGATCTACTTCAATACTGTTTATTATGTCACTGTCCTCAGTTTCTAACAGATCTTCTGGTATTGGCTGGTTCAAAACCTCCCGGAAGTGCTCAACCCATCTGGCATCTTGTTCCTCATCTGATGTTAGGACTGTACCATTTTTGCTCTTTATGGGCACTGCTGTAGTTTCTTTGCTTTTAGAGTTGGTTATGTCTTTTACAATGCGATATAGAGTGCGCGAGTCATTCCTGTCTGCAGCTTTTTGTGCTTCTTCTTGTTTTTCTTCTAACCACCTCTGTTTGTCCTTTCTACATGCTTGTTTAACACACTTGTCTAGGTGACGGTAATGGGCATCATGCCTCTGCCATTCACTGTTCGTTTTGGTTTGATCCCTAACAGACTTTGTTGCTTTGCGTTCGTCAATAAGTTCCCAAGTTTTGTTAGAAATCCAGCGTTCTCTCTTGGTACACAGGACGAAAACAGCTCTTTAAGCACTCTTAAAGCATGCTTAAAGATTCCGTTTTGGCACTCTTTACGTCACTTTACGTAATACTTACGCGGGCTTAAATGTTGTATTTACGCTATCTTTAGGTATGTGCTTAAACGTGCTTAGTGGGACCATTTAAGCAACCGTTTAAGCAATGTAAACTTAGCTTAAATCCTAACTTTTACGCTACGATTAAGCGTCGTAATCTTTACTTAAATCTAGAGACATACGCCGCATTTAAGTCTCCGTAAACCGTACGTAGTGGCACTCATTTAAGCGACGTTAGAGCACGGTAAAATCAGCTTAAAACCAAATTTTGGTCGTCGTAAATTTGTTGTAAAAATCTATATTTAAACTTTATTTACGCTCAGTTTAAGTTCCCTTAAATTCTGTTGTGTGTGCTACATGCACGTGTTTGTGCTTGGGTCTTTAATATTCAGCATTTCAGGTATCATTTCAATTTGTGTATTTAGTTCCAACGCCAGCTGCTGAGTCAGTCATATTTTAGCTCCGTCTTCAGCTTCTAGGTCTTGAGGTCCACTCAACACGCCTCTGTTTTATCTTGAGATCTGCATTCCTCACTCAGCCCTCATCCCTTCAGAAGTCTCAGGCGCCGTAGCCCTCTTCAGAAGGGTGGGAGGGGGGTGGGGGTGGCAACGACGAAGTTTCCTTCGGGCATACTATCCCAGCAGCCAGCTCTTTCGCCTTTCCCTGGGCACCGCCTGCCTTCCGAGTTGACAAAATCACCGCTATTCCTTGATATACAGTTGTACGTCCCGCTAAGGGGGTAGTGGCACATCCAAATCCATGCAGCATTAGAGTCCACTCGCCGAGGTATTCCTTATTGCTGGCTGGGTTCAGGAAGTTGTAGTAAAGACTATTTTCAACTGATCGCGCAGTTTTCCTCAGTCTGGTTTTAGAATCATGGCCAAGCGCACTCGGGTTCCGTCGAACTGTCCGTCCCCGAGTGAGTAAGACGATAAAGCTAGCAGCAAGAACATACAGGTCCATACACTAGCAAGCTTTGGCCACCAAATGAGAAATTAAATTTGAATTTCCAACGGAAAAAGAATTTGAATACCGGCATGAGTGTTGATTGGTTCAATTCGCGAGTGGTGTGTATTTGTGACCATGATTTGCATAGCTAGCAGACACTGTAACAATGGCCTTTTTTATATCTATTGTCATTCGGAGACGGTCTTCCTGGGCATTTGACAATTGGACAATGGATGTTTCTACAGTCCGAAAAAGGTGTAAAATGTTTCCCAGTAATCGTCCACGTATAGCTTGAAAACAAACTTGCCAGAAATTGTCATTTTGCTAACATCTAGCAAAATAAAATAGCGTAAAGTCAGACACAAAGACGAACTTTCAAATTATCCAATTGTCGACTATAAAATGTTGTTCAGACTTACCAAGAAAACAATGCCGCATTTCAAAATCTTTAGACGAATATCCTGTGTTCGGGTGCAGGGGAAATCAAGTGAGACGCTTTTTTGCACGAAATTTGATAGCTTTTAGTTTGGGTATTTATTACAGAGCAGATAGAATGCTTATAAGAACACGGTAACTGTTCACTGCACTAAATCGGCTCTTTAAGCACTCTTAAAGCATGCTTAAGTATTCCGTTTTGGCATTCTTTTAGTCATTTAACGTAATAATTACGCTGGCTTAAATATTATAACTGAAAACAATTGCAAGCGGCGAGTGCACAAGGCTCGCGGGAAAAAGTGCTTGCGTTTAAACCTTTCAAAGTACACCATAATTAGCAGAAACATATCTAGACCTTCAGAAATAATACTGAGGTTTTTGAAAGTGTCGTGTGTTACATATGTCGACTAAATTGTTGTTCACTTTGGCCGAAACGACACTGCCACATTTTCAAATCCTTTGGTATGCAGGCTGTGCGCGTTCAGAGGAACGTCAGCGGGCGCAATTTTTATTAGAAAACGGAAACTGTTCGTGCAAGAATTTTGTCTCCCTGAAAACAAGCGGTGATCGAGTGCATACGGCTCGCGGGAAAAAGTGCTTGCGTTAAAACCTTTCAAAGTACATCAGGGACACCTTGAGAAATAACCCGTAGTACACCGAGGTTTTTGAAAGTGTGTTACATTTGTTGACTAAATTGTTGTTCACTTTTGCCAAAACGACACCGCCGCATTTTCAAATCCGTTGGTACGCATGCTGTGCGCGTTCAGAGGAACTTTTGTGCGATACTTGTACACAATTCGATGGTTGCTTGTTCCTATCTCGAGTTGAATAAACCACACACGCTTTACCAGATTGTCAATGTTAAGACAAAATGAATGTTACGTTAGGATATAAGACTTAGGTTTAGGGTTTTTACAGAGCGGGCGCAATGTTTACAAGAACACGGGAACTGTTCGTGCAAGAATTTTGTCTCACTGAAAACAATAGGCGAGTGCACACGGCTCGCGGGAAAAAGTGCTTGCGTTTAAACTTTTCAAGTACACCAGCAAGACATTTAGAAACAATCCATAGTATACTGACACAGAGGTTTTTTAAAGTTGTGTGTGTTAGATTTGTCCACTAAATTGTTGTTCACATTTGCCAAAACGACACGAACGCATTTTCAAATCCGTTTGCATCTATGCTGTGCGTGTTTGGTGGAACTTTTGTGCGATACTTTTACACAATTCGATGGTTGCTTGTTCCTATCTCGAGTTAAATTAACCACACACGCTTTACCAGATTGGCAATGTTAAGACAAAATAAATGTAACGTTAGGATATAAGACTTAGGCTTAGGGTTTTAACAGAGCGGGCGCAATGTTATTGTGAACACGGGAACTATTCGTGCAATGATTTTGTCTCGTTCTATAATGCTTACGTTTAAACCTTTCAAAGTACACCAGAAAGACCTTGAGAAATAACCCGTAGTATACTGAGGTTTTGAAAGTTTGATGTGTAACATTTGTCGACTCATTGTTGTTCACTTTTGCCAATACGACACCACCGCATTTTCAAATCTGTTGGCATGTTTGCTGTGCGCATACCATGGAACATTATATTTAATGCATACTTAAGTGACATTAAAGATTAAGTAAAGATATGTACATTTTTAAGTTGAATTTACGCTGTTCGTAAAGATGATGTAAAGATATGCTGTACGCATGTAGGGGGGCATTAGATTTAATGCACCCTTAAGCGACATTTAAGATTATGTAAAGATATATACATTTTAAGTTGACTTTACGCTGTTCTTAAAGATGGTGTAAAGATGGACCATAGTTGTGGCATTTAATACGTCTTAAATGTGGCTTAAATGTTACTTAATCGTCTTCCAATGTTTAAGCTTCATTTACGAATCTCATTAAGCATGCTTAAATACCCGATTTGGTGCAGTGGTACCTCTACGCCGACCAACCTGTTTCTCAGCAGCTTGGGTAATCACTGTACTTATGTTTTCCCACTGCTCTTCTATGTTTTCACTTCTCTGTAGTGACTCAAGTCTATCTTGAATGTCAATTTTGTATCGTGTGTTGACCTCACTTGAGGTTTCTAACTTCCTAACATCAAAAGGTTTTGGCATGTTGTTTTGTTTTGCTTGCTTTTTAAATTTGATTCTAACTTTTCCAACGACCAAGTTGTGGTCAGAACCGATGTCGGCCCCCCGGTAACCGCGAACGTCAAGCAATGCTGACCTCCATCTGCGATCTATGCAGATATAATCTATCTCGTTTCTGGTACGCCCGTCTGGGGATGTCCATGTAGTTTTATGAATACGTTTATGTGCAAAGAATGTGTTGCCCACACTTATTCCTGCTACGCTAGCCAGGGTGATTAGTCGACTGCCATTGTCATTTGTTGCTTTGGCAAAGCCATATGGGCCAATGCAGCTTGGCATAGCTCTCCTGTCTGTGTCAATTTTAGCATTGAAATCACCTAATAAGATTTTGATGTCATGGCTGTGCACACTGTCAATCACACTTTGCAGTTGAACATAAAACTCGTCCTTGACATCTGTACTGTTCACTTCTGTTGGAGCATAGACCTGGATAACTGTCACTCTTGCGTGAACTGATTCAAATCTGGCAGTTATAATTCGGTCACTAATGGGGTTCCATGAAATAAGAGATTTTGTTGTACTATTATTCAACATTATGCCAACGCCTCTTCTATGTTTGTCTGGCGACTCAGGATCGTTTCCAGAATACAAAAAGGTGATATCGTCCTGATTATGTCTGCCTTTTCCTGGCCATCTGGTTTCACTTACACCCAAAACATCTAGACTATAAGAACTCATTTCCATCATTAGTTGTTCAAATTTACCAGTTTGCTGTAATGTTCGAACGTTCCATGTTCCAATTCGCGTGATTGTTTTAGCAGTGAAGATCGTTCCTTCCCGAATCCGTCCCGCGATTCCGTCCCCAACACTCCCCGTCATACTAATATGGCAGAAGTCGACCAACCTTCTCGAAGTTCCGCTCGCCTTGTCGCTTCTGCAGCAGGAGTCTTTTACGAGGCAGGGTTGCTAACCTTGCGCCCAACCGCCAGTGCGGAGATGGTACCTTGGTTGCGGGTCCAGGTCACTTCCAGTAGTAGAACAGAGGAAAAGTTTGCGAACTCAAAAGTAAAAAGGTGGGAGGGGGGCGTACGCCCCACGGTGGCTTATCTGAGGATTTACACTGTCTAAATCGAACAAAACGAAAAAATGAAATAAGGGAAACTTTAAACCCTATCTAGTATGTACAATGAATCGGTTCTGGTCTTCCGATGGCTACTTAGGTCGGGGATTAAGATGGATGGTATCCCCAACACTAAGCACTCCAACGGAAGCCGCCATGTTCGGTCGTGACGTCAACGTTCGGTTGGACTACGGTACGGCCAAATCTCGTTCTATCGCGTTCGAACTCTGACGTCAAGCAACGTCGAGTCCGGGCAATACTTGGATGGGAAATAGCCCGGGACCACCGGTTGCCGTAGTCATCGCTTTTGATTTCTTGTCCGAGGCCGAAATACCAATTCTGATTTTTTTTCCAAAAGCATGCTATAAGTACATTGAGCCTAGGCAAAAGATATTGTTTGGTGGGCTACTTATAGCATGCTTTTGGAATTAAAAATCAGAATTGGTATTTCGACCTCAGACAAGAAATCAAAAGTAATGCCTACGGCAGCCGGTGGATTCAAACTATTTCCCATCCAAGTATTGACCGGACTCGACATTGCTTGACGTCAGAGTTCGAACGCGATAGAACAAGATTCAGCGTGATTTGGCCGTAAAATGTCCTTTTTTGGACTACGGTACGGCCAAATCTCGTTCTATCGCGTTCGAAATCTGACGTCAAGCAACGTCGAGTCCGGTCAATACTTGGATGGGAAATAGCCCGGGACCCCCGGTTGCCGTAGGCATCGCTTTTGATTTCTTGTCTGAGGCCGAAATACCAAGTCTGATTTTTTTTCCAAAAGCATGCTATAAGTACATTGGGCCTAGGCAAAAGATATTGTTTGGTGAGCTACTTATAGCATGCTTTTGGAAAAAAAATCAGAATTGGTATTTCGACCTCAGACAAGAAATCAAAAGTAATGCCTACGGCAGCCGGTGGATTCAAACTATTTCCCATCCAAGTATTGACCGGACTCGAAGCTGCTTGACGTCAGAGTTCGAACGCGATAGAACAAGATTCAGCGTGATTTGGCCGTAAAATGTCCTTTTTTGGACTACGGTACGGCCAAATCTCGTTCTATCGCGTTCGAACTCTGACGTCAAGCAACATCGAGTCCGGTCAATACTTGGATGGGAAAAAGCCCGGGACCACCGGTTGCCGTAGACATCGCTTTTGATTTCTTGTCTGAGGCCGAAGTACCAAGTCTGATTTTTTTTCCAAAAGCATGCTATAAGCACTTTGGGCCTAGGCAAAAGATTTTGTTTGGTGGGCTACTTATAGCATGCTTTTGGAAAAAAAAATCAGAATTGGTATTTCGACCTCAGACAAGAAATCAAAAGTAATGCCTACGGCAGCCGGTGGATTCAAACTATTTCCCATCCAAGTATTGACCGGACTCGACGTTGCTTGACGTCAGAGTTCGAACGCGATAGAACAAGTTTCAGCGTGATTTGGCCGTAAAATGTCCTTTTTTGGACTACGGTACGGCCAAATCTCGTTCTATCGCGTTCGAACTCTGACGTCAAGCAACGTCGAGTCCGGTCAATACTTAGATGGGAAATAGCCCGGGACCACCGGTTGCCGTAGGCATCGCTTTTGATTTCTTGTCTGAGGCCGAAATACCAATTCTGATTTTTTTTCCAAAAGCATGCTATAAGTACATTGGGCCTAGGCAAAAGATATTGTTTGGTTAGCTACTTATAGCATGCTTTTGGAAAAAAAATCAGAATTGGTATTTCGACCTCAGACAAGAAATCAAAAGTAATGCCTACGGCAGCCGGTGGATTCAAACTATTTCCCATCCAAGTATTGACCGGACTCGACGTTGCTTGACGTCAGAGTTCGAACGCGATAGAACAAGATTCAGCGTGATTTGGCCGTAAAATGTCCTTTTTTTGGACTACGGTACGGCCAAATCTCGTTCTATCGCGTTCGAACTCTGACGTCAAGCAACGTCGAGTCCGGGCAATACTTGGATGGGAAATAGCCCGGGACCACCGGTTGCCGTAGTCATCGCTTTTGATTTCTTGTCCGAGGCCGAAATACCAATTCTGATTTTTTTTCCAAAAGCATGCTATAAGTACATTGAGCCTAGGCAAAAGATATTGTTTGGTGGGCTACTTATAGCATGCTTTTGGAATTAAAAATCAGAATTGGTATTTCGACCTCAGACAAGAAATCAAAAGTAATGCCTACGGCAGCCAGTGGATTCAAACTATTTCCCATCCAAGTATTGACCGGACTCGACATTGCTTGACGTCAGAGTTCGAACGCGATAGAACAAGATTCAGCGTGATTTGGCCGTAAAATGTCCTTTTTTGGACTACGGTACGGCCAAATCTCGTTCTATCGCGTTCGAAATCTGACGTCAAGCAACGTCGAGTCCGGTCAATACTTGGATGGGAAATAGCCCGGGACCCCCGGTTGCCGTAGGCATCGCTTTTGATTTCTTGTCTGAGGCCGAAATACCAAGTCTGATTTTTTTTCCAAAAGCATGCTATAAGTACATTGGGCCTAGGCAAAAGATATTGTTTGGTGAGCTACTTATAGCATGCTTTTGGAAAAAAAATCAGAATTGGTATTTCGACCTCAGACAAGAAATCAAAAGTAATGCCTACGGCAGCCGGTGGATTCAAACTATTTCCCATCCAAGTATTGACCGGACTCGAAGCTGCTTGACGTCAGAGTTCGAACGCGATAGAACAAGATTCAGCGTGATTTGGCCGTAAAATGTCCTTTTTTGGACTACGGTACGGCCAAATCTCGTTCTATCGCGTTCGAACTCTGACGTCAAGCAACATCGAGTCCGGTCAATACTTGGATGGGAAAAAGCCCGGGACCACCGGTTGCCGTAGACATCGCTTTTGATTTCTTGTCTGAGGCCGAAGTACCAAGTCTGATTTTTTTTCCAAAAGCATGCTATAAGCACTTTGGGCCTAGGCAAAAGATATTGTTTGGTGGGCTACTTATAGCATGCTTTTGGAAAAAAAAATCAGAATTGGTATTTCGACCTCAGACAAGAAATCAAAAGTAATGCCTACGGCAGCCGGTGGATTCAAACTATTTCCCATCCAAGTATTGACCGGACTCGACGTTGCTTGACGTCAGAGTTCGAACGCGATAGAACAAGTTTCAGCGTGATTTGGCCGTAAAATGTCCTTTTTTGGACTACGGTACGGCCAAATCTCGTTCTATCGCGTTCGAACTCTGACGTCAAGCAACGTCGAGTCCGGTCAATACTTAGATGGGAAATAGCCCGGGACCACCGGTTGCCGTAGGCATCGCTTTTGATTTCTTGTCTGAGGCCGAAATACCAATTCTGATTTTTTTTCCAAAAGCATGCTATAAGTACATTGGGCCTAGGCAAAAGATATTGTTTGGTTAGCTACTTATAGCATGCTTTTGGAAAAAAAATCAGAATTGGTATTTCGACCTCAGACAAGAAATCAAAAGTAATGCCTACGGCAGCCGGTGGATTCAAACTATTTCCCATCCAAGTATTGACCGGACTCGACGTTGCTTGACGTCAGAGTTCGAACGCGATAGAACAAGATTCAGCGTGATTTGGCCGTAAAATGTCCTTTTTTTGGACTACGGTACGGCCAAATCTCGTTCTATCGCGTTCGAACTCTGACGTCAAGCAACGTCGAGTCCGGTCAATACTTGCATGGGAAATAGCCCGGGACCACCGGTTGCCGTAGGCATCACTTTTGATTTCTTGTCTGAGGCCGAAATACCAATTCTGATTTTTTTTTCAAAAGCATGCTATAAGTACATTGGGCCTAGGCAAAAGATATTGTTTGGTGGGCTACTTATAGCATGCTTTTGGAAAAAAAAATCAGAATTGGTATTTCGAGCTCAGACAAGAAATCAAAAGTAATGCCTACGGCAGCCGGTGGATTCAAACTATTTCCCATCCAAGTATTGACCGGGCTCGACGTTGCTTGACGTCAGAGTTCGAACGCGATAGAACAAGATTCAGCGTGATTTGGCCGTAAAATGTCCTTTTTTGGACTACGGTACGGCCAAATCTCGTTCTATCGCGTTCGAAATCTGACGTCAAGCAACGTCGAGTCCGGTCAATACTTGGATGGGAAATAGCCCGGGACCACCGGTTGCCGTAGGCATTGCTTTTGATTTCTTGTCTGAGGCAGAAATACCAATTCTGATTTTTTTTCCAAAAGCATGCTATAAGTACATTGGGCAATTCAATATATCAGCCAAAATATCGGCCACCGTGACACGCGCTGGCGCTAAATGTAACACATGAAACTTAGGATTGATTAATGGATAACCACGGATAATAGAGCTAGATGTCATAAAATAGACCTGATCAAGCTTACAGAAAGATACAAATGCTGTTTGTTAAAGATCTAATAAGTTGGGTCTTGTCGGTACATATTAGTTATTGATGTTATTGTATTTGACACCTTGACCGATAATCTTATTACTAACTTGTATGCACTAACTTGGAGTTCAAAGATGTTATTTGTTTACGATTAACCTTGTTCTGTAAAAGGGCTTTTTTATTCGTTGCATTGTATCATTTCCAATAAATGGTTGTGACTTACACATGAAATGGTTTTGTTTTTCTTACGAGGGAGGGACCCTCAAATATCATTGCTGACTAAAACAACCAAAGTACCATGTACCAACCGGATATGAGAATTGTTTCTTCGCAAATGTGCCGAATGAAATGAGAGGGAAAATTTAGGTTAAAAAACTATAAAATCATTAAAAGTGCTTCCTCCAAGCAGGTGTTGGAGGGAAATCATGTTTCACTGGACCATTTTAAATTGATACACCTGGTTTTGGAAATAATGTTTTGGATACCAAATATTCGATCATGAATAACTCTTGCTCCGTAGAAAAAAACTTTCAAACAGTGTTGCATATTCCGAGAAAATGGCCATGTTCATAAGTGCATTCCAGACTGAGTTTGTTCTACTGCATTTACATTCTTCTTAGTATATGAGTCTCCGAAAGGAGGAAGAACGGCCGCCTCCCTTTTTTCTACATATTAACTAGTTAATAATCATATCAATATAAACAATGACAGTCAACTGAGACCAGCTCAGGGGCCCACCCGGGGGAGTACCATCTCAAATGTCAAACACTCAACGCTAGGACAGATGCATACAAATATTCATTTTTCCCCGTACGAGTGGTATGCCTTGCCTGGCAAGGTTGTGACGGCTCCCAACGTTAAGTCTTATCGTGCAGGGCTGAAGGCCTGCCCGCCTTATGCTACGGTCACAATTACACCGGTGTCCGTCGAGGATGTAGCCCCGGCCAGGCTCTGATTTCCGGGGGGCATCGGCTGTCGTGGTCACAATGAAACGTTTCCCTCACGCTGCCCTGCAGTGGTTCCGGGGTGCTCCGGCGGGCACTCGGTGGCATTGTAAATTTCTTTCACCTTCATTGGTCGGTCTCCGGCAGGTACCCGTCAGATACTCTGACGGTGTCTTGTAGTGACCCCTGTGAGGTCCGACAGGGTAATGCGTGCTTATCATATCCCAATGGGGCAGTTGTAGGGTCCCTGCCGCATGTCCTGCGAACGACGGTTAGGCATCAGGCAGGCTCCTGATGGGCACTCGCCATATCTCGGGGGTATATAAACATGCGCTGCTCGGATCGTCTACATTCACTTAGTCCTTCCTTTGCGTGGACTGCACGTGTCGTACCGACAATAACTATCCAAGCAGAAGATGCAGCCACTACCTGCAGACAACTTGGGTCTTGCCCGTCTGAGGTTGGGGATGGCGACAGCTCGTCACCGTCACAACCTTGTTCTCTCAGCTTTAGCACCTGAAGAAGAGAGGCAAGCTGAACTGCTGCGTCGCAGAAAGAGATGGTGGACTCGACCCGGGTTGTTGGAAAGACCTGTATGTGGCCAGTACGAGAGGCTGATGGGTGAGCTTAGGTGTGGTCACCGTCTTGACTTCAAGTCGTTTCTGAGAATTGAACCAGAGATGTTTGACGAGGTTCTCCAGCGTGTAGGACATCCCATTGAGAAGAGTGGAAAGTAAGTTATTTGGGAAATATTCTTTGACTCTCTGACAGTTCTCGGTTCAATACAGCAACGATTTACCATATCAATTCCAATTTGCAGCTGATATGTATGTGTAATTTTCTGTTACAGTGCCAGGCAGCCACTAGTACTAGTGATAGGTCTGAAGTTAGCCATCACACTCCGCTTCCTAGCGACCGGGAACTCCTGTCGCCCCCTGGCCTTTGCCTTCAGGGTGGCGCACAATACTATTTCATTATTTGTTCCTGAAGTCTGCCGGGCGATCACAGCGGAGTACCGCCAAGAAGCCTTCGACACCCCCTCTACCCCCGACCAGTAGCGCCAGGTGGCACAGGGGTTTCCAACAGGGTGGAATTTCCCCCATGTTTGCGGCGCCATCGACGGTAAACATGTTGCCATCAAGAAACCCGCAAGAAGTCTGTATTATAACTACAAGGGCTTCTTTTCCTTGGTCATCCTGCCAGTTGTTGATCCTTACTACAAAATCCTGTGGGCAGATGTGGGCGCCCCTGGGTCCATTTCTGATTGTGGCATCTTTAATCGCTCAAATCTTCAGCTGTCATTGTCAGAAGGTACCATCGGCTTCCCTGACCCCAAGCCCATCCCCAACGATGACGAAGACACGGTGTACTTCCTGATTGGGGACGACGCCTTCCCCCTGCGCACCCTCCTCTTGAAACCATACTCCAAGAGATATCTGGAAGTTGAGGAGCGCGTGTTCAACTACCGTCTCTCCCGGGCAAGGCGAATGGTGGAGAATGCATTTGGAGTGCTAGCCGTGCGCTACAGATGCCTCCTCACCACCCTGGATGTATAAACAGAGACTGCGACGGACATAATCGAGGCCTGCCTCACACTGCACAACATGTTCAGGATACGGTATCCTGCCCTGCAGAACATGGGCATGGACGCTGAAGACGATCATTATCAGCTGGTGCCTGGAAGACTGATGCAGTGATGCAGGAGGTGGAAGACGAGGGTCGGGGACCATGCGCCACAGCAGACGGAAATAGGCTAAGGGCCTACTTCCGAGAGTACTTCAACTGTGATGCAGGAAGTGTGCCGTGGCAGCTCCGTGCTGTTAATTTTGAACAGTAAATGCTATTTTGGCCATATGCTTACTATGCTATGAAGGAAGATTTGCTTGTATGCTTAACATGATGCCAAAATGTAGCAGCTCTGCTGTTCCTTTGGACCCATCAGTGACGTGGAGAGGGGGGACATGCTGCATGGGCAACAACTCGTCCTCCATATCATCCCGCCCGGGCTAAAATCCTAAAATCCTACTTAGATTTTTGGTGTTGTCTATTTCATTTATCAATAATCAGATTAGGATGATTAAGCTGCTGTTTGTTCTTCTGTTGTCATTTGTCTTTTTCCATTTTGTCATCAACTTTGATATGATGGAAATAGATTAACAAAACAAACAATATACAGGAAATGTCTTTATTGGACTTTCTCTGAGCGCTTTCGCCCCCACCGCCTCTAGAGTTTCATGGCATCTCGGATACTGTCTGTCATGTTGCTACATCAACTCTGATACTCTCTAAGGAATGGGACACTGAATAATATTGCTTCTGCTACGAACGCATACATGTTTGCTGCACTGTGTGCTCTTTTTGCTGAACGAGTTATAGCAAAATCGACAAGTACATTTTATATATGTTCATGTACCGGAATTTTACGACTGAACTCAAGAGCGCAATATCCTTTTTGAGATAACTAATACTTACGTCATTGTCATTAACAAAACCGAAAGTGAAGGAAACTAAAGAGCAAAATCGTAAGAAAACGGTACAAAGTAAAAGATTTGAAACTGGTTTAAGCTCATACTCGAAGTCATCAGGAAGCAATATACAGTCTGTGAAATTGCCAAAAGAGTAATTATAACATTAAGCGCTATCTGGCATCTGTTCTACTAATCTTCAGCGGACCCGCCCTTGTCGCTCCCCGCTTGGCCGGCATTCTGTAGGGTAACCATCTCTGCCCTCTGTGGTGACACGGTGGTGGTGGGCGGGGTAGCCGATACAAGTGGCTGTAGCAGACAGAAAAGAAACATATTATGAAGTATTCGTTGCAATAGTCATGATATACATGTATCATCATTCAGATTAGTCAATGTGGTGGTTTACGTACCGGTCTGCAAATGCTGCTGTCCTGGAGCACCGAAGCCGTAGGGTACAGCCATGTATTGTGCAGGTTGGTGCTGAAACACCTGGTGCTGCTGGAATGGCTGGAAGGCAGGTGTCGGGGGCTTGGGCGGCTGCTGCTCCTCCCCTGTAGTGTAGTGCATAGCAACAGCGAACGTCTCCTTTTGATACGCCCTCCACTTCTCTTGGAGGATCATCTTGCGTAGACTGGAAAGTCACTGCGCCCGGGCGACCTGCTCGCATTCGCCACTAGCACTGGTGCCTGAAGCAGCCTACAAATGTAGAACAAGGAATATCCAGAGACTGTCAGTCTACCGTCTTTAAGAATTACTATCTCCCAATGGCAAGAAAAGATGGAGTTATGAAAATAAGCAAACACAGTGCTTCACCTCTGCTAGAGTGGTTTGTGACTGACGTAGTTCTTCTTGTGAGTCAGTCAGAAGGTTCACTTTCTTTTTCTTTGGTGGAGACCCACTGCCGTCATGGCCCCTGCGGTCCGAACTGCCGGTCACTGCACTAGTTCGGGGAATGGCTTCATCGTCAGCCTCGTCCGAACTGGACTGTGGCTGCGGAACCTGAAGCATAGGGAATGGCAACAGTATTTTAAAGATATCATCAACTTCAAAGTATCAATGGAATTAATAAGAAATCGACAGATCTTACATGAGTCATTCTAGATGCATACCGATCCAAGTTCCCTGGAGGACGCCTTGCCACGGTAGTGTGCGTCCAGGAAATTGTACCGGCGCAACTTGAAGTCTTGCAGGGGCGTCAGTTTTGTCTGACCCTGGCCTGACTTCCCAGCCACCTTTCGCTTCAGTTTGAAGTAGTTCGTCCTCATGGTTTGGAACCGGGTCATTATCTGTTTAGCTGTTAGAAGGCACAAGGGAAGTCTTTCAATCAACGAATGAATTAATCAATCAATCAATCAATCAATCAAAAATGGTTTATTATTCAACAGACATGGCAGCACTACTATGTAGTCTGATCATAAATTGCGCCTATTGTTACATCGTCATCATGCGTATCGTACATATCTTACGCAATTATTGCACTTAGTCTTACTACTTCATCAATGGTATTAGGTTTTAAAAGTACTGTTACATTCAAAATCCACGTCTTTGAAATACATTGCTTCATATTCAAAACACTGAAAATGCTTCAAGACAGGAAGTGCAGGATTTGCATGTGAAGTTCAGTCTATTAAGTCAAAAACTTAAGCGGCAGTCTAATGAAAGAAGCCACGTCCTTTAACCAACCCTCTTTCTTGGCTTTGTTTTTGTAGTCCAGGGTCGTTAGATCCCGCTTTCTACGAAAGACGCGATCTGTTCATCTTGGTCTTCCGTTATGCTAGACTTCGGTGTTGCCTGTTCTAGCCTATTAACACCACGTGTCGTCCTCCCTCTGCGTCACTCAGCCTCACTTTCAGCCGATTCTAGGGCGTCTTCACGGGACTTTTGTTGCTTCGTCTGCCTGGTCCTTGTCGATATGGGAAACTCAGAGGAGAAATCATAGCATTAGATAATCATTAAAATTAAAATTGGTATAAATTATTTTCATAAAGCTGCTTTGTAATGAAGGCTTTAATTAGCCATTGCAGAGAGTTACTTATTGACCATTGTACTACCTTTATCATACAACTTTTATATAGCCTGGCTCCAGACAAGCTGTCGCTGATTTTATAGAAGACAACAATTTGGATAAGTACATGGAGAAGATGGAGAAAGATGGGGAGTGGGGAGACAATCTATCGTTGCAAGCTGTGTGCAACAGTTTCAACGTTCCAGTCCGTGTTGTGTCAAGTACTTCGGTAAGTTAATGCTACATTTAACACATATTACTACTTGCAGGGCCCTCCAAAATTAATCACCTAGTTATGCAAGATGTAGGGGGCATATCAAGTGTAACTACTCAGTGCCAACTACCAAGGGGCCAACAACAAGCCAGCAACATCTTAAGAAAGTTTAAACCAACAGAAGCCCTTCACAGAAGTCTTTCTTTTATGGACAGTGAAGCAAATACTTTCAAATTCTGGTTATTGGTAACAAAGTACAGACATCTAAATCGTTAAGTTAAAGGTAGTGATGTGGCATCAGTAATGATTGGCCCTATGGCCCTTGTACAAGATAAAAATAAAGAGTCGTACATCTCACTCTTTCAAAAAATAGTAAGCCAAAAAACAGAATTACAAGACAAACTACTGGACAGATGGAGAGGGTGCTCTGATCGAGTCGCTTAAGCCCCCGTCACAAATAAGAAATCCAGCTCGGCCGACGTGTTGGCGAGCTTCAAATGTGCATTTTCGGCCGAAATACGGCCGACGTCCTGTCGATTACGCGGGCTTCGGGCGATTTTTAAAAATAAAATTTGATCCAAATATTGGCCTTTTACCAGGCTAGTCGATACTGACTTCGTCCATGTCCAAGAGATGGTACCATCTCATGGGGAATTTTAGTTTTTAGTGTTCGACGGACGTACACGAGGTTTTCATTGGAAAATACGGTCGACGCTCGGGCGATTTTGAAATTCGGCGAGCTCCGGGCGATCTACAAAGTCGGCCGACGCTCGCATGAATTGTGACGCCGGCTTTAAGGACACATTCCCATTAGCTAAAGGCTACAGGTGCAGTCTTCACCTGTGGGGCAATGTAAAAAGAAAATGCCGTACATTGGGTATACTTCTTCCCGCCACAACACAAATTATAGAAGATCTGAAACAGCTACTCTAAACAAGCAATTACTTCGAAACTAATCTCAGTGTGCTGTAAGACACGTGGATGGCCTTGGGTGAGAAAAACATGGAAACATTTATCAGCTACTAACACGATCCAAATCTAAAGGGAAAAATCCAATTTATTCCCCTTTTTTGTCTAAGATTTTGAAATTTCAAGGCACCAAATTCTTGAAAATAAAGCTTTTTAAGATGTGATAACAAAAATTAAAGACTCTGAGATGTTAAAAAATACCCCAATAGTGTCTTGAATCTCTGAAGTTAACGAGAAAAATTCCCTCCTTTGGTCGGGAACGAGGGACATTTTCTCTCTTAACCAGCCACGAAACAAGGGAAATTCTCGCTTCAAGTCTAACAAAATGGAATTCTGGGTCTAAGTCCACCGCGAGGGAATTTTTTCTCTCCAAGTCTAACAAAATGGAATTCTGGGTCTAAGTCCACCGCGAGGGAAATTTTCTCTCCAGGTCTAACAAAATGGAATTCTGAGTCTAAGTCCACCGCGAGAGAATTTTTCTCACCAAGTTTAACAAAAGGGAATTCTGAGTCTAAGTCCACCGCGAGGGAAATTCAATTTCTCCAAGTCTAACAAAATGCAATTTTGGGTCTAAGTCCACAGCGATGGAAATTTTCTCTCCACAGCTTTTATAGCAGTTCCCCGCGGCCGCGTCGTTCCCCGACCGTGAGCAGTTCGCACAGACCCATAAGTTCGCCCCTGCATTGACGACCCTGCCCCCCATGCACTACCTCCCGCGGCCGACCGAGCCTTCCTCCGTACCGCGGACTATTCCAAAACTTCCGTGCAAATTCGACGGCTCTGACAAACCAAATTGGGAAGAATTCGAGACCCATTTCAGTAATGAGCGCGCCTTTGCTGGTTGGGGGGAAGAGACATGCCGAGCCGTCCTACTGTGAAACACCTGAATGGTAGGGCCCTGATGACATTTTCGTGTATGCCAGAAAATATCAAGGGTGGCCCGTTTGATGTCGTTTTAGACTATCCGCGACAGACGTATAGACGCCCACAGGACCCCATGCACTATCGGGGTGACATACAGGCTCTGCGGTGAAAACGCAACGAAACCCCGCAGGACTTCGAACTCCGGGTGCGCCAGACAGTTGCGCTAGCATATCCTCGGGCTGACCAACTGATACGTGAAGACTTAGGCGTTCAAATTTTCATAGATAAGTTAGCCGTCGACAAACCTGACCTCGCAAAGGAAGTGTATAAAACGCGGCCAAGAACGCTCCACGACGCCCGCGCCCAGCTCCAGTTTTTTGAGGACATGGAGGTCCACGCTCATTCGTCACTGCGCGTGCGTCAAGCTTCCACTATCAGTACGAACGGGGCAGAACGGCAAATGGAAGCCATGCAGCCAGAAATAGTGACGCTGCGCGGCCAAATTGACCACCTTGAGATCCAACGACGCACAGAGCCGCCCGCCTCTACCAGCGCGAACCCGACTCCCCGTCGGCCCAGCGCGAATTCAATGCCACGGGGGTTGGACGCGCGTACCGGTTATGCTCTGTCTGACGTGATATGCTATGGCTGGAACGAAGTTGGTCACATCAAAAGTCGTTGTCCGAACAGAGCGTCCAATACGCGTCAGGGAAACGGTCCAAAACTGGCCTAACGGGTCGTGGACCTGTTTCCAAAACCCATGCGACACACCGACACACGAATAAAGGATCTTCCACGTTACACACACACACCGGTTGTTTTCATCTCAGCGCGTCCGCAAATGGACAGACTGTTCATAAATTGATCGATTCCGGGGCCGATGCTTCGATCATTAGTCAGGATGCATTTCGAAAGTTGTTCGCGCCAAATTCCCCGTCGCTAGCACCGTATTCGGGCCAGCCTCTATTAAGTATTGCGGGCGACCGTCTGAAAGTGGCCGGTACAGTAGTTATTGTTCTGGAAATCTGCGATCAGTTCTTCCCAACCAAGTTCTTAGTGTGCGAAAACACGACCACAAAATTATTATTAGTGGGGACCGATTTTCTGAATGAATTTGAATGTGAGGTTTCGCTACGTCATCAGAATTTGACACTGCGTGGTTGCCAGGGAGACGTGTCGGTTCCCATCAAACGCAAGTCGAGCAAATAGGTGCAGCGTGTGGTGACTGGCATTGGCACATAGCAAGGCAGACAGCACAACCGGTGCCAGGGACCCTGGAGAAACGGGGCAAGGCCACACGTCCAACGCAAGGAGTTGTCCAACCTAATCCATCGCTCGAAAATCTTGCTTTGCTTGGCGAACTGTCCGCGCACTCACCCAGTAAGCGCAACAGAACGCGAGTGTTCTTAGTGAATGAAGGCTCGGAACCAGTGATCATTCAAAAAAGTACGGTCATAGGGACTTTCCACCTCATTGAAAATGACCTGCCTTCCTGTGGTACGTTGACTGTGGCGGTAACTACCTCATTTGAGCTAGAGGAGCAACCTCCATGTGCAGACTCGACCTTTGACACCCAATTGGCCAGGTCTCCTGAAGAAGTTCGGGCCGAACTCGAGCCCCTTTTCGATTTCAGCCACATCTCGGACCAGTCCCACAAAGAACAACTGCTAGATCTCCTCGTGAAGTATGACGATGTCTTTTCACGCAACCCGGAGGATATGGGCAATACCACTAAGGCTACTCACCAAATTGAAACTGGTGACGCCCCTCCGGTCAGACTACCGCCCTGCCGCGTCTCTCCCCAGGCGAAGGAGACAATTGGTCAGGAATTGGATAAACTGACCAGAGTAGGCTTTCTCGAAGAATCAATGTCGCCTTGGGGAGCCCCTGTTGTGCTTGTCAACAAAAAGGACGGCACAAAGTGAATGTGCGTTGACTACCGAAAACTTTACAATGTCACTAAGAAATCGTCTTGGCCGCTACCACGCAAATGTAATATATTTCCAGTAATAAAAAAACATGTTATTGTGAAAGACAGAAATTGGGAACGTTCCCTATATACACAAAATGACTGAGTCACTAAATGCTCTGATTAAAATATGGACCTCACTTTAACCACAAGATACAGATGCATTCATTTCAGACATGAAAGCCTTAGTAACTAATCAGGAGAATAAAACTGTCAAAGCATATTTAGACTTGTCGTCTCAGTAGGAGGTTAGAGACAAAAGCCTGCAACGGCCATCAGAATGGTTGACCGGTGATAACATAAAAAAGGGAACTTAGAGTAAAAGAGCTACTATTATTTGGCTATTCTTCACACGATAGGGACACAAATGATAACAGAAGCTTGAACAAAGACCAAAGAATCACGGAAGTAGAAAATTAGGGAACCGGTAGTGTGATAGAAATCGAGGGAGAGGAATTTGGAGACTGGGCATGTGCAATGAATCTTACTTCAACTGGACTGTCAGGAACAATGGTTAGTGGGGTAATAGGAAAAGCTCAACGACTGGTTCGTTTGGAAAAGGTTATGAAAGGTTTTCTGGGGGAAATGATTGGCTAGTAGCAAGCCAAACATCTAAATACCCACACCGTGTGCAAGCAATGAAAGCGGGGTGGTTGAAGTGCGATTACAAGTACGGGGTATAAGGCAAGCAGTATTTGTGTCCATACTCTTGCCTCAGCTTTTTACAATGGCAGCTTTAAAACTTATATTGACTACATATTAAAGAAAGAGGTTAAAGCAACATGTGATCCACTACATGCAGGTTCAGCTTCAAATACTGGGAAAAAAAACAGCAACAAGAAAAACTAGAAGAACATCTCCAACCAGATTGATAGAAAATGAAGGTCGAACTGCATGTTCAAACATGCAGCCAGCATTTAGCCCCTCTCCTAAACCATGGCTTTCCAGCAATGCCCCGTGGGAATTGATAGGTGTACACCACTGTAGGGCCAGAGTTTGGGCAGGTTGTCGACAGCTCTTTTCTGATATAACACCACCACATGACCTTCTTTTACATCACTTTGAGAGTGATTTTAAGAGAGGGACTAGGGATATTGCACCTAAAAGTAATAGGTATTACCATATTGACTTGGGATGCATAAGATTAAGGCATACATCCTTTAACCCTGGAGAAAAACGATTTGAAGTTGATCAACGTGTCACCGGGCAACAACTCGAATATGCACAAGAAGTGTTTGGTTGTTCAATAACATGATAGTTGAAACCTCATTAACTGTTCTTCACTTTTCGGTTTATACACTCTGATCGTTTTGACCTGTTTTTCATGTAGTTTTTCAAGTAGTCCTTGTTTATCATTTGTGGTGGTGCTTCATCAGATTTTTTTTTAGCCTTTTCACCTGTTTCTTTGTCAGTGGTTGTAAGCCACTTGCTTTTGGTTTAAATGAGGTCCATCTTTATCAGTGTTCCTTGTTTTTCCGTGATCATAATTAAAGATTATAATTCATTATTAGAAGTATGTTTGCAAAATAAATGTTTGTGTTTGGTTTAAATTATTACCCCACTGAGTGTCCCGGGAAAGGTGTTTGTCAACGTCCTCCTACCAAGGCTGCGTCCACTTCTCCGCAAAAAGAGAAAAGAGCAGAGTGGCTTTACACCAGGCCGCTCCACCGTGGACTTTGATGATTGGGGAAATCTTTGACAGAGATGTACTGAAGGAGGAATTAAACAGTCTTGAAGATGGTGCAGCAGTAAACTGGAGTCAGCTGACACAAAAATATAACGTCGAAGGGCCTGATGGGAAACCACTTTCAAAACCCGGACAGTTACTCAATTGAAGGCTACAAAAAGAAGACATCACCGACAGATTTCAACAGCAATCACCAGCAAGGCACATGCGCAGAGCAAGACAGAGGGTTGGTCAGGGTCCACACTTGACACTTTGAATGAAGCGAAAAGAGAAAGAAATCAACAATGAGCTGTTCCAAATTATAAAAAATGGGGAAGCACCTATTGGTGGATTTGTAGTTCCCAGGACCTACAAAAAGTACTACCTCATGAAAGACCGCAACAGAATAGAAACTAAGATCATCAACACTGAAGGTAGGAAACTACCACTACCTCAACGTTGCAACTGCGGGAGAACATGCTACAAACACAACTGCCATTCATGAAAAATGCCACAAACCACGAAAATATGACCTAAGAAGGAGAAACATCGCTTGAAATCCAAGGAAACAACAAGAAATCTTATGCATTGGGATTAAGATTAAGTGCACTACTCGCCAACCATCATGATGGCTACCATGATGCACCTCTTTGCTACCGTGCATGATACAGCCACCCACCTCACACCCAGCGAATATCACCAAACGTAAAACTTACAGCTGTCACTACAGTCTTGAACAACCGAACACATGATTACATGATTGCCCCTGCCTATGCTCTGCAGACATCAGAGGGATGGACAGCTTCTGGGCATCCAACCATGTAGAAAATCCAGCCCAAAAAAGACAGACAACAGTTCATTGTAAATGGGCCCATTACTTGACACTTCCCTGAAAGCATCGTCATCGCTGCCAGACCCATTTAGTCAGATGTCCAAGGAAGAAATTAAAAATGAACAGACCTATAGCGGGGCGGTACCGTATGAGAAAGTGGACTGCATAACAAAGAAAGACCTCCAGCAAGAAATGAAGATGTTATGTGGAATTAAGAGAATGCCAACCCTCTGCCAATGCCCAAACTCAAAACTTCTTATGTTATCACTTGATATGTATGCCATATATGTCGTAATCCAAAGCTTTTCAAACTACTATAACTATATTCATATGCATTCAAATGTAAACAGATAGAAAATATGAATCACAAAGAGGTGAATTGTTTCCCCCCTGTAACATTTCTTTATCCGTCTATCAATGGCAAATCAGATCCCACTCTCACATTTTAGATCAATGTCACATCACAATTGCAATTCAATACAATTTTGCTATGCACGCCTAGCTGGTTTATCTGGAAAGTAATGCTAATATATTATATGTGGTGCCCTCTGCAAGTTCTGTAGAGTAAGAAGGATGTAGATGCTTGAACCAACGTAACCACAGACCAATTCATTGACAGTGATGCTCTATGATCTTACAGGATGAAGGTGAACGTGATTAAACGCTTGGCAGCACAGGTCATCATGCATGAAGGAGGGGGACGTCAGAGTCTGGAAGAAGGTGCTCCTTGATAAGGAGATAGACCAGGAGCACCAGGCTTCTAGTCTTTGTATTGATGTCGCCCTCCAGTTTTTCTAGTTCATTTTGGTTCCATTCCATCCAGACACGCCCCTGCATCAGCACCTCAACATCCCACCACACCTCCCAAATACTCATCTAGGCTACTTATAATCTTATAAATGCATTTTTTGTTGTTGTGCCAGCTATTTTTTAAAGAAATATTTTGATTATATGGATCCCTGTGCAAAAAGTTGTTTTCTTATAACAAAGTGAAGAATCTATTTAGTTTTGTTCAGTCTTCCTGACCATGTAGATTTCATAATGAATGTCAACTTTATTTTGGCCAACATTTTTTTAACGCACACTCGCATCAGTTTTGAAGTCCGAAAAGGATGTCATTCATAGAGTTAAATCAACATGGCCTAGTCCATGTTTGGGAAGCACTTAATTTTTTCCCCAGATTTTTAGTAGATCTTTAATGGGATTAGTTGTATCTTTTGTTTGTTTTTGTGTGTAGTACGATTTAGTAGTAGGGTATTTTTTTCTTGCAGATTTTTTATTTATTTTCAAAAGGACTTTTTTGCTGTGCCAAGTTTGATTAAGTAGGTAGGGGAAGGCCATTAACTGTTTTTGTATTTCTTTCAGATTTTTGAAGGAATTCTAAAAAAGTTTTCTTGTGCCAAGTTTTGATTTAGTAGGTCGGGAAAGGCCATTAACCGATTTTGAATTTTTTTTTTGAATTTGTACCTTAGTTACGGTTCATGTTTAGTTTTATTCGTTGTTTTGGTGGCAGAGAAAAATATCTATTAAAGAATTTTTCTGGTTGAAACAATGCCTGCCTGTCGCATTCATTTGATTGATGCTTGTCCGAAGTGAAATAAGTCACACACCTACACCAGTTTGCACAGTTGCCTTATTGCCCAAACATGTGAGGACAAATTGAATGGTTATCTCGAGATTAAAGCTTTGGGTAATATCATTATTGACCTCTAGATAAGTCCTCCTTTGTCACTTGGGCAGATAAATGCAAATGCGACATTTCTTTTGCATGATGAGACGAGATAGATATTGGTTTGAAAAAAATTATCAAGCAGTTGTTTATTGGAGGTTGCTAGCAGGCAAAACAGATAAAGCAGGCACTACACATCTAGACATGCACTCCAAACAGAGGTAGGGCTTGTTTTTATGCCTTTATTCGTTTTTCCTCTAGCAGGTTTTCTATTTTGCCAGGGTCTTTCTTTGGGGTGGCGTACAAAAGAAATCCCGACAGAAAAGGAAGCCTGGTAAGAACGCCTAAAATACGTCAAAACAATTCAAAGCACAACCCCTGCTTGAAGGGGAATCTTTCCACATATTGGTAGGAGTGGAGGCAAGGATAAATGTGATTTTCATATTGGCGCCCGAATTATGGTGCTTTCGTTGCAAAAGTACTATCAATATATCACGGGAGATTGTCCATACGTGAGGTGATATGTCTATTATAGTTATTAGTCGATCAAAATACACATCCAAATACACCTCCTAGGTGTGAAGTGGACTTATTCTTTGATAGGGATTTTCGGAGTTAATCCTCGATGCTGGTTTTAAAAAACCGACGTCGGTTTTCAAAAGCAATGTCGGTTTTCAGAACCGACGTCGGTTTTCAGATATACGGCTTCTTTCAGGCATGGTTTATATAAGAACATGTTTAACCTTGAAGAATCACCCCTACTATATCACTCCTAGAACTCTTATCAATATTACCCGCTTTTTCTGAGGGCACTTTTGATTCTAAGAATGGGTTTTAATTGGAATGAATTTTAGGGATCAAAGAGATTTTTGGCCAAACGGAAATAGAAGTTGCCAATGTTAAAGATTGACAAACTGGTCGACAGGAACACATTGCAAAAATACTTTTCAAGATCAACCAAAGACTTTTTAACACCATCTGCATTGGAGTTTTGCGAAATTGTATGCCCAACGTATAGAAGGCCGCGTTCTGTTTCGAACACCCATATCTATCGAGAACATCACAGTTAGGACAAAAATGGCAAGTGTAAAGCAGGCTACGTATATCTGTAACAGGGTTTCCACTGAATTGGTTGCATGCATTCTTGAAAGTGAACAGGGAAGTGAAATAAAGGGCCCCCTTTAACTATCATTTGCTTACCGAGATGCTTGTAGTTAGTAATAAAGAAACACACCGCATACATTACGAATTCGATATAAATGTTTAACTTGTTTAATTCAGGTCTTCTGCTGTCCTTGGTCCGGAACCATCGGTCGTTATCTGCGATGGAACAGCGATCGGTTTTAGGCGGTTTTTCCTGGCAACGATGGAGATACCTGAGAAGAGCGCTCAGTGGGAACACAACGTGTAGACGGTTCCAAGCACAACGGTCGTAACAAGCCAGGGACCTGCTGCTGTGGTTCAGCGGGGAGAGGCGAGGGCAGAAGGCCGGCAGCGAAAACGGGTTGACTGACGGGAAGTTCAAAGGCCTTGTCCCCCTCATTAAGATACACTGAATTGGCAACTGTTCTGCGACGCCTGAAAGTGCGAGGGAGGCAGCCGCATGTGCCCTTCATCCGACAGAAGACTTTTCTCCGAACTTGCCAAGACCATCCCCATTTATGGCATGCTGCAAACCGCGAGCGACACGGCCGCGGAAGTATTGGACACAGTCTTGAAGCTGGCAAGAGCAGAAGCTACTGTAGGCTGTGCAGAGGCTGCTTCAAGTTCAAGTCTGCAAAGATCCATACATGTGCAGTTTAGGGGCCTGCGAGAAATTTAAAAGGGCGGGGTCATCCACGACGACATAAATATAAGGCAGCTGCTCCATCACATCCACACAGTCCTGGACCAAACTTTCCAAAATGTTTCTTTCCCATCTCTACTGCCCTACCCCGCATCTCCAACACCATCCATGATTTCCTATCTCCCGATACTGAGTCAAAAGATCAGCCAACCAGAATACACTGCTGACACGAGCCCCCCCCCCCCCCAAATCTTCCGCATGAGGTTCACCACAGCACCACGGGTCATAGTGTATGGCAATGCATGTAAGTTGCATCAATACGCATTGAATAGAGAGCCGCACTTCTTTCGTAATACTCCCTTCCTTGTAGACTGCTTTCACTGGAAAGGACACACAGGCTGTTCCCTTGGATATCGCATGGACGAGTACAGGCAATCATTCGATATCGCTACAATCAATTCCCAGGTAAACGAACAAGCCAATGCTGGCCTCATCCAGGTAGCACACTGGGTCAAAAATCGACGTTTCATGCGTCGGTTTCATACGCGAATGAAATTCATACGCGTATGAAACTAACGTACCGTACCAAATCGTGGGCGGTGAGATATTCAGTACTTCGACCGGTTTTTGTTCACTTCGCAAAAAAATACGGGAAAGACTTACTGAGCCATCGGTGTACTTGCCAGTTCATCCCGGCCCGCACATTTCATACGTCAGCCGGTCATTCTCGCCGGACCGTCAGCTGGACAATTATATTAATGACTTATGACGTCCCGTCCCTTACCCAACATGGCTAGATGAGATGATGGAGCTGAAAGACAAACTAAGATCTGGCCTGGCCCAATATCCAGAGCATCTTGTGCCCTCCATTTGGGATGCTACATGCAAGCATGAAAATCAATGGGACACAAGAGATGCTGTCAAGGAAGGCTCGGTTACTCTCCATGCAGAGCTAGGGTTTCGGCTGGTTTTTAACGTGTTTTAGGCGTTTTTGTCATGCCTTCTACTTTGTCGCGACACAACAAAAACGATGACAAAGTAGAAGGCATGACAAAAACGCCTAAAAACACGTTAAAAACCAGCCGAAACCCTAGCTCTGCTTGGAGAGTAGGCTAAGTGACACACCGCGGTGTCACCATACACGATGCTGAAGGTGCTGTGCTCGCCTACGTCGACCAAATAACAAAGGAGACACGTGAGAGGGTTTTTTACTTCAGACCAACCACTGGCAACTGTAACTGCAAATTGCCATACGATGGCCAGGAAAATCTCGTGTTCAATTTTTCAAACAAAGCGATGTACGCCTACAACATTCTAACAAAGTACATGTATTTCATGATAGAGAACCGGATACCCCTCAGAGGCTCCCACAGAGCATGTCAGCACGAAAACAATCTGTCCAAAACACAACTTACTAGCTACAACACCTTCCTCTATGCATGCAACTCTTTTGATCAACTACTCAACATCGACTGAACGACATCTTTCCAGTGCCCCACATGCCTTACACAATTATGTACAACCTGAAGTCGTCAACATGGATGACATCACAATGGGTTTCAGGAAGGACCTGATACCAGAGCTGCAGAATAACGTCCAGCATTCAGATGTAAGTATTTTTGCCTTTAGTTGAAAAGCCTTCAATTTTGCAATTCTAAAGAGTATGAAGTTTATTGTTACTCATTATAACTTTCAACATTCCAAATGTACACTTGTTTCTTAAACAATCTTTTAGAATGAAGACCCACACATTGCCTTTATATTTCCTAGCCTCCTGTCATGAACAGTGGAAGCAGACACCAGCAACGTGTGGTGATCAAACAAGGGTAGCACTGCGACGCTTTGCGGGAGTTGGCAAGGCCCTTTCTCTGCATGTGTACAGGGAGATGGAAAGGGAGATGTCTAGCAGCGGAAACACATCACTATTCAACCTAGTCAAACGTCTTCGCTTCTAGCCTCCGTTGCAGGCTCTGAAGCGGCTTTTGGGGGGGCTAAATAATACACTTTCTGCAGCCACCCCGTAACTATCAGCCATCCTGTAACTATCAGCCATCCTGTAACTATCAGCCGCCTAGAGCCTGCGCTATTTCGCTGACTCAAAGCGAAATTAAAATCACGTTAGGGGCAATTCGCATGTCCGCGACAAGCAGTTAACACGTTACAACTTAGCCCGCACGCGCGACTGCTCATTTACATACAGCATGTTGTTTACCTACAATAGCGGAACAAACTGTCTTATCTAGTCTACAACAAGCAGAAGAGGGCCTGGACGGGTGAAATGACGACCATCATATTCGCTCATCGGCAATGGATGGCAAAATCTGATTGCAACTTGATTTGCCATGGCCCGTAGCTAAAGCCGACGAAGCTATCAATGCCTTGTGTCACGGCTCGGATCGCCCAAGTTTGTCTCTCCGATGGGGAAACCGCCATACGCCGCGAGTTCCACCCTCCGCCCTGTCAAGGGCGTCAGACATGCCGAAAGAATGTCGAACAAGTCAGTTTAAACTTCTGTATTTTAGAAAAAAATCATTTTGACCGCTCAAAAAAATTGTCGGGTATCACGGGGACGTAACAGCGCACTGTCTGGGGGAGGTGCGTGTACTGTTCTTATTGTGCGGTCTACCATAGGCAGGAAATTCGCACCTCTGCGTTAATCACCCTAACGTGATTTTAATTTCGCTTTGAGTCAGCGAAATAGCGCAGGCTCTAGGCGGCTGATAGTTACAGGATGTCTGATAGTTACGGGGTTGGCTGATAGTTACGGACTGCTGCAGAAAGTGTATTATTTAGCCCCCCAAAAGCCGCTTCAGAGCCTGCAACGGAGGCTATTCGCTTCGCGGTGGCCAAAGGAAGGGCGTCGTGGCGCCAAAGACTTACAGGTGAATGCGCACAATTTTCACAAAAACAAAATTATTAGCCACCCTGTACATTTCTCTAAGAACTAGGTAGGTGCAATGGACCAAGAGAAAATAAGAAAAACTATACTAGGAACTGACAAGTGTTGTGAAAGTTGTCTTCAGTGTACTTCTGGCATCTAACCAAATAAATCATGTCTCGTTTTTGTGTAGGGATTTCTTGATACAGGTTTCCAGAAACACTCCTGCATGTGGCACAATGCAGGTTGCAGGATCAGGACAGGATGTTACAAGGACCATCATTAAAGAAATCGCAGAAAGGCTAAACATTAAAGACTCAGTCAACCACAGGTATGCATTACACTTTTATGGTGCTAACAGTGGGGAGGGAGGACTCTGAAGTACAAAGAATCCAATTCAAACCACTTTGCAATCTGGATCTTAAATCATGCATATGATACACTCTCCCATTAACCCTGTAAAAGGTTAGCTTGTTTTGTGAAAAGGTTCAAGTTATAAGCAGCAACGCCATGTTCACATTTCCGGAATATATTGAAGTACTCACTGAAGACAATGCATGTAAGCTACATCAGTACGCATTGAATAGAGAGTCGCACTTCTTTCGTAATACTCTTTTCCTTGTAGACTGCTTTTACTGGAAAGGACACACAGGCTGTTCGCTGGGGTATCGCATGGACGAGTACAGGCAATCATTCGATATCGCTACAATCAATTCACAGGTAAACGAACAAGCCTGTTTATTTCTATGAGAACTAGGTGCAATGGACCAAAAGAAGATATGAAAAACTATACTAGGAACTGACAGTGTTGTGAAAGTTGTCTTCAGTGTACTTCTAGCATCTGACCTGGCCCAATATCCCGAGCATCGTGTGCCCTCCTTATGGGATGCTACATGCAAGCATGGAAATCAATGGAACACTCTCCCATTAACCCTGTAAAGGGTTAGCTTGCTTTGTGAAAAGGTTCAAGTTATAATCAGCAACGCCATGTTCAAATTTCCGATATATATTGAAGTACTCAGGGAGAAAAGCAATCTGATGTCTGAAGTGGGTGTGATAGATTTGATATGTGACGCAAAGTGTACCTGTCTTCAAGTTCCAAAATACTAGTATGCCTACAGCCTGCGTGTTGTATACATATTGATTATTTTGTAATGCTTGCAAAAATCATCGTTTCTTTTAAGTTGTTAAGTATTCATACAATTCGAAGCTCCAATGGAATTGATATACTAGTAGGGTACTAAAAGAACTGCTTTTGAACATGGTGCCTTTGTGTTGTTGTTAGGAAACTCAGTATGCTACAACATTTTCCTTGAGGCACCTTTCAAACGAAGTGCGACGACAACTCAGGAAATGACCACGCCTCCATGTACCACGCCTAAGGGAAGCTTCTCGTTTCCAGTGGGCTGGCTGGCGGTCTATCTGCAGAACTCTACCTTTATAGGCGTCGGCTTAGCCTCCATAGTAGGCTCCCTTGGTTTATTTTGGCCTATAATACACCTTTGGGAATGGCGTCTTTTTGCAATGGGTCGTCTGTGTGCAGCCATCCCATAACCATATTTGTCCGGGTAAAGACGACCCAGTACTAAAAGAAGCTAAATTCCTGATATACATGAACGACCTGCCATCCGACCTGACCTCATCACAACGTCTATTTGCTGACGACACCGCATCGTATAACACAATCACCTCTTCAAAAAATCAGGACCTTCTAAAAGAAGACCTAAAGTAACTTGCTGAATGGGAAAAGAGGTGGGACATCACATTTCATCCTGGGAAGTGCCAGACACTGCGTGTGCCTTCCAGTGCGACTTCACGGTTATACCCTAGACACGGTCCAAGCGCCAAGTACCTAGGCGTTACCAGCACGAAATACCTTACCCAGAAAGAGCACATTGGCATCTAAGTGTGCAACAAGGCCAAAGAGGAATCTAAAGATCAGCTCCAGACGTATCAAAGAGATGGACAACAAAGCAACTAAGCAAGCACCTAATATGTACGTCCCATACTAGAGTATGCGGCATCGGTATGGGACCCCCGTACCCGAAAAGACATCGACAGCGGTTCAGGCATACATCAAGTCCCAGAGAAATGCAAGGATACCTTTAATGGCCTATCCTTTAAGACCGACATGAAATAACTCGACTCGATATGTTGTAAATGATTCACCACAACATTGTCTGCACGGATGGCCCCAGGGACAAACTCCAGTCTGCCACATAATGAAAGAGACAGTTGGTACAGTCTGTTGGCAGGATTGATTGCCGTAACTAAGGCATCATTCCCCCCGCGTACAGTTAGAGATATAGTGAATAACGTATCACAAATGGAGGCAACCTGGATGAACATTTGGGAAGAAGTGGTGAACATTGAATTAACACCTCCACCTTCATTCCAAACAATAAATAGAGGACTATGGCCCAGTCCATGCATTTTGGTGCTTTGCTTTAGAAAGAGACAATCGGACAACGACAATAACAACAAAGATATCATACTGATAAGAAAATAGTTGTTTAATTGGCAAGTTTTTTCAACTAAATCTTGCTATGATGCCCTGCATCATGTTTTGTCTTTAGATTAGATGCAAATGATGAAACGTGGCAGAAAGCAACGATTTATTTAAAGATGTTCTTACAATGATTGTGAAATGATACTTCTTCCATTCAAGTCAGCATGAGCTATAATGACAACCAGGACATACTCTCTATGTTTAAAACTTTGTATTCCTTAAATGTTGTTGGAAGAGTATCTTTGATATGTAAACAGTTCAAGTGATGTTCCATTGGTGGGGATTTGGTATCCTTAGACAACTGTAGGACTGATTCTGCTTCGTGTATATGTATATAAAATGATTTAAGAACTAAGAAAGGACAGGGAATCCAATGATCGACCCTACAGCTGAAGCAAGGCATGGATTGATTGTCGGAATGTTGAAGATTTCTGTTCTTTTTATGATAATGGCTTAAAGAGCATTGGGATAGGTATCATTATGGCAGGAAAGACATATGTTTTCTTTGGTATGCTAGCTTTGAACCCTTTTCAGCTGCCTCTTTCTTACCTCTGACAAGAATTGTTTTGCCGCTGTGCTTATTAAAAATCCACAAGGGAAACGACTGTTTACACCAATGTGACTCTGTTGTCTGTCAGATGTATCTAAATTATGCACGACATTATATGTCAGCATAAAAGAAAATAGAAATCCCAGCTTTTAGGCCGTTTCATTCAATGAAGCCCACAACTTGCAGGGATTTGTTTCTGTTTCATAATTCTGGGATGAGATGCACAATGGTTTTCAGTCCCCATGCTGTTATGTAAACAAATTTCATCAAACGATTGTTTGACCATCAGAGCTCAGTGTTTATGTAACAATCACCGTGCGCATGCGCAGGGTAGATCCCAAGTAATTGGACAATCAAACGAGGTCAAGCTAGACTGAAGCAGCAGTTTCAATACGTTTCACGTGGCTTGATTGGTCGGGGTGATAACATCATCATCTTTACAACCCCCATCAGGGGAAAAGTAGGGGGGGAGTTGAGGTCCCTGGCTAAGGCGGGCAGCCTGGCACGGAACAACTCAACGGTGGGAGCCGTCGCAACGGTGCCAGGCAGGGTGACACATCCACTGGGGGATAGTGCGGGGGAAGTAGGAGTGTTTGAATGTATCGGTCCTGGAGCAGATAGTTTGAAACTTTAGGTGGTGGCTCCCCCTGGTGCATTCCCCTGAGCTGGTTTGAGTAAACTGTCAGTGTCTAAGTACATGTTTGTTAATATGGTTGTTAACTAGTTAGTAGAATAAGGCGAGGCAGGCGTTCCTCCTCCTTTCAGAGAGAAGGGGCCACTGCAGGTCGTTGAGCAATTAGAATTAGTTACTGATATGAGCTTATCATATTCATTACAGGAACTGAGTGATTGATCAGAGTCGGAGGAGGAAGAGAACAGGAAAAAGAGAAAGAGGACTGGCCAGGAGACCGCTGTGGGGACGAAGAAGGTAAAGGAATGTCAAATTGAGGAACGCATTGTTAGGGGCCAGGAAATTTTTTTATTTCTTTGAAGTTTATTACAAAAGATTGAAGCAGATGTGATACCTGCAGCTATAAACACAGTGGGAAACCTGTCAAAGATATACGCACCTTGCTTTACACGTGCATCTGCTGCTAATGCGGCGCCTCCCGCTTCCGCATTGATCGAAAACATTACGCTCTCACCACGACTACATTCCCCGAGGTGCCTGAGGTGTGGTTCTCCCCAAACACGGGGCCTCCAGTTTTACATCCCATTGAAGAGGACGTCCCTTAAATTATCAAAGTATGAGGTTTGACATGAATGGAGAACGACTGCTTTACCTAATACCATGCCTTTATCCTTCCCCTATAACAGGCAAGAAGCACGGTGACTCATCAGGACGGAGCCTGTGGCTATGGGACAGTGCCCAAGAGAGGAAGGAGAGACCCTGTGATAGTGCCCAGGAAAGGAAGGAGAGGCCCTGTGATCGCGCCCAGGAGAGGCCCTGTGATAGTGCCCAGGGAAGGAAGGAGAGGCCCTGTGATCGCGCCCAGGAGAGACCCTGTGATAGTGCCCAGGGGAGGAAGGAGAGGCTCTGTGATCGCGCCCAGGAGAGACCCTGTGATAGTGCCCAGGGGAGGAAGGAGAGGCCCTGTGATCGCGCCCAGGAGAGACCCTGTGATCGCGCCCAGGAGAGGAAGGAGAGGCCCTGTGATCGCGCCCAGGAGAGACCCTGTGATAGTGCCCAGGGGAGGAAGGAGAGACCCTGTGATCGCGCCCAGGAGAGACCCTGTGATAGTGCCCAGGGGAGGAAGGAGAGGCCCTGTGATCGCGCCCAGGAGAGACCCTGTGATAGTGCCCAGGGGAGGAAGGAGAGGCCCTGTGATAGTGCCCAGGGGAGGAAGGAGAGGCCCTGTGATCGCGCTCAGGAGAGACCCTGTGATAGTGCCCAGGGGAGGAAGGAGAGGCCCTGTGATCGCGCCCAGGAGAGACCCTGTGATAGTGCCCAGGGGAGGAAGGAGAGACCCTGTGATCGCGCCCAGGAGAGACCCTGTGATAGTGCCCAGGGGAGGAAGGAGAGGCCCTGTGATCGCGCCCAGGAGAGACCCTGTGATAGTGCCCAGGAGAGGAAGGAGAGACCCTGTGATCGCGCCCAGGAGAGACCCTGTAAAAGTGCCCAGGAGAGGAAGGAGAGGCCCTGTGATCCACAGAAATCCGGTATGTAGAAAAAATTTTTTCATCCCAGTTACAGGTTTTACTACTTTGCTTGTATGTCAATGTCGCAGAACACTGTATTTCGCCTTTATAGGGACTACATAGTTAAAGGCACCCAGAGCATTTTATGAGGCTTGAAAACTGGAAATATTCTAGTTGTTGTAATCTTTATGAAATTGACATCTAATGCCACTGTTTACCACATTTGCGTGCATATTTCTTATCAAAAGTGCTCAAAAGCGGCACAAAAATAAACTACATGGTGATCTTTTAGTGTGTGTTTTGCGACCTTATCCACTTAATGTGCTTAATGTATTTTGAAATGTCAGCAGGCCTCGAAATACTGGGTGCATGACATGTGCACTTTTATGGACCGAAATCTGGAGCCGTGCACCTAAATTTTGGACCGTGGGTGCACTGGCGCACTATTATGATAATATTAGATATTTGTGTAGGGTAACAAACCACTGAAGGACTGCAATAACATAGTTTTACATAATATAAGGCAGTATAGTAGTCAGCTTATGATATTCTTGAAGTGTTGGTAACAAAATCTTACTAATAGGCAATTAGGTTTATTACTAGTTTTTTTTGCAAATTGTGCGATTCTGCTTTATTCTGTTTTAATGTTGTGCACCCAAAATGTTTTCTGTGGACCTGTACTTGGGACATCTGCCTATAAGACTAAATATCTCAGTCACAAAGGGGTAATGAATACTATTTGATATCTTTGAATGCCACCTGGTGTTTGTAGTTTTATTCACTGTTTATTCTTCCTGTACTACAGCGAAGGAGAAACAACGAGCGGTGGCGCTACTTGGTGGCCGAAAACGTCCCCAGGAGATCCACCCGCGCAACCCGAGGCGAACCTCCTAAGCGCTGTAAGTTGATGTACTTCTTCGTATGTAATATCATTTTGCTGTAATTTCCTCGCCGGGTTGTCAATATTCTATCAGATTTATGTACATTTTTGTAAAATCCCGCTCCCTCTCTCTTCACCACTATTTAGCTGGCATCAAAGCGAGACACTTATAATAGCCAGTGGCACTCTCGTCTGTCCATTTTTTCCTGCAGCTTCTTCACTGCTTCTTAGAAGTAGCTAAGTCTTGCATGTTTCTCACTATCTTTGACCCCAGGTCATTTTAGTAACTGTCCTCCCCAGTCTTTTTGCAGGAGGCTGTTCAGTGCCTTCTGCTGCAGACTGTTCAGTGCCATCCGCGGGAGGCTGTTCAGTCCCATCCGCGGGAGGCTGTTCAGTGCCATCCGCAGGAGGCTGTTCAGTGCCATCCACGGGAGGCTGTTCAGTGCCATTCGCGGGAGGCTGTTCAGTGCCATCCGCGGGAGGCTGTTCAGTGCCATCCACGGGAGGCTGTTCAGTGCCATCCGCGGGAGGCTCTTCAGTGCCATCCGCGGGAGGCTGTTCAGTGCCACCCGCGGGAGGCTGTTCAGTACCATTCGCGGGAGGCTGTTCAGTGCCATTCGCAGGAGGCTGTTCAGTGCCATTCGCAGGAGGCTGTTCATTAGCTTAATATGCAGAAGGCTGTTCAGTGCCAACGGCGGGAGGCTGTTTAGTAAATGCCAACTCTGGTTCAGGAGTCTTCAGTGCCATCCGCAGGACACTGTTAAGTGCCATCTGCGGGACGCTGTTCAGTGCGATTCACAGGAGGCTGTGTAGTGTTATCATGATGTAAAATGTGAAACCTATGTCACTTATTTGTCTCTTTTATGTTTTTCTCACAGGGGGTTTTGACGAAAACTGAGCGTTGAATGGCCCGGGGGGAGTGAACATTTAGTTTAGTTTTACCCAATGGGCGCCCGAGTGAGTGATGAGTGAGTAGATGAATGAGTGTAGTGAGTGAACGGATGAATGAGTGAGGGAGGAGGGGGGTCCTGTGGACATTTAAGTTAGTTTTTCCCAATGGGCGCCCGAGTGAGTGATGAGTGAGCGGATGAATGAATGAGTGTAGTGAGTGATCGGATGAATGAGTGGGGGGGAGGGGGGTCATTCTTCGCCAGTGGCCGCCAAGAACAGGTCCACCGCTCGCCTCCAACGCCGAATTTCAGGGGGTCACCACCACCAAGCCCTTCACAACTGCTGAGACAACCACTGGTGTCACTGGTACATTACAACCATCGCAGGTCAGCTGTCCACAACCACCCTGCCCATTGGAACAGTGACCACAGGTACACCCACCCAGCAGGGAACAACCACCAAGCCAGTGACACAGACCAGTGAGTTCACCACCAAGCTGGGGAGACCACCACCACCATTGGTGTTGGGGAGACCACCACAAAGCCAGTCACTGCGCATGCCACCAGCGAGGTTACAGGGGTTGAATACCAAATAACTATTTCTAATTAGAAATTCTCAATTGACTAATTCGCACTAGGGGAATTTCCCCCGCACAAAGAACCTGTAAATACTGTACGTATCGTCTTTTCTCTCACAACCAGTGTAAGAGTACATGACTTAGCTCTTTGATAAGCTCATGACAAGTGGTTTGAGATCAGATAATATATTTCACAATGTTTCGTTAAATTCTCATATTTTTTCAGCCTTCCAAAGTTAGCAGCTTTTTTTAAGATGATTGATGAAAAAGTGTCAGACCCAAAAAAGTGACAGTGATGTGACTGATGCCATGATGATGTGTCTGTCTCTCCTCCAGGCACCCGGAGGGTAGATGCTGGTCTCGCAGAGTTTGCGTACCGGGCTAACGAACTGGCATTCCCGGGAGAACAAAGACAGGTCGCTGGAAAGGACCCCGATTTCGCCGCGCGTCATTCCCGAGGAGAGGCCGTTCCAGCCCGAGTGGCCAACAAGAGACAAGAAAACAGATCAACAGGACAGGGCCTAGGCCGGTGGGATGCCAACCAAACAGGTTTGTCTGTTTGTTTGTTTATTTGTTTGCCTTTTTGTTTCGTAAGATCTTGTGGTTAGGGATGATAATATCATGGGTTGTTGGAATTAGCTGTCTGGTCTGATTGGCGGAAAAAGCTGTCCGGTCCGATTTTGGGGTGGAGAAAGCTGACTATTTCCGTGTGTGGTTGCGCCCCCTAGCAGAAATTCAAAAAAGTGCAAGAAGTCTGGCATGAAATGCGTTCATTGGATACAAGCATGCAAATGCCGACAATGCGGCCGGGGAATGTGAGTGATACTGCATGTTGTCCTGCTAGTCCCATATAAATAGTACTGATTGCGTTACCGTATAACAATAAACGGATGATTACGTGCTGCTTGGATAACGTATGGATAACGAAAACATCATGTAATTGACTATATCCCACTAAAATAGGTAGATAAACTGTTGATTAGAAAATTTGATTCCAGAAATAAAGTCAAATCATTGCTTTTGTAAATTTTCATTATTCATATCAGCATTTAGTTTATCCAGATATTCTCAAACTCCAAACTTCTATACAGAACAGGGGAGATCTTTCCTCCTCAGAGAGCTTGGCGCAATATCCCTAACGAAATTTTGATTGGTGATGTCGGCCTGACATATGATTCCACGCTTTTAGCACAAACTTAAGGTTTTACAATATGATAGTTGTCATTTTAGCTACATTTTCTTGAAACACTATTAAAGTCATGAACATGGACATGTTAGAAATTAGCGGTAACTCAAGCAAGCTCATGGTAAATCACTGCATCTACTGTCATTGACAAACAATCTTACAACACTGCTAATAACACTGATCATAACAATCTCGTCTATGAACTTCAAGGTATCTTGAGAAATACTGGCCAGGTATGCCTTACATTTTCCGCCTGACCTAAAGCATGTACAGCTTTATTTACATGTTACAATGTACATATTTACAAGATTGTGCGGTGTAATGTGTGATGATATACTGGTCCGTATACACAGTCATAGAGACTACCAGTGCCGGTTACGTTTTGTTTTCTTGTCTACCCACCTGGCAGTTGGAGTAAATGATGAATTTATGTTCTGGGCTTGTTCCAGTCTAGCCTGGTAATGTTAACCGTCCTAAACAGCTCTAAGTCAAAAAATATGAGGTCAAAGACGAAATGAAATAATTTATTGTTTAGTATGTCATGTTCTGTATGTTCAGTCATTTGTTCAACCTTCCTGACCTATTATGTAATCTACTGACAGTGTTCTATCTATGTTGTTAAACATGACTTCTGTCCATGTTGATTGTAATTCTAATGCTGGCAGAGTACTAGTTATACTGTACCTATGTGTATGATGTTAAGACAGGACTTCTGTCCTTGTTGTGCAATTGGTTGTTATTTTGATTCTGCAAGTGTTCTAGGTATGCAGTTCCTAACTATGTAGATACATATGGTAATTAAGTATGGTCTCGGTCTTTTGATTCAGTCTGGGATACGCAAAGGTATTGTGAAGTAATTTATGAACAAAACCAAATGAGTAAAGGCTGTTACATGTTTATATTTAACAAAGTCCTAGAAAAGAACTTCGTAGCCATACAATCCTATATTTTCAGCATTTTGATAACCAAGAAATGAAAAACCATCCCCTGCAAGGAAGATATTGTAGGGGTAGTGGAGAGCATTGCATGGGGACAAATGCAGACTGCATTTAGTCTGATGACATGTGGTCACCTGACTGATGAGCTAAAGAGCCAAATACTAAGTATTGTCGACACTTACACGAGTGCATAAACGTGACAGTTCAACAAACAGGTCAAAGAAGCAGCCGTCGAAAACACCGTCTTCACTCGAAAGCAAAATACAGGTTTAATACAGAAGAAGCCTGGGCTACCTACAGAAGACAAAAAAAAACAAACTTGTGACCTCCCTAACAAGAAGAGTCGAGACAGCATATATTGAGGACCTTGTGAACGATGTGGAGATTGGCAACTTCAGGTGATTATTTACATATGCTAAATCTACTTGGCAAGACATCATGGGGCATCCCGGCACTTTAAGTTGGGTCAGTTATATTAGAACCCACAGAAGAATACATGATTTCTTCGTAAAACAGACAAATCTCTCTGCCAGAGACGACCCAACCCCAAAATGCCAACTGACTGCCGCTTGACTAGCTTCAGCTGTCAGTTGCCACAGTATTTATTACATCAGTGAAGTGACAGGTTAGTTAACTTCTAGGTACACCACCCTGACTGTCCCATACCCCCATGATTCTCTAAGCTCCCTAGACATTGACCTGGAGGTGTCCTGTGGTAGAAACCAAATTGTAAACTGTCGCCGATGCAAATCTCTGGACCACATGTCAAATGTGTGTGTGTGTTACACGTGTGGCAAACAGGGTCTCGCTAAGGCCAACTGCCGTGGAGTTATGAAGTCTGTTCAGAATGCTGGCATCTTTAATGAGGAGGAATCAGCTGGATTTAGTCCTGAAACGCGCAATTCAAGCAACGTCATCAATCAGGTATTCAATATGTCAGGCCGGCCCTGCCAAAGTCCAATCGCTTGCAGAACCCTAATCGACCTTGACTTTGAACCTGGCACAGGTCGCAGCACAGATGTGCTGCAACAACCACGGACAAACACTACCAACCTAATGCTTCAAGTGCAAACGCCGGTTCTAAGGCACGCAGAAATGACCACTTTAACTCTATCGCGGACAGGCGTACGATGGGGCGGTGGAACATGAAGGGACCTGGGGTCGCAACTCGGATAAAGAGAGAGGAGTCTGCTGTCCCATGCATTACTGAGCCCACTCTTTTCATTGCTGAATCTGTGCCTAGCTGTAAGACACCTGCAGACAGAGGTGGCTCTTCGTGACGCAATGGACCTAGCAAGGGAGATTGATAGGCTCATAAACCACTCGACAAAGAGAAAGATACTGTTCAACATCAATCAACAGGCTTCTGGAGACGAAACATCAAGTAAAATCAAGCCCCGGTGTCCCACACGCTTGCCTGTACGAACAGCAGCACTAGAGAGAATCCTAAGCAATTACAGTACCATCATGGATACTATGCAAAAAGTCTACGAATCAACGAGAGAAGACTATGGGCTGAAAGCGGGTGGTGTTCTTGCCGCACTGGAGAAGTTTAACACATTATTTGCCCTGCGCCTATGCCAGTGCCTTTTTTCGTCTGTAGAGGAGGCCTCCAAAACTTTGAAAACTAAGGACTTGAGATTACAAGAGGCGGTCGATAGTACAATACGCTGAAGTCATACTATCGTTGACAGAACGGATGACTAATTTGACGATTTCTACATGCTCACGGAGACGGCTGCTAGAGAGCTTTACATCGGTGAGCCAATCCTACCACTCTACCGACGACAGCCAAGGTGCCTAGACGATGAAAGTGAACCACACAGACCCGCCTGTCCAAGGGACTTCCATTGTCAGGTGTACTTCCAGGCATGCGACCTGCTGACAGGGGAGCTCACAGAGAGGTTCGACCAGGAATTCCTCAAGCCACTTGTTGCCATGAAGCGGGTCCTCCTGCCATGGGAATTCTTTAAAATAGCGAGGACAAATGGTGCCACATCCTCACGCAGTAAATGGACAGTTGCTGACAAGGATGCATCCCCGACAATCGGTGAATGTTTAATCAAGGAAATGGGGAAAGGGCATGTGCCTAGTCAGAAATGCAGCAAACCCTCGAGAGCAGGTAAGATAAACGTTGAATACATCAGAACTTAGATCAATAATTAATCATGAAAGTGTTTTTTTCTTCTTTTAGGCAGTTACATGCATATAATGCATTTGCAAACTCTTTAGGGATGTACCTGTGTCTACATTTATATGAGTTCAGCTAGCTCATCCACTAACAGAATATTAACAAGCAGAATGTACCAGGTTGTACATGTTATAGACTCCCAAACTTGTTCTATTTTCTTCATCAGTCTTAAAGTGACTATTGACTAGCTCGGCAATGTCTTTGTCATGTAAGTTGGCGTTATCGGGGAGACGAATGGAAACAGATGATCTACCAGAATTTAGGATCTTACGCAAACTATGGTGCCATTTAGCTGGATTATCTTTTTCAGGGATTTAACTCTGGAGACATAATGGCGTTCTTTTAGCTTTTGAACATAGACAAATTATATGATTTCTGATATTTTTTTGTATTAGACCATGTTTCCTGACATTGACGGCAGTGGCAGCGACGGCGATGAGGCTGCAGGCCGCATTCATTCGATTCCTACGTGTCTTTGATAGGTATAAAGAATGATTTTCTTAAGTCCTCATGTCGAATCTGCACATGGATAGGATATTTGAAGTTATCAAATATCTTCCAAATAAGTGCCTTTTTTACTTTGCCTAATATGACGAGTTATCTCAGATCTTCCTTTAACGTTAGGTTCTTAGTTTGCCAGCTTGTAATTTGCCTTTTATCATGGTTCCATTTCTCTGTCTCACATGGTATTTGCTTGACTAACACCATAATGATTTCGCAAAATTTGTCACCATCTAATTATATTTACAAACTCTTTACAGGTGTTCAAGTACACCTGAAAGGGTCGACATCGGATTTTGGGGACTGATCCCAGTGTCCTGGCAGAGACATCAAAGTATACTCACAAGGTCTGAGGTCAGAGGTCAGCAACAAAATGGCTGCCTAATTGGGGAGTGCTCTGAAGTAGGGCTGACACCTAAGTTGAGTTGCGCAATCTTTGAACTCGTTTGTAGTCCCTACTTAAAATCTTTGAAACCTTTCTTTTCCTTGAAATTTTTTGCCCAATCTGGAGACTTTTTTGGTTAGAAGGAACAGGTAGGGTCTTAGCTTTCCCATTTTAGTTGAAAATTGTTTAGTTTAGCAGTTTAGGTGGCGTAAGAACACATGTGAGTTGTTGGGTCATGCGGATGGGTATGGCTGGGAACTAGGTCAGAGATAGGGTCTGTTTACTTCCGGGTGACGTTTCTTCGAGTTTGAGCTGTACAACCCTCTGTTTTCTTTGCATGTTTATCAAGTATACCCTTGTGACTTCCTGGTGGAGAATATTTTTAAGATTGAAGTTAAGGCAAGTACTTTTATAGGGCCTTACTTTAGTGGGTCTTATCATGGCCGGCAATGGGGGCAAGTAACTTTGTTGTCATATTTATGTTTATTTTTTGTTTTGTTCAGATAGATAGCCTTATTTTCAACTCTAGCATCCAACCCACTGACGCCCCCCTCCCACTGCACTCCTGAGTTTTCAGGCTGGCTAGGGGAACTTGTACTCTTATATTTTGAGTTTTCAAACCTTTTCTTTTGTTTCGGACTGTATTATCATGACCTCAAGCCTCGACCAGAACCACTAGACTGCTGCTAAACCTGTGGAACCGAGCTGGACGATACCGGTAGGACCTGTCCATACATGTACATCGTGCACTCTCCACAACAAGAAGCAGAGCAGACTAGTCAAGCACAGAGCTGGTGTCTTAAATAACAAACCACCCGGACGGAGGATAGGCGCCCCACGTCTGTATTTAGCCATCGAAAGGGTACGAATTGTACAACCGAGATATACATCGAAATGATGCACATGTGAAGCTACGTGTCCCCCGCAAAACTCTACTAAACTACTGAAGTGTAAATATCCTACAATCTTCAGTACCTTTAACGTTCGGACTAGCTCAAATGCAAGTAGACAACATGAACTTGTTGCATCGGCAGCTAAAAACAGGATTGACATTATTAGTATACAGGAACACAGAATGTATACCATGGCCATCCTGATACCGAGATCAAGTTCAACTCAATTGACAACTATCATCTTGTCACATCATCTGCTATCAAGACTTCCCAGGGTGCCACAATTGCAGGAGTAGGACTACTACTATCTCCCAAGGCCATTGACAATCTGCTGAAGGTGGAAAAGATAAGTGATCGCATAATAATTGCAGAGTTCAACAGTAATCCCATAACCACCGTGATTGCCTGCTATAGCCCAACAAACTGCAGTGTTGAACAGGAGGTTGATAACTTCTACCAGGAACTCAAGGGAATCTGCGAAAACGTACCTCCTCACAACTTTCTCATCATAGCAGGCGACTTTAATGGCCAACTAGGCTCAGAAGATGCAGCTTACACTTATAACAGCAAAACCAATAGGAATGGTAACAAACTCATTGACTTTGCCCACGAATTTGAACTTACAATCTCCAATACCAAATTCACGAAGTCAACCAACAAACTATGGACCTTCCAGCACCCAGCCGGGCACCGCTCGCAAATCGATTACATCTTAACAAGGAATAAGTGGAGGAACAGTGTAAGAGACAGCTAAGCATATTCTTCTTTTTCCTCTGTTGGCTCAGATCACAGAATTATCTCGTGTAAAATCTGTCTAAGCCTTAGGGCAACAAGGAAGCCCCGTTCTAACCCTGTGAAAAACATCGACTGGAAGTTGGTAACATCTGATTCTATCATCAAAAACCAGTTTGAACTAGAGGTCAAGAATCGCTTTAAAGCCCTCTCTGAACCTTCCGACGACGTAGAAATGACATACAACAATCTTGTCAGGGCCACTGAGGAAGTGTCTCTCACTACCCTACCTAAGAGGGAAAAAAAGGAAAACCACACCGTTTAGTTCTCACACTCTAGTCACGGCCGCCCGCATGAAGGTGACAGAAGCTACAAGACTTCATGAAAAAAGACCAACCAGATCCAAAAATGCCAACAAAGCACAAAAACAGTTAGGCGAAGCCTATGTTACAGCACAAGCTGAGTACATCAAAGGGAAAATAGACAAGATCAGTCTCCTGCATGCATCAAGACAGCACGAAGCAGCATGGGAGACAATCAATGATCTTAGCGGACGCAAAGCCAAACCCACAAGCAGGATAAGAGGAAGGATCCCAAGAAAAAAGGAAGGAAAACTGGTTCTCTCACTTCAAATCCTTACTTGGAGAGGCACCGAAGGTACCATCAAACCAACCCATCAGATACAGGTGGCTGAAGAACTTTTAAGTTAAAACATCTCCACCGAACCTTTTACACTTGAAGAACTAGATACAGTACTGAATTCGATTGCCAACAATAAATCACCTGGGCTCGACAACATTCCTGCCATAATATGGAAGGATCCAGTGTTTAACAACCTACTTCTCTACCTGTGTAATAACACCTTCCTTACACACAAACCCCCTACTGAGTGGCTCAGGGGCGGAATTATTCCAGTACCGAAAAATGTGATTTAACATCAGCTGCTAACTAAAGGGGAATCACCCTCACCCCCATAGCTGCAAAAGTGTACAACAAACTCCTGCTGAATCGCCTTATCCCAGCATTAGACCCGCTACTGAGGAAAAACCAAAACGGCTTTAGAAGAGGTAGATCCACCATATCTCAAATCCTCTCAATCCGTAGGATAATAGAAGAGATGAGAAGATGTAACAAAGACCTAGTACTGCTCTCCGTAAGGCATTCGACTCCATAGACAGGAATACCATGTTCGAGATACTTCCCCTGTATGGAATTCCTTTACCTATTGTTAATGCCATCAAGGCGTTATACACGAACACCACTGCTACAGTTATCACGACTGATTGTGAAACAAGCTCCTTTGAGGTAACAGCTGGAGTCCTACAAGGGGACACACTAGCACCGTCCCTCTTCATTACTGTATTGGATTACATTTTACGACTCTCTTTGGACAGCTTTCACGAAAGAGGAATTGAAATACAACCTAGAAGAAGCAGTCGACACCCCGCTGTTAACCTTACGGACTTAGACTTTGCTGACGACCTGGCCCTGCTAGCTCAGCTTGTGAAAGATGCAGAGGTGTTGTTGCAATCACTAGAGAGGGCAGCTGCCCAAGTGGGACACTACTGCAACGAAGCTAAGACTGAGTACATAAATATTTGTTCCTCTCCAACACCAGTACAACTTAAATCCTTATCTGGTATTGTGATAAAATGTGTCGAGGATTTCAAGTACCTCGGGTCTTATATTGCTAACTCTGAAAAGGATTTTAATATCAGGAAAGTCATGGCATGGAAGGCATGCAATAAACTGGACAAAATTTGGAGTTCTGGTCTATGCAACAACTTAAAGGTACAAGTCTTTCGCACAGTAGTCGAACCAATCCTGCTATATGGCGCGGAAACTTGGACTCTAACCACCAGGTTAGAAAAACAACTTGATGGAACCTACACTTCACTCCTACGCAGGGCTCAAAACATTAGTTGGAAACTACATCCAACCATTAAGACCATCTACGGTAGACTCCCTAGAGTGTCACATAGACTTAAACAGAGAAGAGTCCGGTTTGCTGGCCACTGCCATCGGGCCAGCGTGGAGATTGTCTCATCTCTCACACTGTGAAGACCACATGGGAAAACACACTCCAGGAAACTGACCTTCCCAAGGACTATCTCAAGGGACACAGGGATTGAGTTGGAGGACTTGGGAGCAGCCATGTCAGACAGACGGATGTGGGCCTCGGTTGTACAAGGGCTCGCCCCGTCCTCTGCTGCAGAGGTCGACGGATGATGATGATGATGATACTCACATACCGTTCATTTTGACCCACCAATCTGGCCCAACAACCAAGTTAGCCAATCTATTAGTATTACGTGTCAACCACGTGTCAAAGATTCAGGACGATCTTTGCAGAACAAGATTGCTTCAGACACTGTGAAATAAAGGAGTTATTCTGGCCATGTGCACGTTTACTACACATAGCGCATGGATCGTTAGACCTTTCCCAGATTTTGACGAGAGTACAGTACCTGACAGACAGGGCATTACACATCTATCAAACAGAGGTAGACTTAATCAGATGCATAATAGAAAGGTCTAGACTTGCTCTTGACGTTGATTAAATAAGTTGCGATCACACATTCGAGGTCTCAACCAACATTGGTTACAAACACCCAACTACAGGAATTTGTTTAGCAGTACTCCATTCTCAATGGGAAGGGTCAAATCCTCGAATGGCGTCTGGTACAAAGCACAAAATTCCTGGACATACCAACGTGTTTTGAAGACAAAGTGCCCGGAACACCATTGACCTTGTATGCAATGATGATTGTTGACATTGGAATTACATGTTACATGATGTATTTGGTCCACACGTTAAAGTTCGGATGGATTTTTCCCATGCCTGCTCTAGTTTCACAAGGACGATAAAGAAAACATGTTCAGTTCGCCAAGTGATTATTCGCAAATTCAAGCTGATTTTCAGGCGACCAACTGACATAGGAAAAACTCCAGATAAAGATGTACTTCTGACAAATTGGAAAGGTTTTCATGAAAGATGGACCGAGATGACACACAGCGAAGAGTTCTAAGTCGCATCAGCATCCATGAGTTTGAAGAGACACATAGAATCAAACTGCCTTTCGAGCTTCCCAGTGCATGCTGGGGCTGGCAAAAATGAGAGAATACATGAGACATACAACAATCATGGAATTCTCCGCGCACCAACCGTCGAGGTGGCTCTCGAGTTGCTTTCATAATATCAACACGAAAAGACGTAAGAAGAACCTGCTGTATACAACACCTTTCCGCAACGATAAAACCGATCTTCAAACAGAGAAAGGTTTGAATTATTCAAAACGTAACGCTTAATTCAATATCTCTCTTACATCTTTGCGTTGCAGACTCATTTTTCTCAAGTTGCAGTTTTCTTACTACATGTTTTTTCTTGAAGCTGAAAGGAAAACCGAAAAGAGCACGTTATAAGCAATAATGTGTAATATAAAAAAATGTAACTTGAACAAGAAAACAGAATTTCGGCTTTCGGAGCGACCAAAGATTTGTGAGATTGCTATAAATGTCTTTGAAAATTTTTGTTACTTTTATCATCTCGTGAAATGATGATTTTAAGAAATCAAGGGTCACAGAAAAATCATATTTCGGTTTCCTTATGATTGCTCAATGATCACCGTCTGAAGGAGTGGGTGGCAAAGAAAACACAATCCAGGAGCGTCCAAACACAGTCAATCATGACGATTAAATGTCCTTAGGTGTGCAGGCTGCAGGGAAAAGTGGACAACAAGGACATGATGACTGCGCGGTGCCCGATAAAAACCAGGGTGATCACGGGATGCTTTTCCAATCTTTAGGTAAGTCACACATGTAGCTATCATATCTATCCATCCATCCATCCATCTAAATACATATATATATATATATATATATATATATATATCAATGAATTGAATTACTGGAAAATGAAACACATGTTTGTCTTTCTGCGCGAAATTTCTGACAGTTCATCTATCATATGACTAAAGTTCCATCATAAATCATTGTCAAGTGTACTATATTGTCAGCATGATTCATTTAGAACTGCTCAAAACTGTGTTAACACAGAATTTAACAGTAGATACGTCATACAAAAAGATTCACAGTAGATCACAAAGACTGTTATTTTCATGGTCGGTTTGTTTGCTTGTCCGTTTTATTACACTCTTTGTCCCTTTTTGGAGCTTCACATCCATAAACTGGAACATAAAGGTTTTACATCTCACCATCCATCCATGGAAGGAAGCCTCTTTGTGCCAACAAAGGTGTCATCAGAGGAACAGCTTATGTGCGAAGCAGAAGTGGAACTGGATAGATTACTTGAAGCATCTGCCACAGTTGGTAACGACGATGAAAACTTTGATAGTAACAAATCCAGTGCATACCTGTTTACATTTAAAAAATGCTATTTCCAAAAACAGCATCTTAAAGGCAACCTAAGCAATATTAGGGCGCTGAAAGTCAAATATTCAAAATCAATTTTTTTCTGATTTCTATCCATAGTAAGTTTAGATAACACTATCCCATCGCATATCGACCATTATGGAGCAAAAATGTGATGCCGTTGTGCGGTGGGAACTCATTGAAAATCTGAGTTCTTGGAGGCCAGCCATCATTTCAAATCTTCCGAACATGCACGATTCTGACCGATAAGTTCCGAACGCTTCCGGAGAAGTAATCACATGGTCTTGGCTCAATGTGCTTGGGCATTGTGACGTCACGCGGCCGGAGGTTACCGAATGTTGTCGACAGAAAACGGTTACTGCTGGATTCTGGGCTGATTTTTTGGGGGACCCAATAAATAGAATACTCCTTTTGTGGCTTACTTCTGTGCTATTTCCAAAGTATGAAATAATAATGCAGATGTGCTAATATACGGATGTAAATGTGAATTTCAACCTCACCAAACAGAATTGTTTTCCCCAGAATATTTCAAGTTTTAGCCCCTGAAATCGCTTAGGGCACCTTTAAGGTATCTATGAAGAAAGAGACCACTGATAGATGAGCCAAAGATGTTCTTTGGACATGTTAAAAAAAACATTGAAAAGAGAAACACCCAAGACTCTGCTGAAGACCAACTGAGGGAAACATTGAGATTATGGTGTTTAAGCATGACACACGTGAGTCTAGATGGAAATTGTATGTTTGCTTCAGTCACACAATCCATCAAAACCCAGGTACATTATCTGAAAAACACTTAATTTTACAAGACTCTCGTGAATCTTGGACTCAACCCAGAAACGGTAGAAGAATTTGTTATAGTACAGTGATTAAGGTAACTGGTTGTTCAAGAGTTGACGAATAATCATGAAGAATAATACTTTCCCATCTCGTATACGGCATACTTTCAAATGATAGAACAGTTTCATTAGAGCAGAATTTCCAGTCTTGATATAGGGGACGTTGTTCTGATAGCATTGGCAAATGTATTGCAAAACACCATTATAGTACAGTATTCCAAAACAGCCATGGCTTGCCTGTAATCAGCATCACGGCAAGATCAAGCCCTGTTCCCGCAATATTGATTGTTTATGATCAAACCAACCTACACTATGTTGCGGTAACTCCCTTGACTCAGATAGCCTAATTGATAATATTGCATAGACAGAAAAGCAGCCATAACGCCAAATGAAAAAAAGTCAATGATTGTGCCTCAACCAAACCTGCTATCAGTCAATTCTCTTTCACATGTGGATAAAATGATAAAAATTGGGTCAAAATAGAATGCGCTGTAATAGTATCAAATGTGCATGTTTCAAGAACAACATGGCCTGCACTGTTACTTGTCATTGCAGGCAATGCAGAAATAACAAACCCCTTGTGTATTTCTCAAAGGCCGTGAAAACACACCCATCAACCGAAGAATCACAAAGAGACGAGTTTCCAGGTGAAACACCGAAGCCATGACAAACTAAATAGGGAAATCTTACGTATTTCGAACGTTGTCTCATTTTGGAACTTGTCCGACAAAATTACAATAACTTTGTGACAAAGGACATCCTTGCACTGTACAACACGATACTTTAAAATCTTAAGATCGATAGCATTTCAAGTATATTAAGGATGACGCAACTTTCTTTAGCACAGATGACCTCATTTCTAAGTAGAAAGAAGAGCGAGGTAGAATTGCTTTGTGAATGATGGCATCCAATCAGCAGCCCTGTGTGTGGTGCCGGTTATATTGACAGTACATGACAAAAACTCAAACTCGTTGATAGTTATATGATCCGGTGGATGTTCTAACGGACGTTATTGTAACAAATGTAATTGCACCCTGACTATTCTATATGTATAACTAGTGTTCCCACATTGTAGAACCTAATAGTATATAACGTGTATGCGTATGTGTTTGTGCCTTGTATATTACGTATGCGGGTAGGCATACGCTTTGATCTCCCTTTGATCTTGTATGCATATGCCCTTGGTCCCTATGTCTTGGTTAACAATAGCTAAGACAATGGTTGCTCATTATGCTCCTGCCAGTGCTGATATGCAATACAATTGAGTTGGCTGGAAGAGACCCTGTTACACTTTTACGCGAGCAGTTGCCAGTCTGGGTTATCAATGACAATAGAATATTCGTCACTGATTAGTTAGAGACAAAAGGTCTTGAGCCAGAGGAGTAGTCAGTCAGTACGAGAACCGAAGCTGTGCGTATATGTCTGTGGAATATTCCCGTTCATCAACTTGCCTGTCCATCTGCCGAACTTCTGACTAAGTAAGAGCACTTAGTGATAAATACGACTGTCGGTACCAGAATTTAGTGTCTAACTGAATTATTTATCGTAACTTATCATAAGGTCACCGTAGTGTAAGCCTTAGAGATGAATTATCGAAGAATATCTGACAAAAAATTTATACCCTTCTTTTCAAACTAGTTAAATTTTCAATAGCATTTGAAATCTACAAAAGGAATGACTTTGTAGTTAAAGGGCAAAGGCATTTGCTTGTTGTATTTATCTATATTATTATTTTTCAGAAACCCTGTGTGTTTACGGAATAAATCGATAAAAATATAACTATCTTTATTTGGATCTTATCTTGCAAAATCGGATAGTAATATTGGAAGGTGATTCTCTGAATATGTTGAAAGTATTTGACCTTTTCTTGGCCGTTTTCAGGACGAAACACCCCTTCCGACATGAACCTCTTCATGAGCAAACTTGTGAAAGAGTTACTAGAACTGCATAAGTGAGTCATGATGTACGATGGGCATCAACCAGACGTTCCGGATACGAGCTCCTATGCACCATCACAGACCCGCCAGGGGGCAACAAGCTATATACAAGACCGCAAACTCGGGATCACACCTCCATGCCTGTTGGGTATGCGAACAGCCCAGTATGTTTGCTTTTGTATTCATTTCTAAATGGGTTTACGGTGTTCTGTATCGTACTAGTACATGTACTCACTCCGCTGACCACCAAACATGGGTCACAAGTAGTGCAAACTTCGGGTGATGCCTGATAAAACCAAGGTTATCATATAATGTTTAGATAGATGTGTATTGGGGTTGTCTGACGTCACTTTGCGTCCATATTTTGTCCTTGAAAAGAACAAACGCCCATCGGTGTCATGCTCAATCATTGCTCCCTTTGTGAGCTTTTAAAAAAATGGAACAGAAGAGTAGGCGTAAGTGCGTTTTGCGGATTTAGGTTTCGATGCGCCATGCGCGTATGTCAAACCAAGCTCTATGTTATACCATAGAGAGTATATTAATCACTTAATTATGTTTATAATTTATGTTAATCATTATGTTTGAGTTTCCTAATTCGCATGTACATTATGTTCAGTTTATTTAAGTTATTTAAGCTACCTATATTCGTTATTTATGATTACTTCTGGTTTTCTGTCTACTACATCCAGATTATGTTTTCACCTATGTACTCTGACCTCCCTCGTTCGTCTCTCGTTTATATTTGATTTCACCACATTTTTTTGGTGAATTCTTAGTTAACCAATTGTATAGAAGAATATTGCATATTGTATATCATTAAACGGAGATCTAAATTAAACAAATAAACATGTACAGTTGGAGCAGAAATTCGTTTGACGTTATTAGCGATGTGCATGTCAAGAAATTTGATCATGAATATATATATATATATACTGCTGTATGAACAAACTTACATACTTGTGTAACCCTAAACACAGTCTCCCTTCGTTCTCAGCTTTCTATGGATGGTCATCTCAAGTATGTCCTTCGGGGATTACTTGGGAAAGACCAAAAGCAAAGCCTCTTCAAGCTCCTCGACTGTCTATCAGTGATGTGCTCACCTACAATATCAGCAAAAGAGATTGATGACTATGACCACCAGATGCCTGAAGCCGTTGCAGGAATGCAGCTCCACTGGCCCCACATGACCAATGTAAGATATTGTTCCAAAGTTCTACCCCGATGAGGGGTAAAGATAGACGATAGAGAGACGGAATATAAGTGCAAAACGACAGTTTTGTCGACAACAGTGTACTTCATTCTCTACTGTATTTTGGATCTTTTTCCTTATCATATGTGTATTTCAGTTGGAACGTTCGGGATTTATTTTTCTCGTTGCACCTTTGTTATTGTTATGAAGTTCAGTTATGAAGTATTGAACATAATGCTTAACGTTGCATATTTTCGCATTCGTTTATTTATATATTCGTATATTTTTACAGTCAATCATGACGCACTTGCTGCATCACGTGGCAGAGTATCTGAGAGTATGGGCCAGCCCCTGGTATCTGGATGTTCGGACCAGAGAGGTACAACTGTTTAATTACCAAAAGGATATTGAAGCGTGACACACCAGAGGTCAACGTCATGAGAACGGCTAGGGTAAGTTAATTTCACTGACAACAAACCATTCCTGCAGCACAACTGTATCATTATATTGCTAGCACAGGTTTGTAGACAAAAGCAGGAATTTATTTTCCCGATCGACATCCCAATGGCAACCCCTTGTGTAGTGGTGATGATGGACCGATACGCCAGGCCATGTGCACTGTGCAAAGTATGGCACATACACACTGATGGAACTCGGCCGCGATTGATGTCCAACTTGTACAGATACATGTTGCATGCCCTCCTATGATATCACATTGATGATCACATTCAGGAAGGAACATGTATGCATTAATAGCTAATATATAATTTCTGGTGCTCACCAGGGAGACTTTACCTGTGACTGAATATCGCGATTTATAGCGTTTGATGAAGTCATTAGCGTGAAATTGTTTTTCTGCAGCAACACAGTTATGTTGAGCTGTACTCAGGTGAAGACTAATGAGGGTGTGGCATCCAGGTGTGCGAATGCAGACAGGGGATAAGACGACGAGACATGCTGGGATGTTCATTCGAGGCCGCTACAACAGCCTGCTTCCCTTTTTTATTAATGTTTTTTTTTTATCAAATAGGAAACCAAGGACACCCGGTGGCTAAGCCATGATGCCTCGTGTGACTACATCTACTAGTGCCTGCTTCCTGCTGCGCGAAGGACTCTTGACCACGAAAGGAGGGATATTGCAACTGCTTTTGGGCTCTTATCATGATTTGGCTAAGGAAATGGGAGACTCTGGCCACCCTCTATCTCCTGTGTGACCTGCTGCCATCGTTGCCTTCACTCTCGGGGAGTTTCTAGCATATCAATTTGCTGCAGATACACCGCAGTGTGCAGACGACCATGAGAGTGGTAAGAGGGATGAGGGAAGGCACACTAGACTCAGCAAGCCAGAGCTTGATTTTTTCAGCAGGTGGTGGTTTGGAAGCGTTCTCCATCTCTGTGTCACCTGGCCAGAAGCTCAAGTGGCAGAGGGAGGTAAGGGAACCTTTCATCGACCAGCTGTTGGAGAATCTTGAGGACGGTTTTATTCTACCTAGCTGCTGTCTAGCTTTGTTGTGCTGCACCCGTCAGGGATGCCTGGTGCTATTTCTGTGCCGAGATGAAGTCTCATGCGGCACATTATGGTAGTGAAGTATGGGGGATTGTTGACGTTGATGCTGTCTGTGGTGAGTGGTTGGGACTGCATGAGTACATTGCGCAGAATCGCCACATGTCTCAGGGGCAGCTGGTCAAACTCCTGCTAACAGATGCCATTATGGATGAGCTGTATCCCAGAATGAAGCTGTTGGCATCAGTGCTGATGGTGATTCCAGCCAGTACTGCTGACAATGAGCGACCCTTTAGCACCCTAAAGAGGGTCAAGACTCGTCTGCGCAGCAACTTGAAGGATGACACACTGAACCAGGTGCTGACAATCAGCATTGATGGACCACATATTGACATGTTTGACTTTGATGCGGCTGCAACAATTTTTTTTTTTGTTGGGGGGGGGGGGGGGGGTAAGCAATATTAATGAGTTAACTAGTTTTTTTGTTAAAACTTGTAATGTAGAAATTGAAGTGCTGTAAAATTCTTTATCAAAAACTGTTGGAGAGCTACATATTACAGATGTAGATCTAGTTTTCACTAGTATTTTTAGCCTTGGCAGTATGCATTGCACCATTCATGAGTAAGGTAACATGCTGGCGATCATCAGGCCACCAATCATCTCCTTTCGGATTTCATATCTTGCCAAAGTAGTTATATTGGAGCAGCAGAAAGCCCTTGTAAAACCCAGCCACAACCTGACCCTTGACTGCAAAACAAGATGGAACAGCAGTTACCCCATGATAGACAGGTTTGTGGAACAATATACAGCAGTGGTAGCTTTGTCACTAAACGACAGGATAAAAAAAGGACAGCTTCAAGAAGCTACAGAAATGTAACGACAATGACATTGAGAGAATGGAGCGCACCCTGGAAGTAATAAGGCCGCCCTATAAGATCGCGGTAGAGATGTCGGCTGAAAAAAACGACCTCGGGACTTAAACAGCACTTGGCCGACAAAGAAGAGGATGACAAGTTCACCAGAAGTCAAGTCAGCCATCAGAGAAGATCTGTCAGACAGGTACAGAGAGGATGACAAGCGAGAATTTCTGGAAGTCAAGAGCTCTATGGCTGTCCCAGTGGACTTGTGAAATCGGCTCACAGACAACATGTCCACTGTGGTGAAGACGAAACCCGAGGAAGTCGTGCCACTACAGAAGCCACAGGAAGACTCCCAGGACAGCAATGCAACACCTGCCGACACCCTGACAACGACACATAGCCACTGCATCACCAGTCACCACCAAGAGCGCCCAAACATCCCGGTCAGTAGACTCACCAACACCGAACTTTTCAATGCTGTCATCCGAGGGTAACGAAATGTCATTCAAGAGGCCTGCTCCCAGGGAGAACCAGTACGTGTAAGCCGTAGGGCTAAAGTGGCACGATTAGCATTCACTCCATCAAACTATTGAAAATAAATTTTAAGTCATGCGGTCAAGAAATGATGGAATGTAGAATGGTAGAATTTGATACTGGACGTATATGTATCTTTTAGGGGAACGAGTGTACTGCTTTACACGCAGGGATTTAATGAAGAGCGTATGAAATTCTATACGTGATCTTTTACTGGATTTTATTTTTTCAAATGAATTGTGCCATTTGTAAAATAACTTTATAATTTTGTGACTAGATTTCTGTACTTTTAACAAGAAATAAATTTTCATTTTGCCTTTTTTTGCTTGTGTCACCCTTTCGAGCTGATGTTTTCATGTTTCGTAATTTTCTTGCAATTTCGAATTATTTGCCATGTAAAGACCCGATTTCTAAATGACTTGCGTACTTTTCATGACTGTTGTTGCCATTTTTTCGTAATATAAATTTTTGAATTATTTTTCATATGTTCTTGGTCTAAATGTCTTTCAGGACATTCTGCATTCTAAATACAGTTGTTGATGTTTGCTGATGTAAGTTTGCTGTGACGGGATTTCTGTTAGTACCGGTGGTTGTTTGATCGCGTTAGTAAGATACGTTACAAGTCACTGTTAGTAAGGCAATTGTCTGAGTCAGGTCTAAAGCGCTTAGTAAAGGACGCAAGTTGACAATAAGTTAAATAACAAAAAAAACATTGATAGCGCATATTTCAACGTGAACGCATCTCTGAAACAAAGACTATATCAAGTAGGCGAAACATGAGGCTTCGTTCAAAAGTTGAACAAAACAAAACGCGTCAGAACTTTAAGTGTTAGAAAAGAACTTAACGTTAATTTGACAATAGGTTGAAAAAAAACCTTGATTAGCCAACAACGCATATTCCAACGTGAATGCATCTGGAACAAGATTTATATTTAATAGGCCTAATGGTCTTTTATTCCGTTCTGACGGAAAAAAATGTCTTAAGTTAGGGTCCTCCCCACTCTCCCCACAGTGTCGGAAAGACAATGAAATGTGCCAACAAGACTTGAATCTCTTTTATTGGATATTTGCAGAGCGAAGTGAAGAGAATCTATAGAGGACTGAGAAAGGACATGACCTACAATGGACATGCAAAGTAAGTAGAATCACTTACAGTAAGTTACACGCACTTAATTGCATTGCTGTAATGTCTTGGTTGTTGACTATGAATCATCTGTGATAATTTCAATAAGTGGTTTATGCATAATATTACATGTTAATAAATTAAAGTAGCTCGCATATATGCTTTTTTTGCAGCATATCAGTAATCTGAAGTGATTAAAAATGCATTGATATGCATTAAATCATCCATTTCTGGGCATAACTTGTGCCAATGACTTCTATAATGCTTTTAGATTTGACGTATACTATATTTTTTACTGTTTTATGGGAGACCAACACAATGAGGAGGTCACACAAAAACCGCTGTGGTCATCAAGGATGGTGATGTGTCATATCATAACCACCACAGAAAAAAATCAGCTGTAGTCTGTCAAAAGTAAGTTTCATGAAAAGAAATCATGTTTTATGTTAAGCAGTCGATTGAGGAATTCTGCTTCTTTTAGTATTGATCTCATAAACATATTAGGCATGTTTGAAAGTTATACTGATGTATAATACAATGTAAAAAGACTGCAATAATGGACAAAACAATATCAAGAGACAAATGAAGGTATGCCTTCTAGAATAAGATAGTAGAATTATAATTCTTTTCTCTATGATAGAAGCATGCCGGATTGCGAAGCATCCACATCAACCTTCGGTGGAAGGAGAAATTGTAGAGAGAAAGGAGGACAGCAGACATCGCAGCAAGCGAGGCAACAGACAGCATATGGTAAGGATTATTTTTGTTTCCATCATAATGTGGCAGGATTAGAGTAATCATTACTACGGACAAACAAATCTTAGAGACGTCATTCTTTGAAAAAGAAATGCTCCCCTCGACATTTAGTTGAAATTCATGTTAATTCACAGTAAAATCATTTTGAAGATGCATAGGTTGTGAGGAATCTCCCGGCACTATAATAATCTGCAACCATGGTCTCTTAAGCAATGGCTATGCCTCCTGCATACCATATAGCTAAGTTGCACTTATTCTCTTAAGTTATGACACAAGGCCTAGCAAAATGCCAACTCTCCTTTGCACTACTACTAGGTCAATTTTTGATGCACTGTTTTAAGGGTGTTGCTAGCACACAAACTCAAGCTTACATATACATTTTGGATTTTACATAGAACGGAGGTAATTAATAATCTTCAGATTTCATGAACCCTAAGGTTATCGCATTTTGACTCTCACGTCAATTTTCTAAAGCAATTTTTAGCTGAAGCACCTCAGAGTGAAGGTTGGCCAGGGTTGACTGAGTCCGGCAGACTTAGAATATCTAATGAGTGCAAATACACACCTGATGTATGATTAATAGACGGATGACGACAATGCCAACATGTGGATGGTCAGACGAACATCCTTGCGGTGCAAGAGGCTGACTAAGATGATTCACCAATGTCAGCCTGTGGTGTATAGTCTGGTTACAAAATCCAGCAAGCTTCGAAACGTGAGAAAGATAACCAACCAGACCAGCAGAATGTGTGTTACTGACACTGTAGATAACGACTTAATGTGGGGTAGGGGGGCGTGGGGGTGATGATAACGAGGTGCAGGATTGAGAGGAGAGCTGGGCGACAGTTTCAGTGAATCACGACTTTCCCGCCGCTGACACCTAATATCATAATATACTGCCACCACACCTGTTGATAAAATTCTTTACCCTGCCATGTTTGTTGACACAATCTATGTTCCCCCCAGTTCCGGCACCCCCAAGTAAACCCGTCGACGCTGGACTAACGGCGAACGGATGTTTCCTTTCCTTAGAATGTTTGTGTTATGGGGTACAGGATACGTAACACCAAGTATTAGACCTCGCCAAGGTGCCTTCGCATCTGAGTACTGAGAGGTGTGACAAAATACTCCGTTTGTTGTTGTTTTTATTTAGTCAGTGGTCGTCAGGTCAGCTGGAAGGCATCAAGAAAGTTAAAACTCTGAGAAGATAGTCGTTTCTATATGATCTAAGTTAATCCAATATTGACGACCACTAACAGTTAGCCAAAATAAAACGTATTCTTGAGAAATAAAAACAAGATTTACAATTTTTTCGCCTCAGGTCAGGGATAATGTAGTAGAAAAATATTCAACAATATGTTGCTTTCGTCAATTCACCAAATCGGATATTTAAGCATGCTTAATGAGATTCGTAAATTTGATTTCTGTTATGTGAAAGTTTAATGACAAGCAATTTGCCATGGCGCAGCTTTGCGAGAATTATGGCAAGGATTAATTTGGACGATTCAATTTTGTATCGTGGTATTTCCGGACATTTTGCGGAAAAGACCAATTTTTGAAAATGTCAACTTGGAGTAGGTTGATGTAGAAAATTACATTTTTTGGGCTGGATTAACATGTTGATTTGGGACAGTCCATTTTTGCATGTTGAGGTGTAGGTAGCTGTCTTTGATGTACTAAACCTACTGGTCAATATTTTCCAGTAGTCTGCAGTTGTCTGTGCCATGTATGTTGCAACATAAAATTCTTTGCTTATCGTCAAGAAAATGTTTCTCATCACGATCATATCTCATTTAAAAACTGGCGAGACGACAGAAAGTGTACGCCTTGGCAAGGGACAGCTGGACAGAGAAGTCAAGGAGGCAGGTGGACGAGGTGCTGTACATGGAGTACATGTCCTCCGAGACAGCGACATGGAGGGGCACCCTAACAAGGTATTCAAGGTCAGACGACTGGCCCTGAAGTCAGGGAAGCTGCGGAAGCTGAAAAAATGGATGGATGAAGTGTGCCCATCGAGGGGCATCCGCCGCGTGGAGTCTACTGAGCTTTCAGACCGAAAGCTACCTGAGGGGGTACCAAAGTGGGCAGTCAGCAAGAACTTCGGGAAGAGCACTGAGCCGACAGCAGAAAACGGCGGAGGAGACGAAGAACAAGATAGCAGCTTTCTAGATTTAGGGTCGTATGATTTTTGCATGACCTTTTAAATAGCTTTCACCCTTTAAAAATATACTCAAGGTAGATCATTTGATTAGTTATAGTTGGAACGTTTTTCGTAGTTTTCTCTTTTTTAATGATCGAATAGTTTAGTGCAGCAACATTTTTTATCATTACCTTTTTTTCAAATGAAACTTTCAGTCACATATCATTGTGTAAGAGTAACTGCTAGTGAAGTAAACCCTGTCTGCGTAATTTCCGTACAGGTGTTTAGAAATGTTTTCTTGTTCGTGATCAATTATGCGGTGCTTTTATGTAGATTCATGTGTTGTGAATAAAAAGAATGTTTACCCGACAAGGTATATATCTACCGCGTGCTTAAATGTTGCTTAAATAAGTGCCACTACGTACGGTTTGCGGAGGCTTAAATGCGGCATATTTAACGGGATTTAGGTAAAGATTACGGTGTTTAAACGTAGCGTAAACGTTAGGATTCAAGCTTAGTTTACATTACTTTAATGGTTGCTTGAATGGTGCCACAAATTACGTTTAAGCACATACCGTATAGATACCGTAAATATAACATTTAAGCCCGCGTAAATATTACGTAAAGTCACTTTGGAGTGCCAGAACGGAATCTTTAAGCATGCTTTAAGACTGCTTGAGGACCTGTTTTCGTCCAGTGCATGCTGAACGAGCTTCAGAGAAGGGATCAAGAGATCGTGACATTGACAAGTAAAAATAACATACTGCGACGACAGTTCCAGATGCCAACAGCAAGCGCTGAACTGGCAAACACAGCATTACGAAGAACTGCAGAGGAAAGACGGGGACTATTTGTTGACAACGAAGAATCAGTTCAGTACGTATACTGCATTGGACGACTGGACATGTAACTCTATGACAGAGCCCTTTTGCACACAAACCGAAGAAGAGGCCTAGGTCCATTTCGACACTTCTCTAACATTTGTAAAGTAGTCCATAACATTCTCCGGGTAACAAGCAAAGAGACTCCAAGCTATTCCAGGGCATATCAGCTATGTAATGTGTTGATTTATAAAGAGGAAGTTTTGCTTTTATCAACAAACGGATCGTCACCATACCTACAAGACAATAAAGGTGTGGAAAAAGTTTGTTTTAATTATAAGACACACATGATAATAGAAAATTGAAAGAAGACTCAACTAGGAGGTCAATCCGGAGATTATAAAAATGATGAAGCAGGTAAAGTATTTCTCCCAGATATCATGCTAGTTATGTAATGCGATTGATTTACTTTTTGTGTGCTATGACCATTTTATCTACTATGTTTTCTAACCTATAGAAACATACAACTATTACAAGCTACAATAAAAATGTATTAGGTCTGATGCATGTGTTACAGTTCAATGAATTCAAATTTAGAAGCCATTCTTTTTTTACGGACCAGTAGCAGCAACGTGACAAGCTATTATTCAAATGACTTCTGTGCAAATGTAAATGTATCAACTGATCACAATTACAGACAGATTTAATATTAACCTGTGTTATTCATGCATATTGTATTCAGACATAGAAAGCTGATTCCAGCCAGACTCACGAAGGTATCATCATAATACTAGTACAAAGGGTCAATAGTGGATGTCAGATTTCTGTCACTATTTTGGAGAACAAGTGTAGAGAAAATTGCTATACTATACCAATATTCAAACTTAAGCCGCTGACTTTCATCCTTGATATCTGTTAACACTGTGAGACGATACACTTATACAGTTTTTGTCAAACAAATACGTTACTTTTTTCTCAATAGTGCAGTGCTGATTTTCAACTTATTTCTTTGCTGTAGCATATATGTCATGGGTGGGTATGATGATCATGAGAAGAAAAAAACATCAGCCATCATGTACCGCTTCAGTCCAGGTGATTTCCAGTGGCAGTTGATGAAGGACATGCCTGAAGCCACTGGGTACGTTGCAACCTCAGTCCTCAATGGCAATATCTATGCCCGGCTAACTTGGCATTTTTTCATTTTCACGCCTGACGAAAACGTTGGTCTCTGGAGTAGGATAACATCAGATATCCAAACCTATTATGCATGTGGAATGACTGTGTTTGGGGGGAAGCTTTACATCTATGGAGGATATGATAAAACAACTCATGTAGATTAAGCACAGACCAAAAGATAAGATGAACTGCATGTATTGTTAAATGGCTTGTTTTGATATATCTGATGCCTAGAAACAGTAATCCTTACATTTGACTGACCACTTTGTATCCTTTGATTATGATCTTGTGCCTGATTTTTGTGTACTTAGACAGTCCTAGTACATGTAAACAAATCTTTTCACAGGAAGTCCTTGAAGCCATCCATAACTTGCAAAAGCATACGGTGGAAATCGATGACAAGTTGGACACCCTAGTACAATCGAAGAAGAAGCGGGTATGTGGCACTTTTATGAACTAACAGTTCTTCAGTTTACTAAGTTAAAGCAAATTCCTGTAATATTGCAGGTAAATGCTTTAAGAAAAGTCATCTTCACAGACTCCCTTATTTCAAAATTATCCTTAACTGTTAACTAAGTAAGAGAGTCTAGGTGCATACGTTATCTGAGGAGAAGTGTTTTGTCTGTCATAAGACATGTTTGATACTTATTTATCCTGTGCATCTCGTTTCATTTGGCTGCAGAAAATTCAGCCAAACACTCTGACAACCTACCATCCGACTTCACCGAGTGCTGCAAAGCAGCAGCCAGCCAGGGCCTTATTCCAGCCATCACCAAGCACGGAAAACCAAGTGCCTCGTACCAACTGCAATGACTGTACAGCAACAATATCCCTGTGCATGACTGAGGTATGCGGCACTAATGAGAAGTATATATCGCAACACTCAGATGTGATGATTTCATGAAATGCTGTTCCCTTCCTTGCCTGTTGTGACTACCAGTAAAAAAAATCATTGCACTCTACAGGGCTGATCGGAGCACCATGGCGCCAGGTGTCCGTGCCAGCAGCGGTCATAGATCAAGTTTATGCTGAGGAAAACTTTGGGCGGATCAAGGCCCTCCTGGTTGCGGTGTTCACTACAGAGGAATTAGTGAACAACAACACCATTGGCTCGGAGGTCCTTGGCAAGCTTGACCAAAACAAGCTTTGTGCTATAAGAGGTGAGGTGTCAATAATTATCCAGGTAGTCTCAATGATTAAACCATTGTGCTTTTTGTTTTAGGTAAAAATTTATACATTTAGTCACTACTTGACCTGTCTGAACATATGCTTAATTGAAGAAAACGCAAAGAAATTGACCATGCAAATTTGTTGCTACATTTACTGTCACATGCCCCACTTTAAATAGTGTCACAACTCACTTTCTTCTATAGAACACCTTGCCACCCTCCAACCCGATGGAGAACCCACGCCAGGCACCTTTTACCATAAAGGTGCACTCTATCATCAACGCCAGGTGTAGGAGAATCCGCTATGGCAAGGAGGAGAAGAAGTCGGGTGAGAAAGCCTTCGAAAATTTGTTCTTTTCAAGTTGTTACTCTAATCTGTAACTGTTTTGGAGAAGCGTCCCTTACCTTGCATGAAATCAGTTCAGCATTTTCTTTTTTAAACACCTCAACGTTGGTTTCTTTCTGTATGAATAAGATCTTCCTTAGCCATTAGTCTATTCACTATGCAAGGTTTCAGAAAAAATTTTTCACTTGTTTTGAAAATATCATCAATGTAATACTACATGTTTATATTCTGAACTAGGAGGCATTTATTTAATTTTCCAAATATGTTTTGTCCATATAGGTGAATCAGGCACATCCCCGTGAAGCCAGGTGGAAGGCCAGGTGACATCCTAGAGACATCCCACTGCCTCCTCAATGTTCCCCATACGTTGAATAAAACATAAGCAACACTCTGAATAAAACATCAGCAACACTACATTAGTGTCAATTTTTTGTCTGATGTCGTCAAAATCGTTAACTTAAAGCGATACTGGACTCAAGAAGCGGGTGTTTACCATGTACAAAATGCTCTTCAAGTCATGTTTGAAATCTATAGACAACAGATTTTTAGGTAACTATACATAAAGGCGTTAGTTGGAAAGCACAGATATAAAGTAATGAAAACACTGGCTTGTGATTTAGTGTGAGACATTGGCTGGCAGTTATATGAACAGTCAGTACAAAGCCCCAGTCAATACTTGTTTCTTTTACTGAAAATAGGCGTCAAAATTTCAAGCGATATTTCCAGGTACGCTACCTCCGAGGAAGACAATGCTAAGTTGGAAACTAAGATACAGCATTCAATACAACTATTACAGGGTTGCGTGAGTTTAAGCTGATTTATCGGTCACTAGTAAAGCGCTAAAATTTTATCATTGCTAATAATTGATCACTAGTACCTGAGACTAATGTTTGTTCAAACTGTTAAAAATAAGTGCCCTGGCCTACTCCATTTTCACAAAACTGCTATATTTTGCTGCCACTATATCAAGGTGATTTACAGTATTGTATTGCTTATTGATTATCCAATGGTTGGATTGTCTAACTTTCTTTCAGTTTTGATAAAAAAGCTTATTGTCAGAATTATGCTTGTCTGGCATGGCCATTGTCCTTGGCAGTCTAATATTTCATGGGTTAATCCACCCCTAAAAGTGCTGGACAGTGGGAGCACTTTCTTATTGCTCTCGCACTAGGTAAGAGTCCCTTGTTAAAGTTTGCCAAATGCTTGTTAAGATATGATATGCTACACCTGACTGTGATTTATCTAGGGGGTACTGAAGGCTATCAGAATATTGATGCTGTGTCAATGTCAAATTGCCAATACAATGCCTCCTGAATTCAGGAAATATAAGCAGAAACATATACTGTTACCCAAACATGGACTATACCAGCATCACCCCTCTTCCAATTGTAATCCTCCCATTTAAAATGCACATTTCAAAAATAACTTATTCCAAATTGGACTCTTACATGTTACCACCTTCTAATTTCTTATAGGAAATATGCCCTCTTAATACCAAATTTAAGGTCATTTGGTTTTCATACATGTCACAGGGACATGGTCATGGAAAAACTCTTAACAGTACTTCCGGCTTTTCTCAGAGAGCACGTGGTATTTAAAAAAAAATCTTGAAAATATTCAGCTCGATCCCTGGAGTCAGTCTAAATAATTTAACCATGGTTAAGCGACGGATAGGAAAGTATATGTATCTAGGGACTCTGATAGGTATTCTAACGTTTGATTCCGTAGAACTTTCTGCACTGCTTGAACAGACAGATTTCCGCGTTGAAAACCTGTGTATACCTGCTAGGAAATTCCTAATTTCCACGGGTTTCAATGAGTTCCCACAGTGAAAATGCGATGTGTCCCTTTTGGGGAACCTATGCACATCTGTGTAAACGGACCATTTGCGTGTACACTTTGTGTCCTTCGATGAAAACCTGTGCGCACAAGTGTGTAAACGTGTGGACATGTGTGGAAATTACATGTGTCGGCCTTTGTGTGCCAACGAGTGGTGCATAATTTAGCAGCAATTATCGCGTAATTATCACCTAATTATCTCCCCAGTTGGTCTAATAACGCGGCCCGTCCAGACACATCCGGGTACTCCTTCAAAACACCTTTTGTCATTGAAAGTAGCGTCGTTGCTATGCTACTACGCCCCTGGGACACCCCCCTGCCCCCTCCCAGCCCCCTGCCTTATACCACCTCGTCATACCGAAAGCACACGGAATCATTGCTCGTAAAGATTGACATTTTATTCACTTAATTAGAGATGAACAACAACCAATACATTCCAGCCGATACATTCTCTCAATTACATACATTTACATTTACACATGCAGTCTTTTAAAACGTTCACAGTTACACACAGACTAAGCTAACAATACCAAGACAAAAGGTGAAAACGTACGAAGTGTCTGAATGAAAATTAACAAAAGAATACAGATACATTTAACATTAGTTCGAAACATGTACAAAACTCTAACAAATCTATTAGGTTAACAGCTACATGCATTGATAAGTTCGAATTCTACATGGATTTCAAATGTTGTTGTCTACAATTCTGTCTAACTGCTGCCCTCTAGAGGCAGAAAGTCATCGTTTTCATCGAACTGAGGTAGTCAGGCTGAACTGTCCAGTGGCGCAGTAGTGTCAGGCTAAAACCTAGCCGCACGGTCCGTATGACTCGTCGCTCGTTGCTTTACTGTATCCAGACACGCCGCTGCAATGTCCACATTCTTCATCCGACACGGGTTGAAAAGTCCGGGGCGAAGCCGTAGTCAAAAGTCCAGACTGTCTTGCTTTACCAAGGTCATTTGTCCATATAATCTCCGTGGCTTTACAAGGAAGTCACAAAGGTAGATTCCTGTCGCGATGTTCTGTGTTCAAACGCCGTGCATCAGTCTTGTCGTAGAATAGAAACCAGGCTCAAAATAATCCCAGGCAGGAGTCAAATAACCCACGCTAGTATCCAGACACAGAGATAGCAACAACACACATCTGCACATCTCAAATACAAACTGAAAGATTTGAAAATGGTGACAAGAACCTTGATTGGTCCCTGCTTTTTAAACCACGTGCTAACCGAGAAATACTATTGGATGTCCCTTTTTTTACTAGAATTTGCATTGACACAGACATAATTACTTGTGAAACACCGTGTATGTCTATTGCATACATTCAGATTTGAGCAGCCTGATTACTAGTTTTTCACAGATTAACAATACCTGCCAAGGACGGTGTTAAAACATGCGGCCGTGTCTTATGAATAATGACGACAGCCTGATAAATTAGTAGGTTAACAGTAAAAGTTGCAAGTAAATCGTTCTATCGACGATATAACCGGCGAGGAAATTAGAATACATCAAGTCAAATATATAACATGTCATGTTCCAAAACAACATTTACTAAAAGGCAATGGACGCCATTCAGTGCAAGGTGAACATGTTAGATGTATGTGTGTGTGTTTTACGGAGACACGGACCTATGTCGATAATAGTTCGCGTGTGACGTAGTTAATCTTTCTATTAATCAAAGTGATACACATAGCAGTCTACATTCATGTGACTTGAACGAACATCACAGTCGGTACAGAAAATTAATACAGAAAGATAAGATTTACGTTCAGTTTTTTGTCGCCCTTGTCATAGAAACAAAAGCCCAGACAGCACAATACACATCAAATCGGTGTTTATTTTTGCAACGGGCAAATGACTATTTCATAAAAGCACAGATTCAAATCAACTCGTAGATCATAGACCCAAATACAGAAGATCACGAATGGTCGATGATAAACTAACTTCGCCGGCTACAGTGAGAATATTTGCTTGCAAGTTGAACCCTCTCTCCGTAGCCGACTCCCTTAGCATACTATTCAATCCTTGATCTATTTGGCCAATTTCTACTATTATCCCCACTCATCCTCGGGGCCTTTTAGAGGCTATGTCGATGACGTACGGGCCAGGTTTGGGGATAAGGTTTCGAACCCAAATCACCCGTATATTTTATACCAGCAGTGACGTGAAACAAGAACTTCAATGTTAGATATCGAGTTCTGTGGTTTGGGAACAATGATATGCTAATTATACTCCGCGTGGGTACGTCGTCTTGTCTTTGTTTACAACGTGACTCAGGCTTAGAGTCAGACAAATGGGAGTCAAAATTGCACCAAGAGACGCCAATGTTTGCAATGAAAACGCAAAGCAGGCAATATGCTGGAGTTCTCCTTAATCAACGACTCCGACCCATACGTCAATGTTTATAAGAGTGAAATCATGAGAGCATTCGTTTTGTTTTCAATACAACGCCTTGCCACACATTTAATGCGTTATCGTTTGGCACCAGTATTTTAGGCTTTCCCGATTATGTAACGAATTAGACACGTATCATGGGTTTACACAATGAGGTTTTAAAAAATCATAGGTTTACGTCATTTTACCCAGGGCAAAAAGTTTAAACAATTACTCAGGCAAGGCGCTCCTTGCTCGAGGTAAATTTTCACGCACTTCACAAGTCTCTATTATCATGGTTAATTATTCCCGGCACGAGATGTTTCCTAAGGTGGGAAACTTTGGACACTTTGTGTGCACTTTTGTGTGCACATGTGTCCAATCTTGGTGACACGGGGTTAGGAAAGCCGTGTACACAGCAAGGAAATGTTGGGTTTCACCATAGTGCCCAAGCTTGCAAACTTGTGAAAATCTTTGTTTCCATGCAGTGCTGCGTGCTCTTAGCTTGTGAGTGTCTTAAAAGAACTTCTGGCGGAAAGTATATGTATGTAGGGACCCTTTGATAGGTATGAATGAATAGATGAACCATCTCAATGAAAAATGGAAAAAAGTTCTGTGTATGTGTTTCCGCAAGCATAACTCTGGAACGTCTGGATGGATTGTGATGACATTTGGTATGAGGGTAGGTGTTGGGAATACCAAGGTCGATTTTGGGCCCATGGTACGTGACCTTGGAACTGTATCAGAACTTCTGTTTTTTTATCAACTTTTGACCTGGACGTGCCATGGTCCTGACTTTTTGGTAGCAGAAAGCTTCTGATGAAAGGTGCTGTAGGTTTGCCCCCCTAGCAGCTTGCTCTGGAACTGCAGAGATGTTTTGTCAAAATATTCCAATGAAAATAAACAAAGGATTGATGCATTTCCATGATATCTAGTATGGAGGTAGTGTATGTAAATGTACATCATAAAGTGCAAATTATGCAAATTTGGACTTCATTTGTATAACCAATGAGAAAAATCTATATCTACAGTATTATCAAAATATCAAATCCATAGCACGTCCAGGTCTAAAGATTAAAAAACGGAAGTTCTGCTGCAGTACCGAGGTCACATACCAGGGTAACAACCAACAACAATACGGTAACAACCATGGTTGAAAATGACCAAGTGAAAAACCTAGAGTAACACTGTTTAGGCTTTAATCACATGGTTGAACAAAATTGGGACTATTTTTTGTCTGCATTTGAATTCAGAAGAAATGCGTCAGGATGTGGCGGAAAACTCAAGCAGGCGTAAACAAGTCATGATCAGTTTTATGGATGGCGTCTAGGCTGGCCAAAATCTAGTAGGGTAGGCATGGGGGTCCGCAGATGTGTTCATAGCAGTTGCAACCTGAGTAAGCGCTAAAATTTTGTTAATGCTTGTTGCTGTAGCTACCAACAAGAAACATCACATCTCAATATCAGCTCTTTATTTGAGATTGTTAACAATCCAACTACATCTGCATATAGACTTAATTCTGATATATCCAAAATATCAAAGTAGTCAAATACATGGTTGATGGAGTTAAATCCATCTAAGACAAAGGAGATGTATTTCACTTCCAAAAAGTTCCCTCCAAATCACCCTTCTCTCTTTCTTGGAGCATCTGAAATTGAAACTGTCACATCTCATAGACATATTGGTACAATCTTAACATTTCATACGTCTTGGAACAATCATCTCAACTCTGTATTTAGCAGTGTTTCTAATAGAATTATTGTTATTAGAGGCCTTAAGTTAAGACTTCCCCGCCATGTGTTAGAAACAATTTACAAGTCATTTATTCGCCCTAGTCTTGAATATGCAGATATGGTTTGGCACGGGTGCACCGCTGACCAAGCTTCCCATTTAGAAAGACTTCAATACGAATGCTCCCTCACCGTGTCAGGCGCAATTAAAGGCTCCTCCTCCTATTCAACCGCAGAAATCAGGTATGCATCAAAAATATTTTTATCCCGGTAACAGGTCTACTACTTTGCTACTACTTTGTTATCATGTCGCAGAACACAATATTTTGACTTTAGGGATTTACATAGGTTGAGGACCCCAAAGTGAGAACATGAGCTGAAATTTGCACGCTCGTTCTCTATTTACACTGCGCGATAATTGGATCAATCCGCCAATGACATCACCTCATGCTATATAAGGTCAGGCAGTTGACCTTTCTGTGTCAGCCATTGAGATTCATCCACAGCGGCAGGACGTGTTGGAGTCTTGTCCTGAGCTCTACGTGGTTTTCGCCGCAAGGTCGTGCAGGAGTTTCAGCAAGCGCCTGCGGTGTCGGGCGGCGTCTCCAGCCGTGAGAATTTTCCAGTGGACGTCCACGACGGCATTTCGGTCAAGGTTTGGGCTAGTTAGTGGGCTAATTTTGACTGGTAGAGCGGGAGGCAGGGATTTTTGAGGCCGTAACGAGTGTAAAGGGTTTCTGGTTTTTCTCGTTTTCGGTTATTTTGCACGTGGGTTCGTCTTTTCTTTTTACGAACTAGGTGTGTTACTGGGGTGTTGGATAGTTGGCTGCTAACCTCGGGTTTTATTTTGTGCTTTTGTTTTACCGGTGTGTGCTTTGACGGTTTTTTGTTGCAGCTGGTTTGAGTCGACGCGATTTTGGCGGGTTTTTCTGCACGTGGGATATTTGCATTTGTATGCGTGGAGAATTTTTTTTTTGTTCTCTGGTTTTCGTAACAGGGTTACTCGGGTGGTTTACAGTAACTGGTAAGGGAAGGGTGCCTGAGTGGAGCTTTCGGCCTTGGCAAATCGGTGTCCTGGTCCTTGGTCGGAGTGGGCCTTGTTCTGCCCTTTCGATGTAAGTTTCCTCGGGTGGGTAGCGTGTGTATGTCGTGGTTTGATCCAGTTATGAAGTGGTATTGTGTGCCTATAGAGGAATGACAAGCCAAGTACCGACGCTGCCCACCGCGGGCTTGCAGGATGTTCATCAGGATCCTCAGGGTTCTGGACAGCAGCAACGGCAAGGGATACAGCAGGTTGGACAGCAGCAACGGCAAGGGACACAGTAGGTTGGACAGCAGCAACAGCAAGGGACACAGCAGGTTGGACAGCAGCAGGTAGCTGCACCCACGGCGCAGCAGCAACCCGGGGGACAACCGGTACGGCAACAGCAGCCGACTCCACCGACGCAGCAGTTAGACGCTATACCTGGAACGTCGGCGGCGTCCCTGCCCGTGCACCCGTTGAGTGGGCCCCAGGGCTCATCTCAGCTGACCGCTCAGCAGGTGATTTGTGCTTTTTTGTTTGGTTGTATGCTTTTTCGGTTGTGGAAGGATGTAGTCTTCCTGATAGTTGCTTGCGTGTGCTTTCTGATTTGGTTACATTTGACTTTGCGTCCGACTGAGATTGGTAAAGTTTTGTGTTTCATTTTAGAACCGTTGATTGTGTTTATGTAGACAGTTTTAGTTTGTTATGTCTTCATAGAAAGTTTATTGTACATTGTTTGGTACAGTTTTGTGTTGTATGCGCGCCATGTGATGTTCGTCGATGTCCCCTGGTTGAGTGTTATTTGGCACATTTTAGTGCTGACACTAGCTGGGGGTAATCGAGCGGTGACATACGTGGCGTGGCAAGTGTGTACGTCGTGGCGATGTTCGTCGATGTCCTCAGTTGAGTGTCATTTGGCGCATTTTAGCGCTGACATTAGCTGGGGGTAATCGAGCGGTGACATGCGTGACGTGATTAATTCGTACGTCGTGGTGATGTTCGTCGGTGTCCTCGGTTGAGTGTTATTTGGCACATTTTAGTGCTGACACTGGCTGGGGGCAATCGAGCGGTTGCATACGTGACGTGATGAATTTGTATGTCGTGGTGATGTTCGTCGATGTCCCCCGGTTGAGTGTTATTTGGCACATTTTAGTGCTGAAACTAGCTGGGGGGCAATCGAGCGGTGACACACGTGACATGAGTGATGTGTACGCGGTGGTTGCGTTCGTTGATGTCCTCGGTTGAGTGTTCGCTTGCACTTTGTTGTGCGGACACTCGCTGAGGGGCAGTCGAGCGTGGCCAGCGTGACATTAGTGATTTTACGCTGTGGTGACGTTCGTCGATGTCCTCGGTTGAGTGTTCGCTTGCATTGTAGTGCGAATACTCGCTGAGGGGCAGTCGAGCGTGGCCGGAGTGACATTAGTGATTTGTACGCTGTGGTGATGTTCGTCGATGCCCTCGGTTGAGTGTTGTTTAGCACATTTTAGTGCCAACACTCGCTGAGAGGCAGTCGAGCGGTGGCGCACCTGACGTGACAGATTGTATGTTATGGTGATGTTCGTCGATGCCCTCGGTTGAGTGTTGTTTAGCACATTTTAGTGCCAACACTCGCCGAGAGGCAGTCGAGCGGTGTCACGTGACGTGACGCATTGTTTGTTATGGTGATGTTCGTCGATGTCCTCGGTTGAGTGTTGTTTACCACATTTTAGTGGCAACGCTCGTTGAGAGGCAGTCGAGCGGTGGCGCACCTGACGTGACAGAGTGTAGGTTACGGTGATGTTCGTTGATGTCCTCGGTTGAGTGTTGTTTAGCACATTTTAGTGCCAACACTCGATGAGAGGTAGTCGACCGGTGACGCACCTGACGTGATAGATTGTATGTTATGGTGATGTTCGTCGATGTGCTCGGTTGAGTGTTGTTTAGCACATTTTAGTGCCGACACTCGCGGAGAGGTAATCGAGTGGTGACACACCTGACGTGACAGATTGTATGTTATGGTGATGTTCGTCGATGTCCTCGGTTGAGTGTTGTTTGGCACTTTTTAGTACCAACACTCGCTGAGAGGCAGTCGAACGGTGACACGTGACGTGAGGTATCGGTACGCTTTGGTGGCGTTCGTCGATGTCCTCGGCTGAGTGTTGTTTAGTATATTTCAGTGCCAACACTTGCTGAGGGACAGTCGAGCGTGGCCAGCGCGACGTGAGTGATTCGTACGCTGTGGTGGCGTTCGTCAATGCCTTTGGTTGAGTGTTTTCTTACACAGTATAGTGTGGGCACTCGCTGAGGGGCAGGCGGACGTGACTAGTGTGACGTGAGTAATGTGTACGCTCTGGTGACGTGTGTTCCCCTGCGTATGTTAATGCGGACACTTGATGGCGTTAGTCGAGCGTTGCCATGGTGTCGTGATTGATCTGTACATTTGCGGAATGTAAGATGTAGCGTGATGGGCTTGAAGTTTTAAAGATAAGGCGGGGTAACGGCGAGCGTTAACCATGTTGATGGTATGGATATGGCAAGCTGAAAATAGTGGAGGGTGACTATTTTGCTTGTTTATACTTCAGGAGTTCGAACGGTTGAGGCGAGAACTGTCCGGTATGAGGGAGGAGATGGCGCAGCTAAGGGGAGGCTCAGTAGACAGCATCAAGGAGGAGCTCGTTCAGCTGGCGTCTCGTCCACCCGCAGCCTTCGATGCTAGAAGGGCATTGGGCCTTTTGGAGACCCTGGCGATCACCGCTAAGCATCAGAACCACGCCAAAGCGGGAGAGTATGGGGCCATGTTGCAGACAGTGAGGCCGCTGGTCGACCAGGATTTCTTCAATGAGTTGATTATAGATATGTTAGGGGATCCTGTCGTGAAACAGATACGTAGATCTATGCATGGATTTATCAAGAGCCGTAAGGCATTGTCTGACCTGGCAGGGGCAGTACCAGTAGATCGTGGTGAGCCCCCACGAAAGAAAGCTAAGCAACAGGAGAAAAATTTCGCTAGGGCTAGAAGGCAGCCACAGCCGGACGATATTTGTTTTAAGTGTCGCCAGAAGGGCCATTGGTCTAGGGATTGTCCTAGTAAGGGAAAGAAGTGAGGAATTTGTGTTGTTGTGTGCTCCAGTTGTGTGGTTATGATTGATGTTTGTACTAAACCGCAGGAGCGTTGGAGGAATGTGAGAAGACTTGGGGTTATGACATTTTGATTTCACTTGAAGCTCCAGTTGTGTGGTTATGATTGATGTTTGTATTAAACCGCAGGAGCGTTGGAGGAATGTGAGAAGACTTTGGATTATGACATTTTGATTTGACTTGCAGCTCCAGTTGTGTGGTTATGATTGATGTTTGTATTAAACCGCAGGAGCGTGGGAGGAATGTGAGAAGACTTTGGGTTATGACATGTTAATTTGACGTGAAGCTCCAGTTGTGTGGTTATGCTTGATGTTTGTATTAAACCGCAGGAGCGTTGGAGGAATGTGAGAAGACTTTGAATTATGACATTTTGATTTAGTATGCGCAATGAGGTTTATAATTGCCTGAATTTTGAGTTTGAAAACCATTTGTGTTTTATGTTTGCAATTACTGTGACAAGTGGTGCATCAGCGTGAACGTTTTGAATCGCAGAAGCTTTAAACGTTCAAGAAAGGATGTAAGAGCCGGTTTTGTGGAATTGTGAGATTTTGTTATTAGTAGATAAGGTAGACCCACAGCTGGTATTGATTGAGGAATCCGACTTGTGTCGGCCATTGATCCACGAGGACGAACCTGGAACGAATCGGAATGTGATTTGGACAAACTTGATTAAAGTCTTGAACAGCATGATTGAATGTGTGTTTTGTTTGTAGCGGGTGCGTACCAGGTGTTTCAAGTTAATCTAGGTATCTTGAGTTATTGATTTGTTCACAGTCGTGATTATAGTCTTATTCTGTTACAGGTAAACAAGTGGACAACTCCGGTCATTAAAGAATTCGAACTTCGTCATACTTTTGACCCACTTGAAGCTTATAGTAATTACCTCGTTGAGGAGATCGGTTGGGTAACAAAAGATAAATCTAGAAAGGCTTTGGTCTCTCCGAGTGTTTTGAAAATATCAGCAGGAAAGGTGAAGGCATCGGCTGATTCCTTGCTTTTCAGAGACCCTGATACTTTTCGAGCAGGGGAGTTACATAACCATGTTGAAGAATGGGCGTCGATTTTAGGGACGTCGACAGCACACACTTCCAAGAGTCAGATGGTGAGCAAGTGGATACGGTACGGGGTATCTTTGTACGACTTCATTCAGCCGTTTTCTGGTAAGTTCAAGGGAAAGTCGTACTCTAATATAGCTTTCCCTCCGTCTCGGTATTTCCCGAATCTCCCGAGTTGTGAGCCGTTCGCTGAATTTGTAACTAATTCTATCCGAGCAAGAATTGAAACAGGAGCGGTAACAATTTTGGGAAGGGTGGGCTCAGTACCACCCCCGTATTTGGTCATGCCGTTAACAGTGGAACCTTCGAAGCCTCGATTGTGTCATGCCTTAAGATATTTGAATTTGTGGATGAAGGAGTGCCCGTTTAAGCTTGATTCCGTTGTGGAATTAACGAGATATGTCGGTAGGGGCACTTCCAGACCAAGTGCGATGACAAGAGCGGTTATGACCACGTGTTTATAACGGAAGGGAGCAAACCATTAGTGGGTTTCCAGTGGGGGGGGGACATGGTATACGTCATCGACGATACCATTTGGCCGGCGGGGGTCAGCCTTTATCTACCAGACAATAGGCAATGTGGTAATGCATAGAATAAGAGAGCTGGGAGTTCCATCGTCCTTGTACATAGACGATAGACATGCGGGCCAGTTGATTGTTCAGGAAGAAGAACACAGAGTCGTTATAGAAGAGGAAAAAGGCGTGTTAAAACCCGATTATGAGGCGGCACAAGCAGCGGTGTTCATCATGTGTAGTGTGCTGGTTAGCGTGGGTTTTTTCATAGGCTTAGATAAGTCACAGCTAACCCCGGTCCAAGTGTTAGAATTCTTGGGATTAGAGGCGGATTCGGTAGCGATGGCATTCAGGTTGCCCATTCGTAAAAAGCTCGCTTTTGCCGATTTGAGGGAGGACGTTCTAAAAAGTGATGAGGTACGCATCGTAACTTTGCAAAAGTTAGCGGGAAAGATCATTTCTTTTGGCCTAGCGGTCCCTGCCACGCGTCTTTATTGCAGGGAGATATTTGAGGCCATTAAGCAAGCACAAAAGAAAGGCGCGAATACGTGTGTCCCAATACAAGGGGATGTAAGGAGTCAGATAGAGCATTGGAGATTCCTAGATCATTGGGAGGGGCTCATCCAATGGATGAAAGAGAAACACGAGGTGGTCACACTTTCCTCGGATGCTTCTGGTTTTAAGTGGGCAGGGTCATGGACAACAGAAGAAGGCGTGGCACAGTGCGCAGATTACTGGCAGGGACAGGAGCAGGAGGAGATTATAGCGGTAAAGGAGACAGAGGCTTTAAGAAGGGTCCTGCTATCGGTGGAGGATATGGTCCGGAATAAGAGAGTAAACGCGCACGTTGATAATATGAACCTATTAGCCGCCTGGGAAAAGCAGGGGGGGAAGAGTATTAGACTATCAAGAGCGGTAGTAAGGTTATGGGAAACGGTGGTGCAGCTCAATGTCGATCTAAGTCTCGTGTATGTGCCATCGTCAGAGAATGAGGCGGATGAACCATCACGGAGACTGCACTTATCGGACGCTAAGTTACATAAGAGGGTATTTGAAAGAATCGATAAGGAGCTTGGAGGCCCGTTGGGTTTTGATACGGATCTTATGGCTCTGCCCTCTAATGTGCAATGCGGGCGGGACGGGCGGAAATTGTCTTTCTTCAGTCCATACCTGGTTCCGGGTTCGAGTGGCATGAACGTCTTTGCGCAGGAGTTGGGGACCAGGAATTGCTACGTTTTTCCTCCCTTCAGTCTGATCCCACCGCTGCTTAGTTTCATCTTGAATGAGCAAAGAGGCGCTCGGGTGGTTATGGTGGTCCCAGACTTGTCGCCAAAGCGACCTTGGTGGCCGATGGTAAAGGGTAGGGCGAAGAAGGGCTTACAGATAGCATGTGCGGGCCAGCCAGTAATTTTCTTCCCGAGCATGAAACGCGGATGGTGCTTGAGGAAAACGGATTGGGATTTGTGGGCTTTCTTATTGGAGGAAGCTGCTTAGTTGTGAAAAAGAGCGTAATTGATGAACGCGTAGACGATCGATAGTTTCATGAGGAATGTTTCGAATAGTCAAAGACGTGTCATTTTTCCTTTCTAGATGTCTGCGATACGGAGGCACAACTCAGATTTGCAGGAAGATGCAGGCGTAAAGCGTAAGCGTGTAAGGTATTCCGAGCTTAGTACGGTAAGTATGGTTAATATAGCACCGCAAGAAAGGGCGGTGACAGGAAGTGGTGTTGATGTCCTGCAGCCAGAGTTTAGTGGAGCACCTAGGTTATGGGTACCGGCGAGCAAATGTGCCGCGTGTGGTTACCCGAACGATTTTGACTTTAATTTCTGCCAAAGATGTGGAAACCCGAAGAGAAGAGAAAGCGGCTTAGAGGCGGTTGGAGGGAAAGTAGTCGACCATTCTAAGATAGATAAAAGGATGGAAGAGTTATTAGCGAGGCAGGCTGACTCAGCATATAGCAAGCAAAAGAAGGCTATGGTCGACCTCCTATCCGATTTTCTGATAACTTTTTCCCCGCCGAAAAATTTGGATGTGGCAGCTCCGGCGGATATTGTGAAGTTTCTTATTTGGAAAGACGAGCAAGGTAAAACGAAGGTACATGAAGGGATTTGCAATGGGTCGGAAAGGGATTGCAGATGCCCGTGCAGGCTGGCTTTCAAAACGGTGGACTCCTATATTGGTAAGTTGAGGGCGATATTTAACGATAGGGGAAGAGGAGGAGAGTGGGACGACAGACTTGGAATTGGAAATCCAGCAGCTAGTAAGATGGTGAAGTCTTATCTATCTTCAGTAACGTCAGAACAGTTAGGCCAAGGTACGACCCCCCGGCAAGCGAAGCCCGTTTTCTTAAATAAGATCCTAAAGTGTGTAAGCATATCACAGATAGAATTCCCCAGGAGAAATCGGCAGTGAGGGTGTATACACTGGCTAGGGACCAGGCAGTGTTTAAGGCGGCCTTTTTCTCGGGGGACAGGATCGCCGATTTGATGAGGACAAGGACGTCTCAGGTGTATAGATTGCAGTCGGGATCACTGATTTTGAATCATGTTTTTGGGAAAACTCTGAGAGACGGTAGAACCAATACGTTTGTGTTGGAGAAAGCGGAAGATCAGGGATCCTGCCCAGTAATGGCCATAGATAGGTATGTCTCTATTGCTAAGCAACTATCTATTGGGCTTGGAGACGGTTTTCTTTTCAGGTCGACGTCGAGAGAGGGATTGATCCTAGATGAGCAGCCTTCCTCCTCAACAATTGGAAACGCTTTCCGGCGCTACCTCCAGAAGCTAGGGATAGATGAGGGAGAAACTTTTCACGGGTGCAGATCGGGGTGCGCCATTTCCTTACACATGGCTGGAGCGTCGGACAGGGAGGTGATGGATCATGTGGGGTGGTTTACTAGGAAGACAGCCTCCCACTATATGAAGATTGCACAAGTGATGGAACCGGGGGGACCAGCAGCCCGGATGGCATCACAGGAAGTCAGGCAGGCGGTAGAGGTCTATGAGAAGAGTAACGAGTTACAAGGGTTAAAGCCGGCCTTCCTGTGATTTCTGATATGAAGTTGATTTCGTTTCTGTACGGCGCACAATCAGCTTTATAGCAGGGACATCTCTCTGTAAGGTTTGAGTTTTGTATTGGGTGTGGGTCCAGGTGTGCGGAAAGAGATAATAAAGGAAGTTTTGTAATGAAGATCTGGTGTGTTTTCATTCTTCTAGTGTCATTCTCCCTTAAAGATTTGATGAGGATGGGATAAGATTGGGATAAGTTTGGGGGGGTGTTGGTCTGGATGTGTATGGGGTGTTAGATGATGTGTGCCTATAGTGTTGACAACAGGTTGATATAAGTAGGGTCATCTGGATAGCGACGTAGGCACTGCCCCATAACTCATTAAGGATGATCCAATGGTTGCGCAGTGTAGATAGTTTACTATTTACACTGCGCGATAATTGGATCAATCCGCCAATGACATCACCTCATGCTATATAAGGTCAGGCAGTTGACCTTTCTGTGTCAGCCATTGAGATTCATCCGCAACGCCGAGGAGCGTGGTGGAAGTCGGGTCCCGTAGAGATTGAACGAGGGTGGATGAAGTCAGTGGGAAGTTGGGCGGTCTGGCGCATTACGGCCAGTTCAGTCTTTTGCGTCCCCCACCCACCCACCCGTCACTGTATAAGTTGATAAGTAGGGACTCGCTCTTATCACGCGACTTCGGCACTGCCCCATAACTCATTAAGGATGATCCAATGGTTGCGCAGTGTAGATAGTTTACTTTTAAAAGTCACCTTTATGTAAACCTCAGTCGAGGTCATCATACTGCAGCCGACACACAGTAGTTGGCAGTAGCAATGTCCAGGCACAAATTTATGCCAATCTAACAAGCGTAATCCCACTCAAACAGTCTAAAAACTGATGTATTTATGTACCATTAACCAGAGTTTCGGCCTTCCTGGTGTGCACAGGAACCTTCGTGCCTCAAAGCCCCAACTCCGATCCTTTGCCTCGAACCCCCAATTCTGAGCCTCTACTGAACGACGACCGCGAGTATCAAGATGGCGACCACGAGCGTGCGAAAAGCAATTCCGGGACTTCCTATGGCATATCACGTGTAGTTCGAAAAAAATGACAGTTTATAACTGGGATGACAAAGACGACAACACCTCTACAGAGCTAGAGACAGACAGTCCCGCTCGCTGAACGACAATGTCCTTATCAATCATTCTTTGGCAGCCTTCAGCACATCCATCCTGGCAGTCAAAACGTCAGCAACCATTTGCAAGCGGCTGGACACTCAGACATGGCAGGGCCCTGAGCGCAACACACCTTCAGAGACAGGGACAGTCAGTCCTCTCGCGGAACGACAAAGTCCCTTTAAAGCTTTCAAGCTTGTGTCAAATACAAAGAAACCAAGAAGTCATGATGACAGTGCTACAACACATCTCTGTGCCACATCAGAAACATTGAACAAGAAGACCCTCAGCGACAACTTCAAGGAAACATTTCACGAAGTAAAGACAGTCCCGACACTCCTGTACACAAACCCAAACCAAAGTTTGGAGGAGCTCAACTTGCAACACCTTGAAGAAACAGGAGGTGAAGCAATGCACGACACGCCCAATCACGGCAATTTTTTTTTATGGCAGAGCTACCATCAATTCAAGAGCATCACCACAAGTAGCTGCTACTATTAACGGGTTTAAAGAAAGTCTCCTTAACAACAAAGACATAGTCAGGGCAGCTGACGTGAGATTCGCCATACTTGCCCTTCTTCATGAACGGAAACAAATACCCAAACAATCCAACTGATTGAAACACTTGCCAACATGCAGCAGCTCTGCTATGCATATGCAGAGGACAGATCCACGATTTCTGGTTACCGGATGACGAAACGGACTTTGCTACACCGCCTCGTGATGAGGAATGTTTGCCTGGGCCACCACACGTGATCACAAAGTGAAAACTTTGGAGGCACCACGTACACTCATTAAGAGACCACATCCCCGTGTCTTAAGAATTGTCCCCATCAGTTACACCATGGCAGAGAATGAAAAGCGGCAGTTCAGCTCAATCAAGCGCATTATCAAGTCATCGGCAGACTGTTCAATCAAAACAAGACCACATAATCACAAACGCAATCGTCAGGTCATGATTCCAACAGATAATAGAACCACCACACAGCAAGCACCAAGGAAACAAAAATCTCCCAATCAGCAAAGACTGTTTAATAAAAAGAACAAGAATCCCCATCAAACTCCTGAAGAAATACCATAGAGATGCACAGACAAACTATGAAAGGACTGTACAATTCTTCCTTTCAGGCTATGGGGTCCACTGGCACATCGAGGAAGACTGCGTAGTTCTCCACGACGCCCCAGATATGGATGACTTACTACCTGGATGTCAAACCTTTATCAACATAATGTTTTGACTGCATTTTTTTCTTCTTAAAGCTAGAAGCCAAAGTCAAAAGAGAAGAACTCTCCAAAGCAGTGGAGCAGTTGAAGAAGGAGAAACCACAATGACAGAAAGAATAAGAGCGGCTTACCTCTGAGGTGGGGGATGTAAATGAGAAAGAACAAGAAAACCAGCGCCTAACCTCGGAGGTGGGGAGTTGAAAAAGGAGAAGCAACAATGGCAGCAAGGAGACAATCATCCTTCTCCAGAAAACACTCAAGACGAAAAGATGACAGAGGAGCATGAGCAGGAGGATTAGCATCAAGACGTGATGCCACTACTGGGGCAAGTGAAAGAGGGTGAATGGGTGGCAATGTGGTATGGCAGAGGTACTAGGTAAGAAAAGGATCTGGTACTCAGGCAAAGTCTTGAACATGGACAGGGAGAAGACACTCACAAAGCTCAAGGTGGACTTTCTGACTCATGATAGGGACCACGGTGGTCAAATTAGGCCTCAAAAGTCCCAGACTTTTTTCGAACCCGAAGAATGTTCTTTCACATTCGATCTGACATGATTGACGTACGATCAAACAGAACGCGTGTTCGATTTGGGGTTACCTAAGGTCATTAGCAAGTATCCAGTGAAATTCCTTGCCGACTGGTCCTTTTACCTGCGTGCCTCACATCAGAACGGAAACCGACTTTTGTACAAATAAAAATCATTTTCTGGACAATAAATAGATGCTGACATTTTGCTGTGGTTAGTCAACATGTCAAGAAGCTACTCACGTCTTTGTTAGTGTAGTAAAATATTTCAAGGAATGTTTACGCCAGTATTAGTGACCCCCTACCCCTATCCGTGCGGCATGACATGGGTGGAAACACCATATTTAGATCGGGACCAAAATGCGTCCAATTTGCCTCATTGACGGCTTGAAATAAAGCCAACGGTTTTCCGGAGGTTTCTGTTTTAGGGATTTTAAAAAAATGCAGACACTGTTGAATTATGGGTCTTGGAAGGTAAAAACAAGCAATTTTACACCTTTTTCCCGATCTCAAGAATATTTCTAATTCGAAAAATAAGAAATCCTAAGACAAAAAGTTTTATCTTATGCTAACGTTCTGTAAACTGCAAAAATGAAGGATATTCAGTCAATTTTGGAGCCAATTAAAATCAGTTGTCTGGTTTTAATATTCCCGTTCTAGAAGGCGGCATTCATCGGGCTCAAGCCTGAATTTACACGGATTTTTCTACAGGATTCGACACGCTGACATTGGGGGCATACGCAACACAAATTTCCTTTAATTTAAACGAGGGGATCGTTTTGAAACTATTTATGACATTTGAACAGATTCACAGGCTCCCCGGCATCGGCTCGCGGGAGCCCGCGGACGCGGCCGGTAACCCAATACCACCTTAGTGATTGGGACTTTACCATAGCGACGGACCGGCGTGGACTCGGGTAAGTTTAGGAAACCCCCAAATGATGACATTCAAATTGTGAAGAACCCTGTCTTCGTGATTGAAACAAATCTCAAAGTAACGAAAGTAAAAGGGGGACACTCTATGATGTAAAAGCAAAATATGAAATTGACAACATATGATCATAAATTGTAAAAAACATGATTCCAGCAGAAAATAGAACCACCACACAGCAATCACCAAGGAAACAAAATCTCCCAGTCAGCAAAGACTGATGAACAGAACAAGAAGCCCCATCAAACTATTAAAGAAATACCATAGAGATGCACAGACAAACTATGAAAGGACTGTACACTTCCTCCTCTCAGGCTATGGGGTCTACTGGCACATCGAGGAAGACTGCGTAGTTCTCCATGACGCCCCAGATTACAAACCCAACCCTCTTCAAGAACTTTTTTTATCCAGTTATCCTATGTTAATATTGTGTGACAGTGCTGCGTTATGTTGTATTGATGTGTATATGTATTTGTTTAAGGACCACAGGAAGAATAGCTGCATGCATTGTAAGCTAATTGTGGATCAGAAGCTAATTGTGGATCCGAAATAAAGTCAAAGACATCAGCAGAAACTAGGCACTTGTACGTTATCCTTAATACCGGTATTATAGAATTACTTATTACGAAATTAATTATAAGCGATTTTAATATAACTCAAAGCAACCGGATAAAATGTTGAAATTTTATCAAGTTGTTTGAGTAACTATTTTGGCCTATCATACTACCTGGATGTCTAACCTTCATCAACATATTGTTTTGTATGCATTTTTTTCTTCTGAAAGCTAGAAGGCAAAGTCAGAAGAGAAGAACTCTCCAATGCAGTGGAGCAGTTGACGAAGGAGAAACAACAATAGCAGAAAGAATAAGAGCGCCTTACCTCTGAGGTGGGGGATGTAAATGAGAAAGTACCAGGAAACCAGCGCCTAAACTCGGAGGTGTGAGAGTTGAAGGAGGAGAAACAACAATGGCAGCAAGAAAACCAGCGCCTAACCTCGGAGTGGGGGAGTTGAAGAAGGAGAAACATGAATGGCAGCAAGAAAAACATCGCCTAAACTCGGAGGTGTGAGAGTTGAAGGAGGAGAAACAACAATGGCAGCAAGAAAACCAGCGCCTAACCTCGGAGTGGGGGAGTTGAAGAAGGAGAAACATGAATGGCAGCAAGAAAAACAGCGCCGAGCCTCGGAGGTGGAGGAGTTGAAGAAGAAGCAACAATGGCAGCAAGAAAAACAGCACCCAACCTCGGAGGTGGGGGAGTTAAAAAATGAGAAGCAACAATGGAAGTAAGGAGACAATCATTCTTCCCCAGAAAACACTCAAGACAAAAAGAACTCAGAGGAGCATGTGTAGAAGGATAACCATCGAGACGTGATGCCATTACTGGGGCAAGTGAAAGAGGGTGAATGGGTGGCAATGTGGTATGGCAGAGGTACTAGGTAAGAAAAGGATCTGGTACCCAGGCAAAGTCTTGAACGTGGACAGGGAGAAGACACTCACAAAGCTCAAGGTGGACTTTCTGACTCATGATAGGGACTCGGGTAAGTTTAAGGAACCCCAAAATGATGACATTCAAATTGTGAAAAACCCTGTCTTCGTGATTGAAACAAGTCTCAAAGTAAGAAAAGTAAATGGGGGGACACTCTATGATGTAAAAGAAAAAGATGAAATTGATAACATTTGCAAAAAATTCAAAACATCTATACTGAAGGACTGAACTTGCATATAACCATAAATTGTACCATGTAGGGTAGTAATACTAGTACTACAAAACTAATCTGTGTCTAACGATCCTAATCATGTGTAGCTACAATTATTATACAGATACAACATACAATGAAGTTGTTGATGATTCGGTGTCGCTTTTGGAAATTCAAGTACTAGTATACAGAAATTGAGCCACATGTATATTTAATGTAGTAAGATATGGGAGTTGGACATGACAACAATACGTGGAAATATCATACCGTTTATCTATTATTTTCATCTTAAGGCACCTGGGAGGCCCATTCAGCTTTAATAGCTTGTTTTCGATGTGTCCCAGTATAAAATGTACACAGACAAGAATCGCAGAATGTGTTACATTTAGTCACTCAAACAAAGGCAGACAACATACAGTGGTAACAAATAAAGTCTGTTGCATCAAATTCAAAATAAAAGTCCATAAATAAAAGTCTAATCCATTCCAGGTCAAACCAAGATACCTTTTAGCCCCTATTCTTGATATTGATACTTTGTCTGATCAAGCCTTCATTTATTTATTATTAAGAGGTTCATCCTTTGTTTCGTATGATTTCAACTGTAACATTTTAGGCTTGACTCAGCACTATATTTTGACAAGCAGACGTTTTAAAACTTAGTTCAGGTATATTGATATATTCATTGTTTGTTTGTTTGTTAGCTTGTTTGTATTGGACGACCCAATTGCTGTTTCTCATTGCTATTGTACTTGTCTATGTAACTTGTATTTTTTTTCCAGAGGTGATGTTTAATATTAGCTTCAGCTAGAGTACATCACCTCTGTGTCCTGTATATTCTTCTGTTGTTTAATAAAAAAAAAAAAAAAACCAAGATAAAAATTCCTTGGTCAAAGTCTCAAACACAATATAGGTCTGTTCAGTAAGTTGCAATATAGGTAAGTTCCAGTGGAGGTCACGAAGATACATTAGGCATGCACCTCAGAGCTTCTTTAAACATTTAGAGAGAACATATGCCTTTTGTCAGCATCCAGGTACTAATATGAAGGGACAAGCCCGCAAAATACATTTAAAACTGTGACAAACTTGTTCCTTTCTTTGCTGTGTCTGGTACCTACAGTTGAGTCTGGTATTCAGGTCATGTACACTGCATTATTGTCTCATTTTAAGGACGGCTCTGAAAGTTCGTTTTTGACGGACTTGTACATGTAGGTGCTGGCTTTTAAGTGTTATTGCCTATTTTTCCAAGCAGTTTTACAATAGTCAAATGGTGATAAAGTCATAGAGCTGTGTTACATACTAGCAATGTTGACAGTAACTGAGACAAAATCTGCTATTCAGGTACACATCTAGGTATTTAAATTGATATACATGTGTTCTTGTTCAACAGTTCTGTGTACCAGATAGGGTGCAGTTTGCCTTCAGTAAGTAACCTCCCCGAGCACTGTGCTATTCCATTGATGTACTAACAATAACGTTACAAATAATATGGAATGAATGACCAAGGCAATTTCTAGCAGGTCGATGGATGTGCTCCCGGAAGACGTGACACAGAGCTCCCGACCACCGTCCTAACCCCGGGCCCAGGCCTATCGTCCTCTCCCTCGAGCAATCTTGCAGCCTCCACCCTCTCTCGATTGGGTGGAGAGTGCGCGTCAGCACACTAAATACAAATGACAGTATATGCCCGTACCAACAACCTCTTCTGGGCTTGATTATTTTTCTAGACATTGTGTTGTTTTGGTAATGATTTATTGCTCATATTTGCCATAAGTACCCTTCGTCATTCTTAAACTATCATTACTCTGTTACTACTGTATATTTCATTTCCGATTTGTTATCGTTACCGATGATGTATATTTCCTTTTTATTAATGATGATACTAAAGTATTCGAGTTCAAAACGTCTTATGTTGACTTTATTGTAGTTTTTATCACTTTGTCCAATGAATGTAGGCAACGAGGAGAACGCAACGCTAATTGTCGCAGGTAAAGAGTGACATGGTTTGGTATAGGCAGTATCATGGTGTAAAGCAGCATAACTACAAAGGGAAAGACAATGGGTTGTCGTCATCTCAGGTAACCTCAAAGCGGTGAGATAGAGGACACTATTACTTGATCCAATGACTATTCCTTGCCTTCGTAACATGAAACCAAATGCCATGCTTCAATGCGATAACGCCCTCCCACCTAGAGTAATGATCACTGGCTGACCTACACGACGCTATCTCAAAGCGTCGAATTTTCACGACTGTTGAGATGCATAAAGAGGTGGTGCCAAGCTGTTGCAACAGCGCACGACTGGTACATGGCCTACCCAATTTTAAGACATCTTCACACAGCCTGTTACAAAAGCTGTAATAAAGATGGTTGTAAAGGATGTGTCTTGTTTATTCTTGTTCTTTTTTTTCATATTGCTCTCGTAGTCACCTCAATACAAACAGACGAATAAATACTAAATAGAATTCAACTACAATAGCGTGATGATTGCGTGATCTTAGCACTTTTTTTCATTTCGACGTTATTTAAATCTATTGTGCTTAGTTTATTACACGTTGATCACGGTCATAGAATAATTGGCCACTGGCACTATTAACCTCGGAAAGCTGATACAGGCGAATGATTTGACGGTAGCGGTCACATGATCTGCCACTGACTGCTCTGTTAACATAATTTTTTTTTTTTATGTGGAAGTTGTAATGAACTTGTTGAAAGGTCCCATGTTCAGTGTTCATGCTGTAGAAAGCATCGCTGTGATTTCTTAAAAGCTTTAAGAAGCGGTACAACAGAGCATAGAATACTATTGTAGGACAAAGTTCCGGTGTAAACAATACAGTTGATGAGGAGCATAGAAACCCACATTCTTTGAACACTGTATATAGGCTGTGGCCCACGCGACATTTTCAACATGGGCCTGAGAGGAGGGAGTTTTTGTCACACTACTACAAACAACCCAACATTACTTCCTACACTGTAAACTTTCTGCCACCCAAAGAAATACTATGTTATCATTCCTTTCCAAAATAGCTGACGTTCAACTACTTAATGCCATTTCATTATGTTCACGGCTGTTACGCGTCTCCACGTCACTTTCACACTTGCAAAACTGTAACATACTTGATATAGTTCAAAGTTACATCCATTGTACAGGAAGATTCACTTGATGATAGATACCAACTTGTATTGTCTATACCTATTTTCCATTTTTCCATTATGTATTTACGTAATACTATGATATTATGTCTTTCTTTTGTGTGTTTTGAGTAGAAGGCTTTAAATAAGCAATTGGTTTCGGCCTAATACTCTTAAAACATATACGAATAAAATAAAAAGAATTAGAAAAGCAGCCACACATAAGACTAATGCTGCCAAATCAAGATAATTTCAGGGCTGTGAACAGATCGGAGACCCTTTTTTAAGTTGTAGAGGACCACGGACTTCCGGCCCGTCCTAAGACTGAGAGCCCCAAGAAAGGTGTATTTTGGGTAACCGATGGACTTTATCTAAATGACGTTAGTTGACCTCTACACAACTTAACTTGTTTTGTGTTCAATTATCCAAAACCATTCTATGATATGTACAATAGGTAGTGTTTTTCAGCAACATGCAACTTAATTAGTGCATATTTATCTAATGTTAACCTGTGCGTTTTCTATCTTTTCGCATATTGTTGTAACTCTTGAGAAAAGCAAGATCCCTTTTTTCAAACGCTTATTCTAACAGTATAGGTTTACATGTTTTTTTCAGAGATGGTGTGGAACTATTGATTGATTAATGCTGGTAAAGATTGCTGCGGAAATAGAGGTAAGAAGGCACCAGACAATTATATAATCTAGACGCTATGCAAACTGCTCGCTTCTGTATACCTACTGATATTCTAGCCAGTAAGCTCTCATGTTTTCATTCTTATGCAAACCATTGACGCTACATTGAATCTTGGGATATAAAAAAAAACTACCAACCAAAAAAGCTAGTGAACATATATTGCAGTTGCCTTTGAAGATGTGCGTCTATTGATTTGTTTTCATGTTTCTTATAACCTTTTTAAATGTTGTACTAGATTTTATATTCTAGCTGATCAATGTTTTATGTGTTCTCTTACCAAGGACTTGGTGGAATCAACAGCCGTTGTTCAAGTGACTAGCAAGACGAAAGAAGGAGAGGAGGCGGAATACGGCGGGGGAACACGTGTCCTGGGAGCTCCACGGTGAGCTGAAGTGGAGGGAGGTGGAGATTAGAAACATGGTCTCCTGGGACTATGTTGATCTTCGACCAAAACAGCCCTGCACTAACACCACAACCGACAACGAGAACAGCTCAACAAAGATGACAGAGGGCCAGTGGGTCGCATATGATGACAGAATGTACGTAGGGCACGTACATAAGTGTTAAAAAACGTAACTCCGTGGTTCAGTAGAGTTTGTAGAAGACGGGCAGGGTGGAGGCAGGTACAGATGGCGAAGTAAGAGCAACACTGACTCCCCACGGGTTCGATACATCTTACAAGCAAATGTACAGGTGACAAAAGACAAGGGAGAATATGTCGCCCCTTGTCATAACCAGCTGAAAGTTGCATATGACAAGGCACATGAGGGGGTTATCCTCTATTGAATAGTTTCATTGTGCATGGCGATGAACAAAATGGGTCATGATGGCATCACGGGTCAAATACCGACAGACTCACTTGTTTCATTGTTTTTGATAATAGCAGAAGGTAAACAACAGACATTTTTTCTGATAGGCGGTTTTTCTACTTGTATTAGAGATATAAACTACAGTACACTACGTAATACTAGGTAAATAGGGAAGTATGGGTTGTACAAACTTATTTCTGTCTTTTCTACATAAGATTATGAGGATCGGAGTTTTGTTATATGACAATGACAATGACAATGAAGTTTATTGCATATTCATGCCCAGCAGAGGGCTAAATGCATTACAGTATCATAAGAATACTATAAAAAAATATGCTATGCTTTAATTATGATTTACATGCTTCTTCTCTCTTCTTGAAACATTTGTAGACAAATTCACAGAGTTTTTTCATTACATCGTAATTGGCTGTTGACATAACATGTGCGAACATTTCCTCCTTTGTTAAATGTGCATATCTTCGGTCTAGCAATATGTCACTAACAGGAGAATTGCGTATATCTTTATAAAGAGAGCATTCTAGAACAAAGTGTACTTCATTTTCTATATAGTTCTCATTACAAAATATACACAGTCTGTCACTAGGAGGAGTCCAGTTATATCTACCAGCTTCAATATGTAGTAAGTGATCGCTAATCCGTAGCTTAGTCATGGCGCGGCGATGGTTAAAGTTTGTTATATCATATCAAGATATTTCTCTCTTTCATATGTATGTTTAAATGTTTTGTAGGTTCTTAGTTTGTTACCTTGGTTCTCTTTTTTGCCACTGGAGTTCAGTTCTGAGTAAAAACTTTGCACATAGATATCTTTTAGTCTTTGTTTTACTTCAGACTGAGCAGATGATGTATTACTGTCCCTGTTAAGTAGAAGGTAGGCAAAGCCTGACTCCTCAAGGATTCTACTAACACTGCGCGAAAGGGGTCCATTTCCGGACAAATCCGAAATTGACACATCACTGGGCTTGTCACATATTCGGACCGTTTCCAAGTACTCAAATCGATACCTAACATATTCGGAAATATTTTGATTCAATATATTTTTCCAAGCAAATCCGGAAAAATACAACATTTTATTTTTCCGGATACTGTTTAGGGTCGTATCCTAACTCCAGATATGTGTTTCTGTATGTATACGGAGATATTCATTGTTACGATACTCCGGCAATCCATGTTGTATTCTGACTCTGTCGTGAAAGGTCAGATATCCGTGAATATATTGACTCCGAAAATGTTGTTATCCATTCAAATAGTATTTCCGGACAAATCCAAAGTTTGACACATCACTGGACATGTCAAATATACAAACCATTTGCAAGTACTTTTTCGACCACTAACATATTCGGACATATTTTTTGTCAAGAAATGTTTCCTAGCAAATCCGGATAAATATGACTTTTCCGAATTCTTTGGATACATGTATACGGAGACATCTGTTGTTAAGCGCGAAAGGGGTCTATTTCCGGACAAATCATGAGTTTGGCACATTATTGGACATGCCACGTAGTAGGCTGAGCGTTTCCGGACATTTTGTCGATACATAACATTTACGTAAATATTTTCAATCAGGAATTGTTTGATTGCGTATGCAGAAAAATACGACATATGATATTTGCGGATACTGTACATGGGCGTTTTGTAACTCCGGATACGTGTTCTTTACACATACGGAGATATCTGTTAAGATACTTCAGCAATCCATGCTGTGTCATGACTATGTCAAAACACGCTACATATCCGAGAATATATTGACTCCGAAAAAGTTGCTATCTTTGTTAAAGCAAAGCAAGTGCTCCTGATTCTTCCGAATACGTACGTGCCATGTGCGTTTGCGGGAAATATCTGAAATCCGTATACGTAGCATATTTTCTGAAGGCGTTCCGGACTCCGAAATTGAACAGAATCAATTGTCCGGAAATAAGTCGGAAATGACAATTCATAGCAGAGGTGGATTGTGGGCCACTTAGATTTCCAGACGTGTTCGTACGTATCACGATCAGGATACGGTTGGTACAATAATATCTTATGCCACTAGGAGGAGCTTTTTTGCCTCTATGCATATCAATCAAATCAATCAGCAAATATACAATTTTGGGTTTTTGTTAGTTTTTAAAATCTTAGAAAATATTACAAGAGTGTATTATGCTAAACTTGAAAATTGAAATACAACATATACCTGCAATATTCAAATATTGCTACTGCATGATGTGAATTCATTGGTAATGCTTGTATACGTGTCTACAAGCATGTAGCCTGCCCTAGAAATATATAATGGCACCCTTCCAGCACAGTTCTGTGTTAATACCGGCTTGCCTGTCTTAAAGATTGAACATTGTGCCAAGAAACGCTCTGGTATGTGTACATCCGGGCCACCAGATGGACCCTAGCATGCCTGATTTCTGATTGGTCCGTTTATATAGTAGTGTATGTCTACCACGCATGCCTGGAATGTGAGCGCGGAACTTAACGGTTAGAGGAAACCGGGGTGTGCCGATGCTCGGTATCTGCCGGAGCTCAAGTCCTCATATTCTCGATATGATCTGACGGATTACACCGTAAGATTCTTCTTTTCTGAACTGGGATGACGAGAAATGACCTGCATGAACTCGGGAGTCAGGACCGAAGTGGATGGAGCGAGGACGGGGTCAGGGTGCAAATTGACCTCAGACGATGGACAAGCATGGACAAGCCGAGAACACGGTAACTTCGAATTCCATTATCCACTGTTTGGTGACGTGTTAAACTAATACCTACATCAGAAATTAGTTATTTCTCCCTAGTGTGTCAATTTGAAGCTAGGAGAGTTTCACAGACATTGTTTTTAAGCTCCAAGTTTTGTGCAACACAACAGGCCACCCACAGGCAGGCTTCGAATTCCTATCTGCCCGTAACAGAACACATGTGTGCCACGTGATAAGGCAGGTATACGGAAATATCAGTGATCATTATTTCCCGGATACTATATGTGGTCATTTCTTTACTCCGAATACGTGTTTCTTTCTGTGTGCGGAGATATCAGGGGTTGAAATACAACAGAAATCCATGCTGTAACGTGAATACAGAAAAGTACCTGACAAAATGATTAGAATATTCCGAATATACTGATACTCAGCCCTAGGCAAATGCAGTACACCTGATTCTTCCGTATACGTGTCATGTACCTTTACGTATACGAAGTTTATTTATGTGGTTCTCTCTACTTGCCCTCATATCCGGAAATACCAGTATGCCGTATATGTAACATATTTGTTCACTGTACGGGAAGGGTAGATTTCCAGGCAAATCTGAAGGTTACACATGTCGCGTATCTTGACCGTTTCCAAACAGGAATTTCGACACAGCATTTTCTGAAATATTTTCATATTCAAAGTTTAACGGATTCTCTGAGGTTGAAATACTCCAGCAATGCATGCGTACTGTCCATAAATAAGTCCGTTGTACTTGTGTTTTATCCATATGTACCTTGTTGTTTCAGTGTTTCTTTACTCAATTGATCGCAAAGTTGATCGATTTTGTGTTTCACGAGCAGTCGACCAAAAGAAAAAGTTAGAGTTAGCAGGTTTTGGGAGGGTTGAAACACTCCTTTTTACATCTTTTTCTTGGCCTGACTTTGTTCACTTTACCTTTTGCTATAGTTATTTGATTTGATACCCTTCACTGTGTGATTTTTTTAGAAGGGTGCTTATTTCAGGTAGTAGATCTAGCTCCGTCTCTACATTTAACTTATTCTAGTCGCGATTATTTTTCAGCATCTTCCGCTGAGTATATCGGGGTTTATAAAGACAGTTCCAGTGCCGCAACACCTGTGCAGCGAATCAACCTGTGTGACTTCCGCACCCCCAATTTGGAATATAGATATGTCTGTTAGTTACACCGGTATGTTTGAGAATCAGTACTATTTGTATGAGAACCTTCCTTTACGTGTCACGGATATCATGTTAGACCTGGTGCCTAACGAAGTTAATAATTCCGTACCGTACTACTGTTGCGGGTGTGCCGTAAAACACCCAGAACGAGTAGAATGATACGAAAACACATTGTAAATACTACGTATACATCCCTTTATGTCATGCCTGGGCCTGATACGGGTGTTCCGGACCGTGTGATAACTATCCGGATCACATAGGGTTCGGAAGTGTTATCACACAGGCTTCCATTGAATATTTCGAACGCATTTCGAGCGCGCCGGTTGTGCGGCCGTCGGAAATTCGAATACCGGATTCGGAGATTGGAATCAATGTTGCTACAGTTTCTTGTTCGAGGACACAAACCTCTCTCAACTTCTGGCGCATTCCGCATTGAAATGTATGTTTTCGCGGGTGGGTATACGTATGACCAAGGTATGACATAAATAAAATACAACACGTTGTATTCCGCATCACCCTCGGTCCCAGCCCTCCCGCGGGTCGGATCGCCCTCCGGCCTACGGCCGTCGGGCGATCCGACCCGCGGTCGGGCTGGTACCTCGGGTGATACGGAATACCCCGTGTTGTATTCTATATTTACAGAATTTGTATGATTCATACTCTGATGTAATTATAGAAGTTACAGAAGAAGCTATAATTGTTATAAGATCACTTTGCATACATTCTATATTCATTGAACCTACGGAGTAAGAGATTGGTATGATTCCTTTTCAATTTCAACTCATTCAGAATATTGACCTCATATGTACGTACATGTATGTATTATATCATTTATTTGTGTATTGACCTTACTTGTATATATTCTTAACTTTTACCTTGATTCCCAGGTCTTATAACAGCAATGTTGTGTACATGTATTGAGCAATCAAGAATGTTCAAGAGGTGTTTTTCTGTGCAGTAAGTTATAGATCTATTTCTGCTGTTGAATATCTGCCGATACCAAAATTTATGTGCCCAACTTGAACCATGAAACAGTCCAGAAATGTTGTATATAGGAGTTAAACAATTACAGAGTTTGTCATTTAAGCATTCTTGTTACTGTTCTTTTCTTTGTCATGTATATATGTTCTATTCATATATGATTTCAGGAGCGCAATAACTCCAAATGCCTCCTGGTTACATTGCGGACGCAGAAATGTAGCATGCCTGAAATGTAGCATGTTCGGTGTTACAGACGTGCCGCATTTCAGGGTAATATTCGGAAACTAAACTGTAGCATATCTGAGTCCGGATACGCCGAGTGGAAATTTGTTCCCGTTTCCAATCATAGATATTTATCCGTACACACTGGCTGTCCGTCGTAAAACAACTCCGTATACGTTGCGGAAAACTCGGAATAGTAGGGTAATATTCGGAAACTAAAATGTTGAATATCCGAATTCGGATACGCCGAGTGCAAATTTGTTCCCGTTTCCAATCATAAAAATTTATCCGTATATACAGGCTGTCCGTAGCAGAAAAAAATCCGTATGTGCTACCGGAAACTCGGTATTTTCGGAAAATATTCAAGAAATAAAACGTTGCACATCCCGGACTGGATACGCCGAGTGCAATTTTGTTCCCGTTTCCAATCATAGAAATTTATCCGTATATACAGGCTGTCCGTAGCAGAAAAAATCCGTATGTGCTACTGGAAACTCGGTATTTTCGGAAAATATTCAGGTAATAAAACGTTGCATATCCCGGACTTGATACGCCGAGTGCAATTTTGTTCCCGTTTCCAATCATAGAAATTTATCCGTATATACAGGCTGTCCGTAGCAGAAAAAATCCGTATGTGCTACTGGAAACTCGGTATTTTCGGAAAATATTCAGGAAATAAAACGTTGCATATCCCGGACTGGATACGCCGAGTGCAATTTTGTTCCCGTTTCCAATCATAGATATTTCGCCGTATACATAGCATATCTATATCAGGAATTTTCTTGATATTGTCGGAAACGTGATGATTTCGGGAATTTTCATAGTATTGAAACGCCCGGAAATGACCCCCTTTCGCGCAGTGAGAGGACAGCCAACATGGCAACTTGCGTCGGTGCATGTCTTGTTGAACTAGAAAGGACTCAAACTGAAGACTGTTTGGGGGTACTTCTCTAACTAACCTTTTGTAGTACGAGTAAAGTCTAATACATACTTCAATCCATAGTGGGTACCTGCCGAGTTCTGCCCTCGTTGCCAGGTTGCTCGCATTCTTTCTCACGCCTAGGATTGATTTACAAAACTTAAGATGAATTTGTTCAGTTGGGGACTTGTCGTTTAGTCCAGTCTTGCAATTGCCCCACACCTCGGCACCATAAGTTAGAATTGGCACTACACAGGCATCAAATAGTTTGCAGTATACGGAGATTGAGGGGTTGCTGTCTCCTAATGTTGTTTTTATACTGAACAATGCCCTTAAAGCTTTCTTTTGTAATGTTTTTATTGCTGTTGTAAAGTTACAACCAGTTGTAAATACCACTCCCAGATAGCAATACGAGGAAACTATCTCTATGTCTTTGTTGAGTAGATGGAATTTTAGATTTGAAAACATATATCCCTTTTTATTGAATACAATTATTTTTGTTTTGGTAAGATTTACCGATAATTTCCATTTGTTACAGTAAAGGCCTAAAGTATTTATTGCATTTTGTAGACCATGTTTGCTTGTTGATAGCATCACAAGGTCATCAGCGTAAAATAGACTGGATACGCATGATGTATTTAGCATGGGCGCATCGAAGTTTCCTTTATTGAGCTCGTCTGCTAAGTCACTGACATATAGGTTAAAAAGCGATGGGCTTAAGACACAACCCTGCCTGACTCCAATCTCGATGGGAAAATTTTCACTTAAACCTATGTTTGTCTTGACGCTTGCTTCAGACTGATTATATAAACTTTTTATTATATCATAGATTTTACCAGAGATTCCCTTCGACATAATTTTAAAGAGTAGACCTTCATGCCAAATAGAATCAAATGCTTTTGATAGGTCCACGAAACAGGCGAAGAGATTTTTCCTTGACTGCGTGTGTTTCGAAATTAAGGTTTTCAGTATAAACATATTATCAGAGGTTCTGTAGTTTTTACGAAACCCGGTTTGATTTGGTTTTAATATCTCGTTTTCTTCAAGGAAAGACGAGATTCTTTTGTTTAAGACGGTGGTGAATAATTTTCCGAGGCAGCTAGAAATAGAGATTCCGCGATAGTTGTTGGTGTCATCTTTTCTTCCTGATTTAAATATGGGCACTATGTAGCTATTTGACCAGATTTTTGGAAAGGTTCCTCTTGAAAGGGCAAGATTAAATAGTTTAACTAGAGGTCCTAATAGTAAAATCTTTCCTGCTTTCAGCATTTCATTAGTTATCATGTCTTCGCCGCACGCCTTTTTATTTTTAAGGGACGTTATTGCGGCACTAATTTCTCCCCTTGTGATTGGGTAATCTATTGGTCCTTGATTTGTGTTGCGTTCCTGAAGTACATTCAGTTTGTCTATTATTTCCTTTTCAAATGCAGTGTCAAATTTTTGCGTCTCTATCCTACGTTTTTCATGTAGAGCTTTGAAGTGATTTACCCAAGAGTCGGGCGGAATTTCTTCTTGGGTTGTGGGGTTGCTGTTCTTAAGTTGTTTGAGAAGTTTCCAGAAAGCGGTAGGGTTGCTATTTTGAAGATTTTGCAGTTGCATCAAACAATCTGTTTCGTATTCCTTTTTGCGCCTTCGAATTAGTTTGTTATATTCTTTTTTCTTCCTAAAGTAGCTACCTCTAATAAAAGGGTTCTTTGGGTTTCGCTGAAGCAAATATTGAAGATTTCGCAGTTCACTCCGAATCTCGTAGCAATTTTTGTTGAACCATTTTTTGTTCGTTCTCAATGCTTTTCGTTTCCTTTTATGCTTTACCAGTAGTGACATTTGCCCCGCCATTTCTATGATTTCCTGGAATTCGTGAACCTCTTTGTCTATGTCTAGACTTACTGCAGGGACTTCATCGCTTAACGCCATGAACTTTTCAAGCTTATCTGTTATTGTCTGACTGCCTAAAGCAATTGTAAACTTTTCGTGAGAGTCTGGTCCCCATACAAATCTGTCTGGGAAAGGCCGCATACTAATTTTTGTCGATATTTCGTTTTGAGGTTGTTGTAAAAATCTATCAATATTTAGTGAAATCATACAATGGTCCGAAAATTCTGTCAATTGATGTACTCTAAATATGCTAATCGTGTGGAAGAGGGGACTGCTAGCTATGGCATAATCCACTGTGCTACAGCCACTGGGCTGATAGCACGTGAATCGGCCGCTCAAATCTCCCAGGATTCGGTCATTTAATATGCGAAGGTCAGATTGCGAGCATAGGTCAGTCAGATTTTTACCAAAAGTGTTGGGAGGGCCGTTATCAGAAAAGTTTCTAGGAATATCAAGATTTGAGAGTTTTAGTGGTTCAAGGTCAGAGTCTATTGGGGCTTCGGCGGCGAAATCTTTTAAGGAGCCTATTCGGCTATTAAAATCTCCTCCGAGGATTACATAACCCCTGGACGCAAAACGCGCAATATCCTGTTCTAAGATGTCAAATATGGACTCTTCCGCCCTTTTGTGAATCGAAGAGTACATAGGACTAATATATACATTACCTATAAATATATCTCTGGATAGGCCAAACAATTCCTTAGATATACGGATCCAGAGAATGTCTTCTGAAGTACTACTTTCCCTTTTTATAAATTTTGCTAATTCATTTTTGAAATAAAAAATGATTCCACCTGAGTTTCTTCTGGCCTTTCTCTGTTTTTTCCTGAGAGAGGAAAAATGCTGATAATTTGGTAAGTCAACTTCTGACGTTTCGCTACTCCATGTTTCGAGGAGGGAGAAGAAATCTAATTTTACTAAGCTACTTCTAAAACTATCTTCCTCAAGTTTTTTCCCCAGGCCATGGACATTCCAGAAACCTAAGGATATAGAGTCTGGGAACATTTGTCTACCTTAGCGCTATCATTTCCCTGCTTTTACGATAAAGATTGTGCATTACGCTAAGAAAAGAAAAGTGGGATTAATCTAATACTACCCTATTTCTAATTAACTCTTGATACAGTAATACATCACATACTTGATACTTCTCATATTTACTGTGACTACTGCTCGACTCTTCGCTATTACTTTACTTAACTTAACTTAACTTGCATTGGCTCCACTAAACCTCTCGTCAGTACGCCGTCACCTATACTACTTAGTAACTAACATAAGTTGGTACTTAACTTAACCTTAAGTTAGTATCCAACGAAGTCGTAGTCCTGTAGTCTCTATAGGGCTCAGGTTGGAACCAGTTCCGTGGTCCGTTCGGGTCTTCTGGAAACCAGTTCACGTACAGGTCGTCGTAGCCGCGGTATGCTGGGAATTGGTCACGTCGCTTTGTGTCGGATATTTGTAATTTTTAGATATTTCTCTTGATTGTTAAGTTAGCAGTACATTGTACACTAGGAATTGTTGTTGCACTGTCTATCAATTTGAAAGCATACTAAAGTAATTGTAAACTTTGAGTTAATGTTTTGCTGATTTGCAGTGGAAATTGGAAGTTAATAAGTTAAACAATGCTGTATAGGCAGGCGATTAGAAATAAACAAGCAAGCTTGAATTGTTCATACCGTTAAAACTGTAACGTACATGATGTTCAGTAGGTTGTTATATGCATAATAAGTGTAATAAGTAGCTAGACCTTATGGTGGGGGAGCTTACATAGGTAAGCCGGGACTGGCTGCTGATAGCAGCCAATCAGATATTTACCTATTGTTACCAGAGTTGAGCATGGAAGATGTACTTGTCTAAGAAGTTAGTTGGAGTTGCGGTCCTAGGACCAAGGTATGTTCACCTCTTACTCTTAGTTAGCTCTTGCGTGATAGATTGTATCCGTAACAGCTAGTCCATAAAGACCATGTGCTGTAACCATAGACCCGTTATACCTACAAGCATCTATCTAACATTATGTACATTGTATGCTCAGCCTGTTATTCTAGACCTGTATATGTTAGTATTGAGTATTGTATGGATCAATAAATGCACGACTCTGAGATAGCAATCGAACTGGTTTGGCTCTGAGTTCATATATCGCTAAGATAGGAACTAAGATACCAAACACCCTCAAACCCTATTCGTTACAAGTTTATGGATTTTGGAATACTGTTAAAAAATGGTATGAGCAGCTAACAAATGTAATATTAAACCCAGATGTATTAAATGTATTTATCGGTGATTTGTCCCAAGGGAAAGATTATCTGAAAGATGGAACAGAACTTGCAATTTAAATATGCATAGAAATAGATTCTAATTAACATGTTTCACTCAGTGTGCAAATAAGTATTAGACGGAATTCTTTTAGCACACAGAATAGAACAATACACATTCTGGCACCAGGTTATGTTTTCAACAATATCGATCTCCCCTTCCAAATGATGCAAGCTTCAGGAAACAAAATTGTATTAAAATCAAATATCTTTTAAATTTTGTTCTTTTTAATGTCATATCACAATAAGGCCCTGTTTATGTTCAGAAATTCAAGAGTGTTCGAATCGGTACTAAGAAAGGCCAATCTGAATTGAATGAATTTTCGACTTCCAGTTTCTGAGTTGCACCCTGTGATACTAAATTCTCCTAGACACTCATAAAACACCCGCCTGCCACCCTAAGTTTGCTTTTAAGGAAGAGTGGGACATCCACCACAGCGAGAGCCAAAGAAGTAGCGCAAGCACGACGGATTGTCATGCAGAGAAGATCCTCGTGTCATACATGACTTTTCCTTGACCTGTAATAATATTAAAGAACAGCCAGTTTTAGATACCTCAGCTGTCTATAATGCCTGCTGCTGCCCGGCCCTGCTGAAGGAGCTGAAAGACAACCACATCCATACCGTCTTCATGCTTCGAGCTTTTACGGGGGAGTTTCAGCGACGGTAAGCGGATGGAGGGATCAACGACATGCTAAAGAAATAACTGAAACAGAGATTCGCCCAGCATAATGCTCGAAGGTCGGATCCGACATGCAGGCTCTCAGCAGGTCTCATCAGTAAGATATGTTCATTTTGTTTTTTACTTTTTCAAGCTCTACTTTACTTGTTAATGTTTTGCTACATTTTCGAATGATATGATCTGTTTTACTAGATGTTTTCTTACATTTTCCTTGGCCATTGGGCACAGAGGAAAACCATGTGTTTTAGAGGCCACCAGACCCCCCTCCCCCCCTTACCATGACATGCAAACAAGAAAGCCAAAATGGCCGGGGAGATCTTCAGGGACTGGTTGAGGAAAGTGGATCGGGACTGGTTGAGGAAAGTGGATCGGGAAACGGAACGACGCCAGATATCATACTGTGCCGGCCCGCTGCCCAGTCAGCGGACAAGGCCATTACCGGCACCCCGCACCCCCCGACACAGACCCGCTGAGGCCGGACCAACGCCGGATGGGAACCTGGCCTAGCGGACGAACCAGGACCAGCGTTGGGATTCCAGCACACCTGTCACACCGAGCCCTACACGTGCTGTCTCCAGCCACCTCTCCGACAGCAGTGCCCCTGATTTCTCACTGCTGTCCGGCCGCTCCTCTTTCGGCGTGACGTCTCCACCGGAATCCACGTCCACCCTTATCTCATCACCAGCGTCATCACCCATCTCCCCGGTACAGATACGTAAGAGGAGGCGTCGACCGCTGCCACCAAGTAGAGAGCTGAGCAAGAGAGACAGGAAAGCTAAGAAGATTTACACACCAGCAGGTCGTTAATGTTATTTACGCCTGTTGCCTGTGCTTTCTTAAAATCTAATTTCGGTTGATTTCTTATGTATTTCTTAGTCCTGTATATACTATTACCCTTCCGCGATGATATGTACCAATAGTTAGTTTAACGGACCATATGTTTTTTTTAGTTCTTAGTCCTGTGTATACTATTACCCTTCGGCGATAATAAGTATTTGACCGACCGTATGTTTTTTTAGTTCTTAGTCCTGTATATACTATTACCCTTCGGCGATAATATGTACCAATAGTCAGTTTTACCGACCGTATTTTTTTTTATAGTTCTTAATCCTGTATATACTATTATCCTTCGGCGATAATATATACCAATAGTTAGTTTGACCGACCGTATGTTTTTTTTTAGTTCTTAGTCCTGTATATACTATTATCCTTCGGCGATAATATGTTCCAGTATTTAGTTTGACTGATCGTATATCTGATAGTGCAAATAGTGTATAACTATTATATAATTGATTGTAGGAAGACGATCATAGCGGTAATCATTTAAAGCACAATTCCCAAAGATAGGAACTGGACTAGGGACGGGGTGGTGCCCATAATAGAGGCGGGTTATCGCTATTATGGGTACGACCCGAACGTCCACATCGAGGCCGCCAGGGTAAGAGACACCCCCAGCACAGCCGCAGACATCCTGGAGGAGGGGCTCTCGCGGCCGGCTGCCCCAACCGACTAGAACAGCCACATGCCTAGTCTCAGCCCGAGTCGAGGCACGAGCCCCAGCCCGAGCCGAGGCCCAGTCCGAGGACATCCACTCCCACGAGGCCCGGAATGCAACATCCCTTGGACATTTCTGAAGATGGTAGCTTGGAGCGTTGGGTGCCAAGCACAGATGTTGTCACCAAACGAATGCCCTTCACCCCATGCCCAGAGGACACAACGCCACCAACAAAAAGGCGACACCTACCATACCAGGAGCCTGACGAGTGAGTCCATTTTTCTCTCCTGTCATGCCTTTGTTGTGATATACTTATGCAAAATTCTCGCCACTTTTCAATTATGTACACGACAAAACCGTACCAAACTTACAGCTGACAGGTACGTTATTGATATTGGTTCCACTTTTAAAAACAAATCGTTTATTTTTCTTCGAAAAACCCTCCGCCAAACCAGGGGCTTAGATTGCAGGTTTCCATAAGCTATAACAAGTGTATAACGTATCAAAATTCATACGCATACGGCACCCGAGTCATTGAAAGACATAACACCGACATTGCTCATATGAATGACATTTCAAATATCATTCTGGGTCATTTTCCCCTAAAACGTATTGTGTGTTTGATTAGGCAGAACTGTAATTATTTCCATTTTCTTCTCTGGACAGGACAGTGTTGTGGAAAGCGTGAAGAAAACCCAAGTACAAGCCGGCCACCAGTATTGCAGCAAGAAAGAAGAAAAGCACCAAAGTGACACGGGCTCGTAGGATTGTTAAAAAAAGAAAAACTACACCCCTTCCATTGCATCCTAGCACCTTGCTTTCCGTCCCTTCCAAAAACTACATTTTTGTTGTTGATTAAATACTTTGCATTTATTGCCCGCGTGTATTTTGTGGTAAAGTTAGGCGCTTAGGCAAACATGTATATTTGTTAGTTTAATGGAAGTATTTTAGTGTATGTATTTCATTGTAAAGTATCTTAGTGAAAAGTATATCAGTATTTTAGTGTGAACTTTTTAGTGGTTAGTGTCTTAGGGTAATGCATAGAGTAACGGATTTTGTATATTATACAGCGTAGTTTCATTCCTATTACTGTTGATTTATAATAGATATTCTAACTACAATTGTATTGGTAATACAAGGCATTGTGAATTTCATATATCATTCCCAGGTTGTGTTTTTTGTAAGTTGTTAATTTTTAACGTTTGATATGTTTTACGTTCATGGACATTCCTGTGATGCAAGAAATAAAATTTGTAAGATTCCATTGCTGTTTTGTTCAATCTCAGAATAATAATTTATTTTTTAAAGAACGTAAGAAAGATATCCTCTGAAGTCATATACGTAGTCAAATCTAGCAAACATATCAAACGTTTCAAGACTACTAGTATTCTCAATTTGTTTTGGGTTTGGCCTTTCATGTGCTCTTGTGGGGGATGCGTAAACATGCCGACGGAAAGGGAAAGCGTGTGATGCCGCGAGCAGATGCGGAAGTGTGAGCGGAGAGAGAAGCACCCCGGCGTTGTCTGCATCACTCAGCACCGCGGCTTTCCTCGAGTGTGTCTGAGCAAGGATGTCCTCGAAACGGCCTACCTCACCCTCCGGGAGGACCACGCGGTTAACTTTGGAAATGAGTTAGCATGCAAACAATACACGAAAAATACTAAATGGAATAATGTAGTTGGGCAACCTTCGCAGTCTATGTTTTTCAGCTAAACCGATGAACAAATAAATGACAATTTCCTGTATTATAACATGACCATGTGTGTAACAACTACTATGGAGTCATACGATGTGATTGAAAAGCGTAAATTTACCTCATAAAGTAACAATGCTTTTTCCATTCTTTCAGCTGGAAGAGGTACACAGCGTACAGACAGTTTGTACGCTGGTGCTACGAGCATATTGGCAAGTCCGTCCGTGTGCATTTGCCCTCCTGTGCTGTGGCTGCCATACGGAGTCATTTACCCTCTCCTGACTACACCGGCTTTCGGGAAGCTAATGATTAGTATATTTTTGGACTGATAACTGCTAGCTACTATCAGTGTCATTGATTGCTGTTGATGATTTTTTTTTATTTTAATGTTTCCTCTGTATCCTGAGAGCGATTTTATTGCATGTTTCAACAGATTTCATGTGACATTGTTACAATTACATGCAAGCTGTATGTAGGGCACACTATATTCACAGGCAATTTTAGCGAAGGTAAATTAGCACCCCTGTACACAAACAGGGTGGTGCTAGCTGTTGCTTTGGTGACTTCAGATGAAAACACGTCACAACTTGTACTGTGTATGGTGATGGCTGTCATTAGATAGCTTTGCTCCGTTGTATGGTAGAGGAAAACCAGTAATTTTCATTCATAGAATGTCTGGCATATGTTACAGTGTTGAACCCGGAACCCATTGGTTTGAGGAACTAAAGTTTATGGTGTTATTCAGCATGCTGTTCAGCCTCTTTAGTTTTGTTGCTTTAAGTACAACGGGACTTAAACCAAGTGACAGTGAGGAAGAACGGAACGACGACCACCGTGATTCATCAAGTCTGTAAGTCTTGTGAAAAGGATTGCTTCACCTGGAAATCATAGCATTTCGTCCTTGGGGCGTATAGAAGTATATTAAGTGACGCCATGGAGCAGACTTTAGGTGCTCCAGAGGAAACCAGGAGAAAAGGACCTCTTGGCAATTGCAGTGAACATTCACTGCAATTGCCAAGAGCTGGGAACATTCTGCTCAGTTTTGGAATATTGGCGTCCGGAGTAAAGCACTGCAAGAACTTTCCTCCCTTTTAAGCATTAAGTCCATGTTTACTGCAAGAACATTTTCCTCCTCCGCCAAGCAAAGTTCCTGATTTCAGCCATCCTCCGTCATTGGGAAGCCTACAGGCAGGGGTTGATCAACCTCCTCAAAGGAAATAAAAGTAAAGTGGAGTGGCGATGGCCACCATGACCCCATGCGGCAAAGCACCAAGTACATGTATAGAATATACACTATATCTGGCAACAGCATCTCAAAGTTAGTTCACTTTGAGGTAATACAGTCCAACCAATCTGGCAACAGCAACGCAATGGAGCTGGATGGGGCAAAGCGCTGTTTCACATTTCTGTCTGAAGCAGGGTTGAAAGTTTCTACCTTCATTACAGACAGGAACAAGGGCATCTCTAAATGGATTAGAGGAGAGCAGAAGTACGCTGCACATTTCTTCGACTTGTGGTTGTGTAAACTGCATAAAAGCCAACAAGAAGGAGAAGGGATGTGAAGTAATCAAAGATAGGATCCGGAGTATCAAAAAACATATGTACTGCCGCGCCCTTTCAACCTCTTAGGAATTAGGTGACCTGATTGTGGCCAAATGGAGGACTGTTGTCAGGCACATTGCTAACAAACATGACAGCCATCTTGACGAGAGCTTCCCAAGATTTGCTCATAGATGGATTGAACATGACATAAGGTGGATTTTCAGCAGTAAAAACATTTTCTCATTTCTGTGTGATAAGACTTCTGATACATTTTTGCAAAAGGTCTCAATAATAGCGCTGGTAGCTTGTTATCTATTTTTTTCTACACCGTTATCATGATTAAGAACTTTGACAGTCTGGTTTTCTATTGTTAAATGACAATCTTTACATTTTATTCAATCATTTCTTCAGTTACTTATTGGTTTGTTTGCACACTTCAGTTCATGAAAAAAATTTAGAAAAAAAAAGTTTCCGGTGATCCTGTGCAGATTTTCTTTATTTTGGTATTGTATTTTAGGACTGTTGTGTGTGCATTTTCAAACTAGACGCATGTATAGTCTGCTTTGAATGAACTAAAAGTAGATAGCAAAGTTCTTTGCTCACAAATGTTTTAATCAAGCTGAGGGGATATCTTCACAAGTTCTCACTGCACATAACGCAAAAGTGCGAATTATGCACAACAGACATAAAAAAACCTCAGTCTGTGCAATTATTTACAACAAGGAGGTGCTGACAACAACATGTTAACTCAAGTATTTCGCTTGGATATCAAAGATAATTTACCTTCACCAAAGAACTATATCAGAAGTGTTGACACTGAAAATATGTAGAAGCCAAGTTTCGTGGTTTTCATAAAACCAAATCGAGGTTTGCGTTACCTAAAACTACTTACACGCAGAGAAATACAGAAAACTAATGACAATTGTGACATGTCGGAACGCACCCGCGAAATATCACACCCCTATTGCGGCCGTGCCGTGTCTAGATATTATGGTATAAAAAGAAAACAACAACATTGCACACGTTGGCAACGACGAACTGTGTGTCCAGTTAAAGCTTACATGTTTATGAACAAAACGCACATACTTTTGAAAGGTAGTCACTTATTTCTTATGCCAAACCTTGTAAACTTTACGCAGTTGACGCTGTACATCATGTAAACAGCGCGCGCAACCGAAGCTTCGGCCGGTTACGCATAAGAGGATGTACAGACTTCTGCGCTTCTACAAGCAAATATCACTTGGTTACCACACACTAACAGAGGCTAATAATCCCAAGTACGTGTTACCGTGAAAAAAACACAGATTTTTTTGATCAAATTATATTAGAAATATTACAACCAAAGCAAATAGAAGTCTTGGGATTGTTGATTTATATATTAATTGTCCAAAATCAGTTAAGCAAAACGCATAGACGAGCCTAGTCAGACCTAACTTGAGATATGCAAGTGAAGCATGTGACCCACAACACAAGTATCAATAAAATTGAAGCTGTCCAAAAACAGAGCAGTTAGATTCGTCTGCAACGCTCAGGAATAGCAGACTTTCTGCTCACATGGCATGCATGTGATCAAAAGAAAGTCCAAGTAGCATTCCTCGTTTCGCCACAATATTAGGCACACCCACACTCAGGAACAAAGTTGTACTAGTCCTATCAACCTCTTCAATCAAATTAATAGGATTATGGGAATTGGATTATATAGTAATTATATGCTAGTCAACTATTGCATGCAACAATTAGAATCCCACTCTATTCCAAATGACAACCAGTATGGTTTAAGGAGGGGTCGCTCATGTAAGGAACAGCTGCTGGACTTCGTAGAGGAGTTAACAACAAACCTAGACAGAGGTAAACAAAGCTGATGTATAGATAATGGAGATTGCTAAATTATTTGAGACAGGGTTAATCATAGTATTCCAGGGCACAAAATACACCGTTGTGGCATATTCAGCCCTGTTACAACAAGACACACACCAGCTAGAGGTGTGGGAGAACAACTGGGGACATGCAATTTCATCCAGAAATGTATCACATGCCTGTCACCAGAAGAACATTTATACCTTAGATGGCCACACTGTCCAGTCAGCAAAATAACAGGGCACAACAATGAGCAGAGATGGGAGTTTGAAAACTCACATAAACGACACAAGTAATTATAGTATAGCTATATTTTAGGTTTCCTAGATCCTCAGGAGGAATATCAAGATCAGTTCCCGAGGTCAAGGATATAGCCTACAAAGCATTCGTAAGACATCTTTTGGAAAACACGGCGATGGTGTGTGACCCTTATACCAAGAAATACATTAATAAACTGGACGCCATACAGAGGCATGCCGCACGCTTTGTACTCAACCGCCATCACAATACCTAGCGTTAGCAACATGCTAGAATCGGTAGGCTGGAAACCCATGGCAACACGAAGAATGCTTGCCTGAGTGGGTACCCTTTACAAGATACACAAACATGCCTCCTGCCAAGACAATGGGGTTGCCACAACCAGCAGTTTAAACTCATAAGTACCAGGACACAGTAGTTTGCTCATTTCTGCGTAGGACAATAAAAGAAATGAACCACCTTCACAGTGAAACCGTTGAGGCCGCGACATTTGAGCCCATTTTGTCGCGAGAGGCTGCAGGATGGAGTGTAAAAACTCCATATACTTCATGGTGACGACTCGGCTATGGACAATAGACTATGATTACCGGCCGTTTATCCCATTAATACTAGAACAAATGCTCTCCCCATAGCTAGAATATTCTTCATAATGAATGTGGACTATCAAAAGATAAAGAAATGAAGGGGATAGTAGATGTATAACTAAGAAAGAAGCACAGAGGGAGGTGAAAACACATCTAACACGCCCCGACAAGACCAAAGGCAAGGTCTGTTGTGCCGGAAAACAGTGGTTGTGGGGAGGGCTTGACTGAGTCGAGCTGAATATCAAAGAAAGGCCCTCAAAAATCACGTTAACGTAACAAGGAAAATTCTAAGTACACAAGTAATAACTGACCTTTGAACATAAACATTACAGAAAGCAGTTTGCATGGTACAAGCTTAGTGTCGATATCTGTGTTGCTAGAAGAGACAGACAAAAGACCAAGCTTGCACTACAGCCCCACTCGCCACAATGTGACAGAAGCACTGGCGAACAATGCCGTACTGCCGAAGCGACCATTTTGTATTCATCCGCATAGAATAATCTTTTAGCTCTTCATGTGAAAATGAAAACAAAAATGGGACTTCAGCACATTAAAAATAGACGCGTAATGTGTTCGTGTAAGTCACCAAATCCATTAAATCTTGCCTTAGCTTAAAATGCCATAATTATGATAGGTCCTTGATACGTTGATGAAGGTTAGACATCCAGGTAATAAGATACGCCAAAAATAATTACTCAATCAACTGGATAAGATTTTGAAACAGTCAGACGTTTCAGACAGTATCCACTGTCTTTCGTCAGTGACTAACGATAGGACTGAGAACACCAGCTTTATACCAAAACTCTGAATAGATATGTTAATGAGGTAAAGACAATTTAGGATGTCTTGAAGTAGTCTTCAAAAAGAAGATTAATTCAAGACAAAGTTTATGCCAATAGTTCAATTAGCTACTGTTGTTCTAGTACAGTAACTAAATGTTGCTCGTCCGGGGGTGGGGGGTGGGGGGCAGTGCATTATCCCAGGTGCCTGAAAGTTGAACGCGTAGACCCCCTTTCCTGTTGAGGGCGGGGTTGTACATCCTCTCATATATTGCTTCTCTAATTCCCCGTTCGAACCAGCGTTCTTCACGATCTAGGATGTCCGTGGATTCGAAATTGAATGAGTGTCCCTGGTTGTGTTTTAGATGGTGGTAAATGGCAGAGGAGTAGCGGTTAGCGCTCTTTCTGCAATGTTCCTTGTACCTTTCTTTTAGTGGTCGACTTGTCTCCCCAATGTACATGTTATTGCAGTTCGGTTCCTCACATTTCAGTTTGTAGATGACATTGGCTTTGATGCCTTTTTCAGGCCTGTCTTTTGGATGGACTAGTTTCTGCCTGAGAGTTGAGTGAGGTTTGAAGTTAGTGGCAATGTTGAAGTTTTGGACTTTGTCTTGAATTAATCTTCTTTTTGAAGACTACTTCAAGACATCCTAAATTGTCTTTACCTCATTAACATATCTATTCAGAGTTTTGGTATAAAGCTGGTGTTCTCAGTCCTATCGTTAGTCACTGACGAAAGACAGTGGATACTGTCTGAAACGTCTGACTGTTTCAAAATCTTATCCAGTTGCTTGAGTAATTATTTTTGGCGTATGATAGGTCCTATTTTTTGCCGCAGTAAGACATTATTCCACCGAAGGCAGTGATACAACATCCCCGGCTGATTTACGCACACCTGTTTAATGGCGCGAAAAAGACTAGCTCTTAGTCACAATTAGCAGTTTAGCCAATAAGAAAATGACAATCAGCGGCTCAACCAATGACAAAGTGGCCGCATATCTGTGAAATATTAGCATTTGTTTTGTCTGTTTTTCCTTTCAGTTTCACGTTTTCACGGAGGTGGGCGAGTCTATCACAGGATAGTATTATCAGATTACGCTGGGATAATAATTTTGCATAATTTGTTGTCCGAAGGATTATGGATAATAACTTTTCAGTCATTCAAACTGTTGATCGATGCTGCAATTTTGTCAGTATATTACCTTGGCGTGAACATTTTTTGAAACGTTCCCATAGGGATGTCAACCCTAGATTAAAAATGGTCTGGTCCCGACGTCATCAGGCTTTAGTACTTTCTTCCCTGGTACTTATGCATGTGCCGACAGAAAAAAAGTGCATGGCTACATAAACAGAATTCAACAGTGTAAAAGATAGAAAATGTATTTTGTTGTTTCATATAAGTTATACGCTAAGTTTGATAATCCTGAAAATGAGTGTTTATCGTCTATTCGTATCTTATTTTTACTTTCAAATTCAACCTGATGTCGATGCGGATTGATATAACGAGAACGCTTCGGCTGCCAGTGGAACTTCGCACGGTACGGCGGTGAGCGTCTTGGTGAGAGAGACGTGTGTTATGTCGCTCCCAGTAGCTGTGTTGGTTTTTCTCTCAGGTTTGGCTCTGCTTGAGTGATTGAGGTTTTTTACAGCTTCTTTTTGGGCTTTGGTATATCTTATATTCGAACTGCCGTATTTTTCGCGGCTATGTTTTTCTACTCCCCATGTTTGGTCGCATTTCGCGCCCTCTTGGCCCCCTGTTTCTGCTCACAGTTGGTGAGCTATATGGTGGTTTGATGCCTAATCTTTACCGTGAACGCAACTTGGTTTATGATTGCTTATATTTTGCCTATGTCGTAAGCTTTGAATGGAGTTTGACTAGCAAATGATTAATGTCTTGCGTTAATCCCACGGGAATTAACTAAAAATAACGTTTGATATTTAGACGATATTATTGTATACATTTTGTACCTTGTTTTATATCATTTCCTTTATACTCATCTGTTTATATATTTGTTTACGATTCCGTTTAAGGAATAAATCGTCGTGTTCCCGCCAAACCTGATTTTGTGTCTGCCCACGTTTATCCTTGTGCCTCCTTGAGGTCGGTAAGGATTCCTTGCATTGTAAAACAAGTTTGCCACGGAAACCTGACGTGGCAAAAACGTGTTTTGAAAGGAAAGGAACTCAGGCCGACGTACTAGTTAGCAAGGTGGTCAGGTCGTTCCCAAGTGAAAACCCGAAATCTCTTTGTGGCAAGTAGCCGACAAACAAGTTGTAAAACGGGGGTGTGAGGATCATATCGTGTAGCGATGAATGGTTAACACCCTTGGGTGGTCTCATCGCCACAACCCCCTGACCTCTATCTAAATCATTCTTAGCGCACAGCTCGCCGCGGAAGCACATCAATCTTTTGCTCCGATCTTTTGCTACCAATCTTTGCTCCGACGTTTTTAGCGAAAGCACACCAATCTTTTGCTTCGAAGTTTAACCCACCCTCCCATCTAGTTCCCCTCATGGATGACATACTATATATTCCATTCAGACTGCGCCTTGACACGTCATGCGGTACGTTACCCAGCTATCTTTTTATGTCACTTAGTGTGGTATCGTGTCCTGACCAATGGCGCTAGTATTGGTACCGACGTGCAATAACGTTTCTAATTTTACCTAGTTACATCGTCTGGTACTTGGCATATGCTTTGTACTGACGTACAATGGTATTAACTTACTACCTTTTCGTCCCGGGCGTGTGGTGCAGTTGTTTCTTTACTGTGCTGTCGGGCAAAAGGATTTTGTTACTACCTTTTCGTCCCGGGCGTGTGGAGCAGTTGTTTCTGTTTACGACTGCTCTGTCGGGCAAAAGGATTTACCAAGGACATAATGTCCTTGGATTTACTTACTACCTTATCGTCCCGGGCGTGTGGAGCAGTTGTTTCTTTTACGACTGTTCTGTCGGGCAAAAGAATTTATTTACTGACTTTTCGTCCCGGTCGTGTGGTGCAGTTGTTTCTTTACTGCGCTGTCGGGCAAAAGCAATTCTTTTGTGTCCCGCCGTGTGGCGCGGCTAATTATTTTAGTGTGCTGACGGGCGCAACATTAATTACCCTCATTATCCTCCTGCCGGTTGTCACGGTGACCGACAGGACCTACCAAGATTCCAGTGCACGTTCCATTAACCACACCTAGGGCCCAATACACATCCCAATAACGCAGGTTATAGCCCCATGCCTATTCTTCGAATGTCAATCCGAAACCTGTTTCCTTCGGTCCCGGCATGAACGTCCGTTTGCTCGTCAGAAACAGACCTCGCAGCATCTCAGTATGTCGCATACATGTGTAACAAAGGCTATACGGCATCCCACCTTAACTCCCTGCTATTGCCCTTGTTCATATGCTGTTAAATTTTTCCGACCCAGCTCAATCATTTTTCATTCAAAAACTCGTACGCGCTTCTCGCAAGTCTCAAGCCCCGTACGAAAGGACACTAATCACTCCCTCCATTCCCAAAGTCCTTCTTGTCGCCTTTCCTTCAGTCACCCCCCACGCCTACGACCGGCTCTTTTCCTATTCAGCTACCACTCACTATCACCAAGGACATTGCTATCACGTATAGGGGAAAGTCCCAGTCACTGTCTGGTCAACCAAACATATCAACAGACAGGCCGCACCCCCTCACTCCGTACTAGTCACCTTTCGCACCTACAAGCACGGTAACCCTAGTCGCCCCGCAGCTAGCTCTATACCTCCACATGCCGGCAGTCCGTACTGCCCAGTAGCCAGTCTGAAAGCGTAACTCACGATACGGGAGAATCGCGCAGGTTGCCTTTTCCTCCGTAGTGATGGCCGCCCAGTATCTAGCGATCCCTTCTCACACAGTTTAAACGGCGTCCCTGACAAGCAACTTAAGGCGCTAAGGAGGTGGTCTTCAGTCGCATTTCGGTCATACATACGACCTTAGTTTAATATATCACTTAACATCTTGTTATCTGTCAGACACCAAGCGGATATATAGCTCTAACGTGTGAACTATGTGGTGATAAATCAAGCGTTTGAACTAACACAGCGGGGCTAGGAGGTGCAATTTTATAGCGTAGCAGCCCTTTGTAATCTATTAGTGTAGACAGCTAGGATGAATTTTGTTTTCTAGTGTGTAAACGGTATGGTGTTAGGAGGCGCTATGTACATAGCGCACCACTACCTTGTAATATTAGTGTAACATTCTATTGCAACGTGCTCTCAGCCGGAACCTACACCAGACCATTCTCGTGTATATGTATCGATGCAGAATTCTCCTTAATTAAGTATTATTTCCTTGAATTGACCTTTCAATCAGGACATGCAAGTGTACTACATGCATATTACGTTTCTCATGTAATCAACGTAACTAGAGCACAAGCTCATATGCCGGTCCGTATTCTGTATTATGGGTATCAAATATGCCTGAAACTTGCTGCATTCCGCTTGTATGTTTCCACTCTGCCTTAGTTCATATGTTGCCTGTTTTCCTTTTATATGTCCGTACCTAACAGTAGTTAGTTTATATTTGATATTATATTGTTACTTGGTACTCCGTGGAGATGTTACTCTTATTAATGGCCAATTCATATTATATGGTAACTTGTTACCCCGCTGAGTTGCGACGCCCCAACCCCGTGTCTCCTTTCATATGTCAGTATCTCACATTAATTCGTTTATATTCGATATTAGATTGTTACTGTCACTCCCGAGTTGTACAATGATTGCAGGATACGTTAAAATCGTATGGCATTCTTCCGATACAAGAGTGTTGCGTTAGAAATTGTGGAATATGATGCATTTTCGACAGCTGTCAAGAAAATATGCAGATTTGATGTCACTAATGCTTTGAGCAAAATTATACAAATCAAAGACAAGTCAGGGAATGTTTTCACACGTGTGACTCAATCGCTAGCTGTACCGGCTTATATGATGGATCAGAACGTCACTCATGCAGAATGAAACACCCCGCACCGATCTTTCAGTGCTAACTTAGTGTTATATTGCCATAAGAGGCGGTGCAGTTATTTGCGAGGCCGACTTCATTCTTCATGACCAACTCATTGCCATGACATCATGTACACGATACAGCCCATATTACACGACACATCTACTCATACAATTACTTTCTCACCGACGCAGTATTTCATTGTATATGGGCACTTCTTCTATTATGATTCCAGTTGCACAGAATTGATTGTGACCTCAGCGTGCCTCATTTTTAGTCCGTAACAGAAAGATTTCTCTTATTGTACCGTATGTTGACTTTATTTTTTCTCTCACTTCCATGCCTGGTGACCCCGGGCCTCTCGGGCAAGACAACCGGACCCTCGTCAGACGACAACGTCTACTACATCTGACAGATCATCGCTCCGATGTCAAGAAACCCCGCGGCTTTCCTCAAGGCATACACACCACCCTCTACTACATCAGCGCACCCTGGATACCCAGTCCACGGCTGATTCACCAGGGCACTCTCAGACGGCTGGGCCCACCTCACCTGGATCCTCACATCCCGCTCTACTATCCGACTTGCCAAAGGACAATTAATATTCGCAACCTATAGTACTTAAGTCTTATTTCCCGTTTGACTGATAGTACCAAGAAGGCCCCTGCTAGCACCTTGGCTATTCCGATCCAATATATCTACATTCAATAGACCAAATTATGACATCTGACGCTGTGAGAGAAGTGTGCGGGTTGCCTCTTCAATTACAGTGTCAGACGCGCATGATTCTAACCACATGTTCAAATTCATTCTTCTCCAGTATCATTTAAGTGCGCAGGAAGTCACCTTTGTTGTTCTGTTACTCATTATACTTGTCTACTACATATGATATCTGTTACTCATTACATTACTACATATGATATCTGCATGTGGAGAAGTGTGCGGTTGCCTCTTTCTCTGCGTCACGGGGCTTCCAGTTCCCTTCATACGTATGTTGAATATTGGTTTTGGGTTAGCTCATCATTGCATTAATGTACAACTCTGACCTCTACCACTTGTGCAATGCCGTGATATTACAATACAACTTTCATAATATACCAGTCCTCTACCGCTTGCACACGTGTTATACTGTTATACGATAATCACAACACAAACCTGGAGTATATTTCTCCTGTGCTTCTATGTAATATGAACGGATTAATTTGGCTTCATCTCCTCAATCTGGACTTAAACGCATCTTAGCCTCTGGCTAACTTCCTCAAAACTTTAGTTACGGTGAGTAAACACCAATTTCGCCGTTTGCAGCACTGGGTAAATCCCAGGGGTAAATCCTACCTCCCCCCTCCGTTAGGGAGTTAGGGTTGGGGTAGCCGGCTCGCGGCACAATTTTCTGTCCAGTAATAGCCAAAAATTTCTGTGCAATTGACGTAAATATCTATGCCGCCCGATACACAGGGCAACCTTGTAATTCAGTATGCTTCCCACTCTAGACTTTCAAATGGTGTTCAATGTAAACGGCTAAGTATACCACCCGAAAACTACTCAAGCTGTATTTAAATACATATATGCGTATGTGTATGTATGTATATGTATATATATGTATATATGTATATATATGTGCATGTGTATGTATGTATGTATGTATATATGTGTATATGCGTAATTTTTTGTTGTTGTCCCGTGCATTAGTTTACTCCCTCATTGCTCCTACGGCTTGAGTTATTTCTTAAACCATGTCTCCTTTGACTTCCAATTGGTTCATATTCGATAATATATTGTTACTCCGTTGAGTTGTACTCCTGTTAATGGCCAACTCGGTGTCTCCTTTTATATGTCAGTATCTCGCATTAGCAGGTAATACTCGATATTAATTTGTCATTTGTTACTCCGTTTAGTTGTTACTCCTGTTAATGGTCAACTCAGTGTCGTGATGTGGTTTGATGCCTAATCTTTACCGTGAACGCAACTTGGTTTATGATTGCTTATATTTTGCCTATGTCGTAAGCTTTGAATGGAGTTTGACTAGCAAATGATTAATGTCTTGCGTTAATCCCACGGGAATTAACTAAAAATAACGTTTGATATTTAGACGATATTATTGTATACATTTTGTACCTTGTTTTATATCATTTCCTTTATACTCATCTGTTTATATATTTGTTTACGATTCCGTTTAAGGAATAAATCGTCGTGTTCCCGCCAAACCTGATTTTGTGTCTGCCCACGTTTATCCTTGTGCCTCCTTGAGGTCGGTAAGGATTCCTTGCATTGTAAAACAAGTTTGCCACGGAAACCTGACGTGGCAAATACTACTACCAATCTTGGACTTCCTTGCCTTGAGTTTGTTGATTGTCTGGGATTTCGCCGCGTTTGATCCTTGCAAAACACGATGTGTTTCCAGACGGTTCTTGGGTTGCATTGTCGCCCTGGTTTGCATTTGATAGGGCGGCGTTCCAGCCATGATGCTATTTCTGAGTGGAAATTTCCACTCCATTTTCTGTTTGCCGATGTGAGAGACATTCTGTCTCTAAATCAGCAGTTTGGCTCCGCCTTGTCCTGTGCAGCGCCTCTTTGTGCCGTTTTGCATGATATATTTTGATTTGTGGAACATAATGGCTGTCTGCACTACCAAAAATGATTTTTCTTGTTTTTTCTAGTTTTCTTGTTTTTACTTAATTCGTGGACAAATTTTCTTGAATGAAGAACTTCCATGAAAATGATAAGAATAAATAAGAAAAGCACAAGGGACCATTCCAAGAATCTTGTCTTGTAAATTCTCACAACAAGAAACATTTTCTTATTTTTCTTAGATAAAGAAATAATTTCTAGAAAGGATTTTCTCTCATAAGAATTTTCTAGAAATTGAAGTTAAAAGTTCTTGTTTTTCTTGTATGGAGAATCTATTTCTTGCCTTGTATAAGAAAATACAAGAATTTTTTTCTCCCCTATCTTCTTTTTCTGGTAGTAAGAAAAAACAAGAATTCAAGATTATGAAAACAAGCAACAACTAGAATCTTATTCTTGAGTGTTCTTTATTTTCGTATCAAGAAACCTTGAGAAAGAAATTCTTGATTTTCTTGGGATGTTTAAGAAAATAGAAGAATTTTCTTCTTGCCTTTCTTGAGGTATCCTGCTTAGAAAAACAAGAATTTTCAAGATATTTAAGCTAGAAGACAAAGTTTGAGTCATAACTAGAATAATATTCTTGAATGTTCTTGATTTTCGTATCAAGAACCTTTGAGAAAAAAATTCTTGCTTTTCTTGGGAAGTTTAAGAAAATTGAAGAATTTTCTTCTTGCCTTTCTTGGGGTATTCTGCTTAGAAAAACAAGAATTTTCAAGATATTTGAACTAGAAGACAAAGTTCGAGTCATAACTAGAATGATATTCTTGAATGTTCTTGATTTTCGTATCAAGAAACTTTGAGGAATGCATTTCTTGTTTTTCTTGATAATAATACTTTAAGAAATACAAGAAATACTTTGAAATTCTTATTTGAACTCTATTGAGGCTATTGCAAGAAATAGAAGCCAAGTAAATTTTCTTTAAAAATCTTGATTGTTCTAGCAAATATCTGCATAAAATTTTGACCAATGGCAACACTTGCCATGTGATCTTTTCCTAACTCCTGATTGGTGTTTTCAAATGCCACAGGCAGTTGACAGCAGGGCCAAAGCTCTGAGAAGTACATGCCTTCAAGTGCTGTTCACTTCTAGTTCTATTTTGTATTAATTGAAGACTCAAGTCGGTTTCAAAGTCAAAACCCAGGTACAAGAGAACATATACAAGATGGGGATCATGGTCTGAGCCTGCAGCAGATGCCAAATTTTGCACGGAAACACTGGATAGCAGTATGGAAAAGGTAAGTGCCCCCCTCCCCACCCGACTGTATGAAAATCAGCTCAACTTTATTTATCATATGAAAAAAAAGTCAAAGGGCCCCTGGATGGTTTAATCGTCAAAAGCATCAAGCATTAGAGATAATGATAAGTATAGCCTCTTTGGGTCCAACTCAAAACATCTTTTTGGCCGATGAATTAATAGATTTTAATCAAAAAGCGATCCGCACACATTGGAAGATTACATTCCACCTCTGAGGGGTGGACTATTTTAAACGTATTGTTTCTGGAAAACATATGGATACGTTAAAGAATGATAAAACATATGTGTTTTGTGAAGAAATCAATTCAATTGGTACTTTCACATCTAGAAGCTGGAATTTAGTTAGCTCAACTCAGAAAGTAAAAATGAATAACATAGTCTTCATTTTTCCCCCAGATGTTGGAAGGTGCCAATGGGAATGCCAATGTCAACAGAAATGGGCTTGAAGGGTTTGGTTTCCATAGTCAAAGATGATCATCTGTTAACACTGCCAAGTCAGATGAGGCTGCTCTACACCACCTTCCAAGACGATAAAGAATTATATATTATGAAATATATCATATGTAATAAATCATATAGCATGTTAATTACATAGCAGTTTGTAATCTTTATGTCCTTTCAGTTTCAGTAGGCTTCGTATCAAAATTTGTTTTCGTATTTGTACAACAATATTGTATATAATGTATATTATTATAATTATACCTATTACTTTTGAAATAATACACTGTAAAGCTTTGCCAATGTCATTTTTTTTATACCAGACTCCACAATTTACAGAAATATTAAGCCATCAACATGTCATTTTAACTGTAACTCTTGGAGTGAGATTCTTATTGTAAGAACATCAGTCTTAAGAGTAAGAAAACATTTCTAGGTAGCAAGAATTGTGTTCTTGAAGTAAGAAAAGCATTCTTGTTGTAAGAAGATTAATCTTAGAAGTAAGCAAACATTTCTTGACAGCAAGAATTGTGCTCTTGGTGGAAGAAAAGTATTCTTGGTGTAAGAATATTAATCTTAGAAGTAAGAAAAAAATTCTTGGCAGCGAGAATTGTGCTCTTGATATAAGAAAAGTATTCTTGTTGTAAGAAGATTAATCTTAAAAGTAAGCAAACATTTATTGACAGCAAGAATTGTGCTCTGGATGTAAGAAAAGTATTCTTGGTGCAAGAATATTAATCTTAGAAGTAAGAAAAAAATTCTTGGCACCAAGAATTGTGCTCTTGATATAAGAAAAGTATTCTTGTTGTAAGAAGATTAATCTTAGAAGTAAGCAAACATTTCTTGGCAGCAAGAATTGTGCTCTTGATTTAAGAAAAATATTCTTGGTGTAAGAATATTAATCTTTGAAGTAAGAATACATTTCTTGGTAGCAAGAATTCTGCTCTTGATGTAAGAAAAGCATTCTTGTTGTAAGAAGATCAATTATAGAAGTAAGAAAACATTTCTTGGTAGCAAGAATTCTGCTCTTGATATAAGAAAAGTATTATTGGTGTAAGAATATTAATCTTAGAAGTAAGCAAACATTTCTTGGCAGCAAGAATTGTGCTCTTGATTTAAGAAAAATATTCTTGGTGTAAGAATATTAATCTTTGAAGTAAGAATACATTTCTTGGTAGCAAGAATTCTGCTCTTGATGTAAGAAAAGCATTCTTGTTGTAAGAAGATCAATTATAGAAGTAAGAAAACATTTCTTGGTAGCAAGAATTCTGCTCTTGATATAAGAAAAGTATTATTGGTGTAAGAATATTAATCTTAGAAGTAAGCAAACATTTCTTGGCAGCAAGAATTGTGCTCTTGATTTAAGAAAAATATTCTTGGTGTAAGAATATTAATCTTTGAAGTAAGAATACATTTCTTGGTAGCAAGAATTCTGCTCTTGATGTAAGAAAAGCATTCTTGTTGTAAGAAGATCAATTATAGAAGTAAGAAAACATTTCTTGGTAGCAAGAATTCTGCTCTTGATATAAGAAAAGTATTATTGGTGTAAGAATATTAATCTTAGAAGTAAGCAAACATTTCTTGGTAGCAAGAATTGTGCTCTTGATATAAGAAAAAATATTCTTGGTGTAAGAATATTAATCTTAGAAGTAAGCAAACATTTCTTGGTAGCAAGAATTAAGCTCTTGATGTAAGAAGATTAATCTTAGAAGTAAGAAAACATTTCTTGGCAATAAACAATCTTTGCTCTTGATGCAAGAAAAGTATGCTTATTGTAAGAAGATCAATCTTAGAAGTAAGAAAGTATTTTCTAGGCAGCAAGAATTATGTTCTTGAGGTGAGAAAAATATTCTTTGTATAAGAAGATCAGCTCTAGAGGTAAGAAAGTATTTCTAGGCGATAACAATTTTTGCCCCTGAAGCGAGAAAAGGATTCTTGATGTAAGAAGATAAATCTTGATGTAAGAAAATATTTCTCAGCGATAAGCATGTTTGGTCTTGAAGTGAGGAAAATATTCTTAGTGTAAGAACCTAAATCTTGAAAATAAGAAAGCAGTTCTAGGTATTAAGATTGCAGGTCTTAAGTAGAGAAATGCATTCTTGTTATAAGAACAAAAAACTTGAAAAGAAGAAAGGATTTCTTGGCTGTAAGAATTTTGGTCTTGAAGTAAGAAAAGACGTGTTGGTATAAGAACCTAAATCTTAGAAATAAGAAAGTAGTTCTTGCTATCAAGAATTTTGGTCTTAAGAAGAGAAATGCATTCTTTTTGTAAGAACATAAATGCTAGCAGTAAGAAACCATTTCTAGGCAGTAAAGTTTTGGTCAAGAATACCAGCCTTTAAGTGAGAAATTAATTCTTAGTATAAGAACCTCAGATCCATGTGTCTGAATCAAGAATATACATAGAAAAAAAAATCTTACTGCAAGAATTACTTTCCGGCAGTAACCAAGGTCATTTTTATAAGAAAGATTTTCTTACTACAAGAAAAAGCTCAGTAAGTAAAAAATTGCTTAATTCGTGGACAAAACCTTTTTCTTGAATACAAAAAAATTTGCTTGCATGAAGTAATATTTTTCTGTATGTAAGAAAAAAACTAGAATACAAGAAATTGCATTTTTGGTAGTGTGACCTTGCCTTTTTGTGTAGTTTTCTCAGTTAATTTTAAATTGTTGCTTATTGCAACCTTTCGGCACTACACTGTCACATGTAGTGCCTTTATGTGCTGTTTTGTATGATATTTTGACAAATTGAATCCTACGTATTCAGAGCATTCTGACTAAACGTATTCTGACCATACGTTTTGGTTAACAGCGTACGAGTTTAGTACGCTTTATTTTGCTAACTTTAGTTAGCCTATGTGTGTTTCACTTAGATCAGCCATGAAGCGCGGTTGTTCAGTCCCTGTTTCAGTCCATGAAGACCAATGAAGTGTTTGGCTTGCTGGACGAGGCCTCGGTACCTGCATGCAGTGCAGGCCTTGGGGTCAAATTGGTTTGATGTTACGCCCTCTTGGTTGCATTATAGTCGGTTGTACGCGGGGAAACTGTCTGCTTTGGATTCGGTAGACGTGTCGGTCTATTCTTCTGCTGAAGTTGTTTACCACCACCGGAATCCATTTCGTGGTTGATGATAGTTATGTCCGCAACTGGCTACGCCAGTATTGTTCAGTGACCGCTTCCCGATTGGTCACCTATCGGGACAAGCCAAGAATGGCAATAGACAGTATAGGGTGATGCTGAAACCGGGATGCCACATCCCTTCCTCGTGGAGGATGTTTGAGGGTCGGCTGGTTTTCTTTCATGTCTGCCAACCACGAAGGTTGGTCAGGAGGGCCATGAGTCAGTAACGTTAAAATGTTCAAAGTCAATGGGTGGGAAATGCAGGCACAAAAATGGAGTATGTCCGCCATGTTTGCCGCAGATTTATTAGAAACCTGTCGATTTATGAGGCGCTCAGACGGCTTGTATAAATCAAACATAAGCTTCTTTGCCGACTCGATTTGCTCTTCTAGTTAGGTTTCCAAGTACAGCTTTGTAATCATGTCTGCGGGTTAACAGTTGATTTTGTTGACCCTGAAACATGACAGATCATTAATGATAACGTCATTCGATGAATGGGTAGCACTGTATCTGGATGGAAAACGCTTGTCAGCACAGCTTTGGCAGAGAATAAAATGCAAATCTGTTGGACACTTGGCGGTAGACTGTACAATTCACGCTGTATGCAACATTTGCGGTGAAGGCAGTGTTCAGTATGTTTTAAGCCCAAGTTACGGCAGGCTATATACTAAGTCCCCAGCACCGATTTACACTTATAGCACGTGAAAAAAAAGAAATCTGAGACAGTCGGTGCGTGTAGAGATAAGCTTACATTTGTTGTCCTTACTATACATAATACGCCTGTGCACTGGTTTCAAATAATGTTCGGTTGGAATGTTGAAACTTCTACATAGGTTGGTAGCTTTTCGCCTTCTATCAGAAAGGAAAGGCCACATGTATACCCTCAAGTATTTCAGTTACGCTATTGCTGTATGCCTGTAGTTACCGGCAGTCATTTGGGAAGCCCTGGGTTGGAATTTTTCTAATGCTTTGGACCCACTAGCAGTGAAGGGATCCCATACCAGTGCAATGTACTCCAAGTGTGGCAGATTTATAGCCCGTTGATTTCACACAAGGTGGACAGTGCGAGAGGTTTCGACGGATAACTGCTAGTATTTGATTTGCTTTTACCAGTAGCGTGTCCCATCTCATGACTTGCAAGAGTTGGACTCCAATGTATGGGAGCGGCTTTCTACGCTTGTGAGGTTTTCTGAAAAAAGTTCATGTTGTCTAATAATTGGTTTGCGCTTAGATTAAGTAATGTGAAGTGTGTGACACTTAAAAGGACTGAAAGACGTTTACCACTGATTTTGCAGACCTTATTCAGGTCCTCCGTAGAAAAGGCTGATTTCCTTGGGCACATACATTCTCCTTTTGGTCCACCTACCCTTGTCTTAATGCCGCAATGTTGTTGGAGTCAGGAACTTAAATGCATTTACAATACACTGTCATGGCCGACAAAATGATTTTAAAGATCTGCTATGAGATTCCGGCTTGAGTTTTTGGCGAACACACGCATCGTCACTGGTATGCTTAATTGGTTTCAGAAATTTAATTCCAGAAGGATTTGGGGTTTGCCTGAATGTTTTCCTCCAGCAGGTTTCTTGTATATTCTCTATGGGCTTTTCTTAGACTTCAGTGCTCGAAATTCCTTCTGGGAATAGGTGCACTGGTGCACCCAACCCTAAAAAAAATAAGGTGCACAGAAAAAAATTGGGTGAATTTAAGTTTGACGCTACTCCCTCTCTTAAGAACTTTATTCAAATTTCAACCAAGCAATACATCAAATAAAGTACAACAAGAGGTTATACATGTGTTGCTTTTTCTGATACTTACATTTCAAGAATATTCTGTATGCTAGTGTGCAAGAGAACCCTGTAGAGTAAAAAAATATCTAGGTGCACCAGTGCACCCTCAGTCAAAATTAGATGCACAGCTCCAATTTTGGGTGCACACAGGTGTACATGCACCCTGGCCTTTGTTTGACCCCTTTGCCACAATCTTGAATTTGGACGAGGCTTCTTCGATTCTGTAGTGGTTTTCTTGGCCTTAGAGTAGAGCTTGTCTCTTCAGCGTATCCGGATTTGCCAAAAAGGTTATGTTTTCAGTGTGTCTGTGTGTTAAACTAATAATTTGTTTTTTATTACATCACAGAAGCTATTGGACAGCTCAGAGTGAACGTGAGAAATTAGGCAACATATCATTCTATGCTGGTGTGTTCCGCCAGAACATTGTAGTTTGCAGTAGATATGGAATACAATCAACCTGATTTAATTTGTGACGTTGCATACTGAGGAGAGCATAGATTGTCAGATTTTATCGAGTCCAGGGTTACACCCCTGTCTCTGAAGGGCCACGGTGACTGTTATATTGTGGTGATGTATGTGTCTCAGGCAAGTTAGACTACTGAGTTGCATTGCCAAGGGTGTATTGTTGGGTTGCCGATTCAAGTCTGCAATTTAAACTTTAACTCCGCACACAGCTGTTTATCTTTCTCCGTGGGTAATGTTGACAAGCATTAGTGGCACCTCATGTCTACAGGCAGCCCCGGAGACACCATTAACATCAAGCTTCTTCTGCGTGTCTTTAGACCGTACCCTGGACCTAGCCTGGCAGTTGCTATAGAACTGTTCAGTTGATATAAATGCATCATCAGCAAACGTCCTGGTGCCATGATTAGGCTTGCCATAACTCTTGCGAGAACTAGCTTTTCTTGGCGTTCAACATAGTGATTTGTTTTCCGTCAGTCTGTAGTCTGTCACAGGTTTTGTGTGCCTGCCCTTTTCTATATTAAGAATATGTGCTGAGCAACGTATTCGCGCGATCGCTTGTTTGTTATTTAGCACCCTTAAACATTTCTCAACCGCAAACAGTTTTTTACTGTGCTGTAAGTAGCCAGGCGGTTGCTGGTCGTGATTTCCGTCTTCCAATGATCAATATCATATGGCGAGACCATATCATAAGGCGAAGTTTAGACAGCACGTCTAACAAATACAATCAGCACACTTATCCTGTCTCTCAAGAAATGATTACAAACCTTGTAATATTTCTAACCAAAATCTCGTTCACAATCAACTAAATTTACGAGAAGATGGCAAAGATCCCGGGAGACAAAGCAAAAACGCGGCCTGCCACCAAAAATGTAACGTTTGAATGACCGCTCGTGGCCTTTCTAGATGCTGATTGGTTGTTGATGCCCGTGTTACTGTGTTACGAGTAATTGATCCCCGTGTTACTGTGGGAAGCTTCCCTAGACCAAGTCAAATTATATCAGCCGCTTCGTCCGGCCTGAATTTCTATATAGATAAGAACCAAGCGTGCATATGTTCTGCGGTCCTGTAGTGACGGCCACCCTAGGTTAATCATGAGTTGTGTGATGCTGGGGCTGCATCTGTAATCATTATGTACTCACCTGGCTGCCCGTCTAACTTCTCCTGTAATAATTTTGTGCTTGCTGGCGTATTAGAGGACCCCAGACTGTAGCGGCATATTCTAGTTGGGGTCTAACTAGCGAGGTGTAAGCTTTAGCTCTTACCTGTCTGTTGGCCCTCCTTAGGTTACGCTTCAAGAATCCCAGTGTTCTGTTTGCTTTGGAGGTGGCGGAGTTGATATGTGATGTCCAATTGAGGTCATGTGAGAGTATAATCCCTAGGTAGGGGTGTTGCCTGTTGGTCACAAGCGAATCTGAAAACATTGTGTACAACGTGTGATGTGGTGACCTTTTGGATTTGTGCACATGCAAGATACAACATGTCTTTATATTGAATTTTAATTGCTAGGTATCTGACAGGTGCACAGACTGTCTAGGTCGCTTTTAAGAGTTTGTTGGTCTAAATCAGCATGTATGGGGCGATATATTAGGCACTCATCTGCAAAGAGAGTGCCTGCACCTGGCTGACTTATTACTTTGTACCAATATAACCTACTCCGTCATTGTCCGTACTTACGTTTCTACAATGAAAAAGTCGATAAATGCGACAGTAGAGATAAGGGTAGTCTAGATCAATTCATGCAAATTTATTCATGAGATGTAAATTTATTCATGAGATGTAAATTTATTCATGAGATGTAAATTTATTCATGAGATGTAAATTTATTCATGAGATGCAAATTTATTCATGAGATGTAAATTTATTCATGAGATGCAAATTTATTCATGAGATGTAAATTTATTTATGAGATGTTAATTTATACATGAGATGTAAATTTATTCATGAGATGTAAATTTATTCATGAGATACAAATTTATTCATGGGATGTAAATTTATTCATGAGATACAAATTTATTCATGAGATACAAATCTATTCATGAAATGTAAATGGATTAATCCGCGGAGCAGCTGATTGGCTGTGTCTGCCACGTGCTTCATATCTCAAAAGTTGATTGGCTATGTTTGTCAAGTAGGTCATGTGCTGAACAGCGATTGGTCGATGTCTTATGGGCGGGGACAGAAAATTGTATAAATGGGGTCGAGAAACTGTGGTAGACTGCTGTGATAAACGTGTGTGGCGTAGACCGTCAGAGATCGTAATCATGGATTAGTATCATGTAGAGCACATATGCTTTGTCCGCCCTCCTGAGAGGGCGGGCTAGCTAAAGGTTGGAGATGGAAAGCGACAGTTCTGGAGATAGCGAAGACCGGAATGAAAGCAGAGAAACTGTAAATCTGAATCGTCAGTGGCAGGACGTCTATGCTGAACCGAGGGCATCCACCTCTGGGTACGGTCGTGAAGCAAAGAGGATGCGGTGAGTTTTAGCTATTTATTCATTTATGCATTAATTCAAATTTGCATCCGTTTATATATATTCATTCGGTCTCTTGACTTGTGTTTATGTCGGATGATTAAAGAAGTAATGTATCTTTTTTGCGTTGTATATTCTGAACACAGCACAGTATCGGAGTCTGAACAGGAACCACTCGAGGGACCTGTACTTGACGAAAGCGTGGCCATGTTGAGTAGCGATGAGGAAGAAGAGGTTAGCCAGGAAGATGATTCCGAACCGTTATTCAAGATAAGAGAAATTCGACAGCGACCCGTAAAAAAGTTCAACACTAATCAAGTGACTATGACAGCGATACCAAATCGTGAAGTAGACCTAGCGGAACATGACACAATAATGCATTTCTTGAATGGAATGTTTGAAGGAATGATTAATCATGTAGACAAGGAGTTAAAACATGATGACAAAATACGTCTTGTGATGAATTCAGAGAGATTGGACAAGCCGGTGTCAACAAAATTAGTAAACAAGACCGATATGTCGCCGGAACTGATCCTTTCTGAGGTCGAACGTGTGATGCAGTCTCACAAAGATTTTCTTATTGATGACACGTTCTTCGTGGATTTGCTTACCGTGCAGTTTCCAGAGAAAGGAAGCGGGTATTGGAGGTTCTTCTGTAACATCGAAGAGTTCGTACAGAAGAAGCAGTGTATCATACAGATCAAAAATAGAGACGAGCTCTGTTGCGGTAGAGCACTTGTCGTGGCCCGAACCTACTTACAGAAAGATGACCCCAATGTCCGGTGGAACAGCATACGTTTGGGGCGTAAAATCCAGACAGTGCTGGCCCAAGAATTGTACCAAGACGCAGGAGTTGCAGAAGGTCCTTGCGGCTTAAGAGAAATACAGACATTCCAAGATCATCTGTCTGGCTACCAAATTGTGGTGATCTCTGCCAAGGAATTGAATGAGATAGTGTTCAAAGGTCCGGAGAGGGAACAAAAACTTATTTTGTATCTCATCAATGGTCACTACAATGTCATCACCAGCATTGAAGCATTTACGGAGCGAGCATACTTCTGTTGGTCGTGTAACAAAGGTTACAACGATCGGAAATATCACAGATGTGAAAACGTGTGCAAGCTCTGTAAAACGCCAGGTTGTCTTCCGTGTGATCAATGGGTGTTTTGTGCGGACTGTAACAGAAACTTCCGGTCGCAACGGTGTTACGACAATCACAAGATCGTCGGCGGGCAAGCTAGAGGAGGTCGCAGCGTATGCGATAACATGGTGAGATGCAACACATGTCTGAAAGTTCACGGTCGAGATACCAGACACCAATGTTTTACAAGAACATGTAGACATTGTCGCGAGGATGTCGATATCAACCATTTGTGTTACATGCAAAAAATCAAGCGTAAAAAAGAGCGTGCCGACAAAGACCTTAACGAGGTGATTGGAAAAGAACATGAGCGCAGAGAAGTCATCAACACCAACGACCCTAACGTGATTGAAGACCACCACCAAAATGGACGACTTCAACGCATACAACTCGACAACGGAGAAGATGTGTCTGCCATCGTCATAGAGACAGAAGATGACTTCCAAAAACATTTCGGATCGCGTACCAAGAAGTCGCGACAGAAAAAGGCTGACGAAGACAAACGTGGCAACGGCACAGGTGGAGAACCAGTAGAAGAAATAGACGGGACGGAGATTGATGGGGATGCTAATGATGATGATGATGATGATGAATACGTAGACGAACCAAACGTGATCTATACGTTTGATTTTGAAAGCGAACAGACCACAGGGGAACATAAAATCATCGCTGGAGTTGTGAAGTGTGAACTAGACAATGGGGTCATTGTTTTCAGAGGTAATCAATCACGTGACCTCTTTTGTCGTTGGTTGTTTCACGAAAGTCACAAAGACAGCACATTTGTTGCACATAATCTCAGATCTTACGACGGACACTTTATCGTCCAGTACTTGATAGACAATGCTGTGCTACCAGACATCATCTACAGCGGTGCAAAGATAATGACCATGCAGATACCCCGTTTGAATATCAAGTTCATAGACAGTCTAAATTTTCTACAGATGCCCCTTGCCAAATTCCCTAAGACGTTCGGGTTTAATGACATAAGTAAGGGTTATTTTCCACACCTTTTCTCTTCTATGGAGAATCTCAACTATAGAGGACCAATCCCGGATCTGAAATATTATGACGCAGACGCCATGGCACCTGACAAGAGATCACAGTGCATGACGTTTCATGCCGAGAAAGTGTCGGAAGGTTACGTGTTCGATTTTGTAAAGGATATGACAAAATACTGTGTCACAGACGTACTTGTCCTCGAGAAAGGATTGTTGAGTTTCCGTGACATATTCGCGCGTGCCACCGGCGGGATAAATCCCATCGATAAACCGATTACGATTGCGTCTGCATGTAGCCAGGTATTCCGTACGCTTTTCTTGAAAGCAAACACGATCGGAATTGTACCGTCGGGGGGATACCGTCACTACGAGCGTCAAAGTAAAGAAGCGCTCGATTGGCTTAATTTCGTAGCCTTCAGAGACGGAGTCCATATTCAACATGTCAACAACGGTGGGGAGAAACGAGTATGTGGCAGGAAGGTCGATGGCTTCTGCGAAGAGACCAAAACCGTGTACGAATATAATGGTTGTTTCTATCACGGGTGCCAGACCTGTTTCAAACCAAGCACAAGGAACCCTGTAAACGATACATTGATGATTGAACTTTACATGGACACCTTACGCAAGAAACGTATGATTGAGAGAACCGGGCTGGTCTACGTTGAAATGTGGACTCACGAGTTTGACAAAATCAAAGAGAACGACCCCGACTATACAGATTACCGTCAACGGTGTCCAATCGTTGCCCAGACTCCTGCAGAGAGGGACGGTATCGAATTTCTAAACCCAAGAGACGCATTCTTCGGTGGAAGAACTAACGCCACCAAACTCTATGCCAAAGTCACACCGGGTCGAGGCGAGACAATTGAATATGTAGATTTTACGAGCCTGTATCCCTACGTGAACAAGTACGGTAGATACCCTACAGGCCACGCTGATATAATTGTACAGAACTTTAAAGATGTAAGTGCATACTTTGGGGTTGTCAAGTGCAAGGTATTGGCCCCTCGCAAGCTGTATCACCCCGTCCTGCCAGACCGAGTGGGAGATAAACTGATGTTTCATTTGTGTCGTGCGTGTGCAACCGTTCGTCAGCAGACACCCTGTCATCACTCCGATGACGAACGTACGTTCGTGGGTACTTGGGCTTCCATAGAGTTGAACCTTGCCGTAGAACATGGATACAAAATCCTACAAATATACGAAGTGCACCATTTCCAGAACTCGTCTACAACGCTGTTTCGCGAGTACATAGATTGTTTCCTCCGGCTTAAACAGGAGTCCAGCGGGTGGCCTCAGTGGGTGTTAAACGCGCCCGATCGTTCGGCTGCTGAAGAGCGGTACCTCAGAGAGTATGAGAGTCACGAAGGTATCAAGCTGGATCGTGCCAACATTGCCGTCAATCCCGGCATGCGAAGCGTGTCAAAGAACATGTTGAACAGTTTTTGGGGAAAACTTGGTCAACGCAGTAACTTTGTCAAGACAGAATTCATTACCTCACCGGCCAAATACTTTGAACTATTGGGGTCAACAGATTTCATTGTTCACAATGTGAACGTCGTCAATCAAGACGTTATAGAAGTTAGCTATAATTACAACGATCAACTGATCCCCGAACCCTCCAACACTAATGTCTACCTTGCTTTATTCACAACGGCGATGGCACGTATAAAGCTGTACAAGGCGTTATCACAGCTCGGAGACGCCGTATTGTACTACGACACAGACAGTGTGATTTACAAATGTGATGGACAGAACAAGCTCCCCCTTGGGGATTACTTGGGTGAATTCACGAATGAGTGTGAGGGTCGAGGTGAATACATTAAAGAATTCTGTAGCGGAGGCGCCAAGAACTACAGTTACTTGGCGGCAGACAATAGCACCGTGACAAAGGTCAGAGGGTTTACTTTAAATTTTCATAATCAGAAGCTGATCAACTTCCCGGTTATGAAAGACATGGTGACCGATAGGAGTACAGACAGTGTCGACATTGTAGACGAACACAAAATCGTACGTGATAAGAAGACCAAGAAAATTTTGAGCAAACGCCAAGTCAAAAGGTACAGACTGGTCTATGACAAAAGAGTGATCCAGGATGACTTCAACACGTTACCCTATGGGTATTAGATAACAGGTGACGTCTTCGGCCTCAGAGAAGCTAGTGTTTTGAGACGTTGTTGTTGTTGTTGTTGACGTTGCTGTGTGTATGTGTGTATACATGTATGTATGTATGTAAATAAAATCTTGTAAATAAACGTTGAGTTGGTGTCGGTGTCATTTCGTCGTTTGGTGATTGTTCTGTTACGATAATTGGTTTAGTCTTCAGATGCAATCGATGGAATGGGAAAAAATTGATATAAGTATCGGTGCATACATGATTGGGTGTCATTTGTAAGAATGGATGTTCGTTTAAGGCATCCATGTAGGGTCGTGCTAGCTGGAGCCAGCGGGTCTGGGAAGAGTTATTTTGCTCAAAAACTTTTGACGGCAGGGAGTAAATGGATCGACCCTGGTCCGTTCGAACACATAGTGTGGTGTTACTCGGAATATCAGGACACACTTCACCGCGAACTGAGTTCGAAACTGGGTTCAAATGTACAGTTCGTAGAAGGTCTCCCCGACAATTGGAACGATGTCACCAAGGCTGACTGTCGTAATGCCATTGTCATCGACGATCAGATGGAACAGGTTGTGAAAGGTGATAAGGTCACTAAATTATTTACAAGAGCCAGTCGTCACAGAGGTATATCAGTCATCTTATTGGTACAGAATCTCTTCTACCAGGGCCTGAGAACTATCAGTCTGAATTCCAGTTACATAGTTCTCTTTAAATCGCCGAGGGACCAAAGCATGGTTGCTACGTTAGCACGACAAATGTACCCCGGACACAGCAAGTTCCTTCAAGAATGTTACGAAGACGCCGTGAATAAGACAACGTATGGTCATCTCTTTCTTGACCTGCATCCCGAATCGTCTCAAGACCTACGCGTGAGAACCGGCATGCTGACGTCACAACCATACGTGTATCTGAGAAGGCGATAAAACTTTCTGTCGTCCGTACCTAGGCCTCAGTTTAACTCGAGATGTCAAAGAGACTACAGCGACACTGTGAGTGCCTAAGGGTCTTGGCAAAAGCGAACCCCAAATTGCGCAAAGCTATCATAGGGGCTTGCTCCACAGACCTGATTAAGTGCATTTGTGATTGCTCGCATAACGTGTTGACGGGTAACATTCCTCTCACGCCGTCACAGAAGAAAGGATTGGCACGTCACAAGACTACGCTGCGCAAGCTCGCCGATAAAAAGATATCTCTGACAAGCAAAAGAAAGACGTTGAACCAAAAGGGAGGAGGATTTCTGTCACTTCTACTCAATCCCATCGTCTCTGCAGTAAGTTCTCTGTTCGGAGGGGGAAGGAAGTGATGGAACATGCAAAGAAAATGGCTTTGGTTCCGCAGGAACTGTTGACGACCATCCAGGCAAAACAACAGGAAGAGATGTCTCCACTTGTCAAAACTACCGTGAGCCTTGATGACGATATGAAGACCATTCTCTCACGTCAAGACATACCAGATGATCAGAAAGCGGTCTTGTACCAACAACTTTTGCAACGCTATTTAACGTACAGGGATAAGCGACGCACGGAACCCGTCAGTGTTAGGTTGTTATCATCCCCTACTACAACCGACACAGTGCCTAGCACTGATGGGAAGACGATTGATTCCTCTCCAACCAACGTCACACGTTCCGTCAGCAGTTCAGAAAAAGATAAAGCCATTCTGGGAGCATTTCCCAAGACCATGAAATCTCGTGCACGGCAGATACTTGACACCATCAAAGACAAGGGAGGTGATGTCATCGGTTACGACGACCAGGGACAGTTACTCTTCAATAAACAAGTAGTGCCAGGTTCAAACGTGTCCGACTTGATTAGAGATACGCTGCAAAGGAGAAAAGGCTTCAACCCTATCGGATGGCGATCATTTGCAAGAGGACTGGCACGTATTAATGCGCCGGAGGCAGCTATCAGACACCCAACACGTCTGGCTATGATTCAACGTCACAAGAGTCACGCGGCCCTAGGTAAAGACCTTCAGGTTGGAGACGAATCAGATGAGGACGACGCCCCAACACCCCGACCACGACGACGCGGTGTTCTTGCTCAAGTACTTCCTGCGAAAAAGAGAAAAATCATGCATCCTACTTCGTCTACCTTTGTAGAAAGTTCTTGGAAGTGATTGTGTTAAAACTACCCAATAAAGTTATCTGTGATTAAGGACACAGGTTGAACTGAGA